>NC_049904.1:30462039-30775387 GCF_001411555.2 Juglans regia
TAACATCTCAAGACCTCCCTGCACGAGATGCTACCCATCCTTTGAATCAAAGCACTTCCATAACATCCAAGATAAACTTCTAATGTTAAAGAAAGTAATAAGGTTTGCCTAACTTATCCAAGAAATAAAAAAAGTTTTCCTACAGTTGGCGAGGACATAGTTGTAACCACTTGGAACCAACTAAACACCCAAGGTATGTACTCTTTCACCTTCCCTTTGGCTAAGACCCAAAGTAATTCAGGAATCGACCTCTGAAATACCGATGGTACTACACATTTTAAGTTCCAACATCTAGCTTCAAGAGTCTGTTGTCATCACAAGTAATTCCCCCACATAATCTCCAAAAATAAAAAAACTAGTCAAGATTACGATTGGAGTTTCCTTGAAATCGTTATAAAGTGGCAAGAACTTTTTCCTCCACGTAACATGGGATTTCATTCACCAAGTTTACATTCATCATCTTCCCATAAAAAGAAAAGCTCAAGCCACCTTTGCTCTTATACTCTGAAATGACTTAAAAAAAATTACAAGTGGAGCTTCCTTGGAATCATTAGAAATGCCAACAGATACTTATAAAAAAATAAATGCCAACAACTCCTTCACGCTACCTTCCCATAGATGGGTGTTACACACAAGGGACTGCTTTTATTTCTGTCCTTATACTGGATAGCATCTTCGAAGGGAGGAGGGGATAACATTTCCTTCAACGGGATCATGAAACATCTTTCTCATATATTTCTGATCCTATATCATGTTTAAAGCAACTCCAGCTGCTTACGTGTGAGGAATCCTTACTAACCTAGACTAATGAATATCACATAGCCTCAAAAAATAAATTTAATCCTGAAGAGACCCCTCAGCATTATATGTGACATACGGATCTAACTTTGCAGAGAAAAAAGAAAAAGAAATCTGCGTGGCAAAAAAACAGACTATATACACGGTTTCATGTTAAATCGTGCATGTACATGCCTCCATGCCATATTTTATCTCTTCTGGATCATAATAGATTAAGCCATCAACTAAACATTCAACAAAAAAAGTATACCAAAAAGACATTAAACTGCACTTGTCTAAAACTGTGCTAAATTCGATTTAATATATTTTCATAGACGATCAAATCAAATGAACACCTACTCTCTCTGCAAAAAACACAACTTCGAAAAAAATATTGTACGCTTGGATGCAACAGTTGCAACACCGGATCAACTGAACAGCCAAGAAAGAACAAGAAGAAACTCTGAGAAGTTGAAATTGTCTAATGAGATCAAAATAATTACAGATCTATGGAGATTGAAACAAAATTCATCTTAGATCTGAAAGTTAACAAATCAAAGAACTCAATTCTTAGAGAAATCCGATATAAAAAAGAAACTAATTAAAATCCTCACCGCCTCCATTCGCGAAGAGCGAACCCTTCCTCATGCTCCATCTCACTCGGCGGCGGGAGCACGGGCCCATCCGAGACAAAAACATCGTCACCAACGCCGTAACCATTTCCGTTCTCCACATGGATCGGATCGTACGGAGACTGGGAGTAGCCAGAGTTTGGATCGTCGAATGAAAATATCTCCGGCGAGGCAGATGCGTGGTCGACGGCGACGTCACCTTCCGCAGGAAATCCTCCGGAGAAGTCTCCTGCGGCGGCTGGGAAGCTGGAGTAGGCTCCGGATCCGTAGCTGCCGCCAGTGAAGTTATCGTCGTCGTGGTCGTCGACGAAGTGACGAGTTGAAGCGCTCACGTTCATCTCCTCTCCGTACGCGTCGAAGGAAGACATCTCTCTTTCTCTAATAAACACTCACCTTCTCTCTCTAGAAATGTTTCTCCCTATCTCGCCGTCTCCTTCTCTGTAGAATGCAAGAGCTTTTGCTGACTGGATACAAACAACCCTCGACCTTCTTATATACTTGCCACGGAAAAGTGAACGAATGGACTGTAATCGACTTGCCAAGCGGATCGATTTGTACCCGTCCTAACTTCTATTTGATTTTCTTCAAGGCTTGAGCTCTTGTGCTTAGAATTTTGTGGGTAAACTGATAAAAGATTTCCTAGATTTTTCCATCATCCAAACACGATATAAACATTTAATACCAATGAAATCTCTCCGAATCTACGATATTGATTGGATTGAAAAATTTTAAAAATCTCAATTCTATGGAAACACACAAAAAATCTTTACAACCTCCTAACACATCACACTCTACATTATTTTAAAATTTTATTATTTTTTTCTTTTATCAAATATTTATTATATGAATAATAAATAAAAAAATTGAAGTAATTTAAAAAGAATAAACTCAAAAAAAAATTAAAAAATTAAAAAAATATAGAGTGTAGTAGAAGTTGTATAGCAAAGCTAGTAAACACATATTGCTTTCAAGACGGATAGTTTATTTTATAGATAAGATGACATGAGATAAATTGAATTAAAATTAAAGTTAAAATATTATTAGAATATATTTTTTAATATTATTTTTATTTTAGAATTTAAAAAAGTTGAATTATTTATTTTATTTTATATTAAAAGTTAGAAAAATTGTAATGATTAAATGAGATGAAATGCTTTGAAAACATTTTATCTTATCATTACAACTTTTTTAAATTTTCACACAAAATAAAATAAACAATTCAACTTTTTCAAATTCTTAAAAAAATAATATTAAAAAATATATTCTAACAATATTTTATTCAACTTTTTAACTTTAATCTCAACTTATCTCATCTTTAAAACCAAACAAATTCCGTTTGATATAATTTTTTATGTTTATTAATGTTACGTAGTGTGTTCAAGGAATTAATAAAATAAAAGGAGTTGCAAATAAAATTTTGGATGCGAGTAGGAGCTTCTACATTCATTGCCAAAGGGATCACATTTGTCGCGTAATTATTTAAAAAAAAATAAAATAAAATGAGACTAACATAAAAGAATAATTTTTTAATAATAAATCCTTCTTTTTTAAAATAATTACGTGATATTTACGCACTTTATAATTATAAATAGAATTACTCATTTCAGTATGAGATAAATGGAGACAAATGAAATGACTTAGTGGAAGAGAGGGAATTTGGAAGTAAATAAGCACAAAATGGGGTGGCAACGATTTCAATATAAGCGTATGAATATTGTACAGTTCTAGATACGGGTGGATAATCAGATTTTATCAAAGAAATTCCAAGAGGTTGGGAAAAACTTCTCAGTGATCCATCCTTAGGAAACGCTACCTAACTTCATCAAACTCAAAAGTCATAAAAAACCATAAAAAAAGAAAAGAAAAGAAAAGAAAGGGGTCTCCAATCCATACTTACATGTGAAGAAACTGCAGAGTTAATCGGCTCAGTTCACTATCGCTATGAATTTTTGCCAAATATCAGAACTCAAGAAATTAACATATTCCGTATCTTCAGAGAGGTGGGTATTTGAGTAGAGAAGAACAGTCTGAAATTAACCATGGTTAGAATGTTAAGCAACTCCGAGCATGGCTGGAAGCTGCCCTTGGTCAATACACTGCAAATAAATCTCTGTTTTCTTCTGCTTAAACAAATATCAGTACACTGCAAATAAATCCAGCTCAATGCAGCTTGCAGAAAAACATTGGCACCGACGGCATGGGCCACATTAAAAAGTGGGGGGGACTACATGGTACAACCTTCTATCCTCTTGAGAGGTCGCTAGACATTTCAAGGAGAAAAGGCCTCATTAGATAGCAAATAAAACTCCGGAAACATGAATACCTCGGACTGCAGTCATTTTGGTGACTCCCTGTGCCTTCGAACGAATCGGAGATGAAGCCACAACAAAATATTCCGGTGGAAGTTCCACTGAGATCTTAAGAAGAATAGAGGGCAGATAGCCAATTGGCAGTTCTGAATCTCAACTGACCTTGCCTGTCTCTTAGTTAGTTATGTACCATAAAATGTCCCAACGGCAGCCATACCAAGAAGTGGGAAGAAAAAATGTATTATGCACTTTAGGGAACAGGAGGAGCATTCTTGGCATATCTAGCAGAAGAAGGCATCCGCTGCAGAACTCGTGAAAATTCCGGCTTCATACGTTTATTCGAAATCCCATGCAGTGACCTTGTTCATATTTGCCAAAAACATCAAATAAGAAAAAAGGAATGGAGAAAAGAGAATAAGAAAAACTGGAAAACAAAGCTCATACAGAAGAAATGGAATTCCAGCTAATAAAAATAGCACAGCACAGTGCTGTGAAGGAACTACTTTTATTTTTGTTCTGTTATTGAACGGCAAAATAACAGCGCTGAATTTTCAGGACATATCCTGGGCCCCCCACCCTCCTCCAAATCACAATATTTTTGATAATTTGTGGGGGTGGCAGGCCATGCCACACCTCAACATTGAAACACATGTTCTATATAAAAAAAATTAGGAACTGAACACTGGCAACTGGTTATATCACACACCTAGAAAAATCCGGCCGCTTCGGATTAGATTGACCAAGCATTGATCTTAGACTTCCAAGTGCCTTTTCAGCAGCCTGAGGAAAAACATGTCAAGGTGGTTGGCGAAATACATGAAAAAATATAGGTGTGTACAGAAGAAGAGATAATGTGAATCCCTTCAAGCCAAATTTTCCTATGTTAGTAAAAATACCTGCATCTTAGCCTCATCCCATGTCAGACCGATCCCTTTCCCTAAGACTTGACCGTCTATTTCAACCTGAAGAAAAGCATCAATACAGAATAGAGGTTCTTAGAATCAAGCATGGAACATGTATAAAAAAAAATGGCCATGAATAACCCTCAAATAGAGTTGCTTAAACTCCCACAATACAAATGCGGCTCCTCAATTTCAATTTATTACCACTTGCAGGCTAATATGAATTTTCATCCACATCCATCCATAGATGGCTAACCAGAAAAATGACTATAAGATGTACATAAATAGATCACTTGAGGGAATGAAATCCAGGACATATATGCATCTCATGAACAGATAAATAGGTCCAGAGTACAAGAAAAAATAAGGATATAAAACATAATAAGAGCAGTCGCTGTCGAAGCTTGGCTCTAGCAGATAAGCTAGCAGTAAGCTTGGCTACAGCAAAGCGCTAAGTATTTAGAAAAGGCATGCTAACTCAAAGACTGCCTGATTCAATATTTAAACAAAAATATCATTGTATTTTCGTAAAAGAGCCTCACAATAAGTCATTGTATCCCACCGAGTTTGCCTAAGATTTCAGAAAGGGAGGAAAAAAGGAACATTCCATAATTCACAGAAGTATAATATTAAAACTTGTTACAGAAGCATTCCCAAACTTCAATGAAAAAAATCTTGCTAATGCGAACCTGTGCATAGACTTCATCATTCTGAACTGAATTACCAGAAGGTGGCGGCCGAGGTTGAAAAGCCACATCGAGGCCTTCCATTGTGCACTGAAAGAAGTCAAAAATGCAAAAAGATAAAGCACATGAATAATCATTAAAAAAAAAATCCAACTCTTTCCGACAAGTAATGAATGTGAAAATCAAAGATGCTCGAGTTCTTGTGAATTTACTAATTCTTTCAGTGCAGAGACCGAACCCATTAACTTCTTAGAGCCTTCCAACCGAGGGTCGAGAGGCCTAGATGGTTCAGACGCAGCTGAAAATGAGACAGGCTCCTCTTTGGACAATGGCTGATCCCCAAAAGAATTCACACCACCCAAAAAACCATTGCCATTTGCATTAAGAATACTCCAATCCCCATGAATATATACATCTGTGGGCAAAATGTATGAAATGGTCAGGATCACAAAAGGGAAATGCCATGAGAAAAAACTGAACATATTTCAACAAGATTTCCCCAATGAAACCAAGTAAAAAAAGCCCAGATGTAGCAATATACAACAAACATGAGATTGATATCCCATTGTATTATATTATTATTATTTTTTTATAAGTAAGAGATAACTATTATATATATGAATGAAATAGGCATAGCCCATGTAAACAGGAAGTATACAGAAGAACACCTAAATACATTCTACATGCTATCCCATTGATATGAGCACCAAATAAAATGGTCAGTTGGAGATAGTCAGTATACCAGTGTGAAATCAGCTCATGATATAATCACCAAATAATATGGCATATACCATTATTATTATTATTTTTTATTGGCACCGGGTGTCTAGGAACAGCATCCCGACTAATCTTTGGGGTACACAAGCCCTCCGCAAGGAGTTTCCCACAAGTGCACCTCGGGTAATTCAAGGAAAAAATCCTTCAGTCCGATGACCCCTAGAGATTGTTTGCACCTAAGGGGATTTGAACCTCAGACCTGGGGGGAGCATACCCCCAAGCCCAAGGCCTTTACCACTTGAGCCAACCCCTAGGGGTTTTTAGTATACCATTATAAAACCAGCTCATGAGATGAGCACCAAGTAATAGAGCCCAAGCTCTGCTTCAGTCAACATAAATATAAAAAACAAGAAATCTTACTAGCTAAGTTCTTAAGAGAACCCTCAGCAGCCTGACGTTGCGCTTCCCTCCTCGTTCTACCAATCCCTTCACCAATTTTTTCCCCTGCAAACCAAGCCTACAAAAAACAATTTGGGGATGACTTATCAAGCATGTCATCTCACAACAAAGAAATGGACAACATAATCGGGTCATTACGAAAGAGGAAACACCATTGCTGAAAGAATCAAGGTGGTATTTAGCTCTGAACTAAACCATCAGTTTTACAAGTCCAATATCTAGCTCCACTAAGGAGAACTCAGCCCTCGTTTGAATAGGCCAAATCATAATAAAAATTAGGCCGGTTTATAATTGGGTATCACAAAAGTGTGGATTTATTTTGCGTAAGCTTTTTAAGCTAAATTATTAGCTTCATAACATCAAGCATTAGGAGTGACAAATAATTTTAGGATAGGTAAATGAAGTATGACAAATATTGTTCAATAAATGCTACATGGCATCATATTTAATGAGAATGGGCCCTTTAATCTCGCTTTCATTAAATTATATTTCCAACCTTACTTCTTAAATGTATTACATCAACAACTCAAAGGACTGAAATTTTTTATTCAAAAAGCTTGCCAGTCAGGCAAATATGACCTCAACTCCCCCCCACCCCCCCCCCCCCAAAAAAAAAAAAAAAAACTATACATTCATAACTGAAAATACAGAGATTATATCCTCAAAACTAAAAAGAAATTAAAGATTTTTTTTTATAGGTAAAAAAAGAAAAAAAAGAAATTAAAGATTTTGGGGGGTAAAGAAGTAAAATACCTCCATGGAAAATTGCAATTCCATGCTACCAATCAAAGCTGGTCTGAACTCCACCTATCAGTCCCAATACAAACAGGAGGGAAAAAAAAAGGAACTTAGATGGAACTCAACATGCACATAGGACCAGGTCATAATAAATCTCTTTCCAATTACCTTGGTTCCACACTTCATTGCGATATCCTGTAAGACTCCAGCTGGAGTTTCTTCATTTGGAACACCTCGTCCAGATTCGAAGTCTAGATCCCTGTTGCTGGAAGATGGTCGACTCAATGGAATATCTTCACCTTCAAAATGGCATCAGCATAATATAACAGCAGACATGATAATAAATTCCAAAGAGAGTAAAAAGAACCACCAATTGAAATGTTGCAGAGCATAAATCAACATCTTTAAAAGCTCTGATATCCATTACTCAAGAAAGTCAAGACTCAAGAGCCAATAAGCTTCTATTTATGTATGAATTCAGATTCGGAAAATCTTTTAAAATAGTATCAACAAAATTCTATATGGTAAATCATCTGATAAAAGCCTTATTCAGACAGACCATCAAAGAAATTCTAAAGGGAACAGCAACTAATAAGAACCTAATTCAGTTATCCCACAGTTTAAGATTAGCGATAGGTATCCCTTTTCAACAGTAGGATTCATTCAAGACTTCGAAAATCGAGTTTGGCATGTTTAAGAGTATCTCATTCATTAATGCTCCTGTATGCAAACTTTTTCTAGTAAGTGATGCCCGTGTATACAGGCTATGAATCTATGATGCTTAAAATTTTTATTAGACATCATTGTCAAACTTTTTTTATGTGCAAAGGTGAATTGTTTTTAATAAGCTTTAATTTCATAGAGATATGTAGGTGAGTTCAGATGCTTTGGGATTCGGAGACATTCAAAATAGTAAGCTGCAAGCCCACCAACGAAAAAAACCAGTAAGATTCGCCTCAGTATGCAATTTTGTGAAATAGCTCACCTGAGAAAGAATGATAACTGGACAGTGTATGGTTCAATCTCAACCGATCATCTCTATGAAATGCCTGCAAATAAATAATCTTGTGAGATTCATACACCAGTCACAAGTACGTTAAACCTTGCAGCACTAAAACAGAAGTATAAAGCCGGAACAACACCAAGTAACAATCACCTCTTTTTGCAATCTTTGATTTTCGTGCAGAACTCTATCAGAATTAATTGAACTCTCAACCTTTGGGAAAAAAGGAGGATGATGAGGTCCATGCTTATCAATATGCATTGATTCTGGATCTAAGGGAAATTCTTTGGCTCCTGCTCGGCTCAGCTGTTGTGGGCCCATCTCTTCCTCCACTGGAAACCAGCCACCCCGTGATTGCACCCGGGGAGCAGGAACTTGAATTGGAGGTCTGACAGGAAATTGGGGTTCAGTTGATGCATGCTCTCTTGTATCTTGCCCATGTTGCAATATGAGTAGCCTCCGCCTTGTATCAGGATCTAATTCTGATTCTGGTACCTCACCCTCTTCTCTAGCAGGAGAACTTTGCAAGCTTGGTTCTTGGGGCCCGATATGACCCGCTGGTTTAGCAAGTGAAGCCGGCTGAGGGAACTGAATGCTGGGAAAGTGTGACAAAACTTGAGTTGTTGTAAGTGGAATTGAGCTAGATGCTGATGTTATTGTATTCTGAAGAGCAGGAACAAGCCTTGGAACTAGATTAGCAACTGCTGAAGAGATTGTTGAAGAAGCAGATATTGCATCCTGAATGGAAGAAGGAAAAATAAAACAAATTTTATCTTGAAAGCACAGATAAAATTCTACATATTAACATCAAGACCCCCATAAGCATGCCTTGAAGGAGTAGATATCTTTTTGCCTTAATTTTATTGAATTCCAAATACACACATCAATTCAGAAGTCAGCATACCTTCAGTCTTCTTTCAACTTCAGCATCTGCCATGCCATCAAAAGACAGTGGATCTCTGTTGCCATTTGAAGCAGAAGCATCATCCTGCATGAAAAGTTTTTTATAGGTAACAAGAAATCTGAATAACTCATAAAACACAAACATAAGAATCAGCGTAAATGAATTTTTTCCTGACTAACCTCAGAGACTAAATAATTGCTCACATCAGGTGGAAAAGGAATATCTTTAATATCATCTTCATGAGCAATTTCAGAAATCTTTTGTAGAAGACCCTCATCAAATTCCCTGTCATCAGATATGAAGGTCAAGTCACGCAAAACAAACAATATCATATATATGTACTGAATATATATAGGAGGACCAGCATTTATTTTCTCAAAACTTAAGTTCCAACAATAACATTATAAAAAAAAAAAGTTCCAACAATAACAATTAATTGATTTTTTTTTTACAAGTAATAAGGATTAATTGATGTTGAACGTGTGTTGGGACTTAGTATTCTTACTTGAAAAAACCGCCTCTAACGTTGCAGGCAACATTTCTCGCCACACACAAAACAGGTATAGCATTATTAGCCTACAACATAAAATTAAGAAAGTGAGTCTCTAGGGTGCATTTGCACACATAGTCAAATGCAAATGGCGGATACCTCAGCTTGGGGAGCGTAGTATGGAGCAAATGCAGGAACAACATGGACCCGTGGTTGGTCTTTCTCATCCCACACTTTCAAGCGATCATCAATTACTAATGCCATCTTAGGATGGCATAAGCCATCTTGAAAGACATTGAACAGTGACTTCCTTGAACCTATTAGTTTAACATATAAGCAATAGGCAGAGCATCATAGGGAAATGAACTAGCTAATTCAAACAATTTCAGGCAAAAATAACAAAAATGCAGAAATATAATGACTTTTGTTTCTTGCCTAATGGCTCGTTACAGACAATATGTAATTAGCTTCTCTTAATGAGCTGGAATCATTCACTTACCAGACTTGACACAGACAATGCGAGCCAATAATTCCTTGGAGTTTATCAAATTTGAATCTGGATCAAGAAGCCTCCACATTTCTAAAGCATAATCCCTTTCAGCCATTGTGCAAACATAAACCTCAAAACGCTTGCGCCCTCGTGCTATCAAGTAACTCCGGAGATCATCCCATGCAGGTCTCAACCTCACAAGAACACTTGTATCACGAATCTATAGAGGAAAAATAAACATTTTCTTATAGTTAATAAGAAATTTTATTACCATGAATAGGCAAAACCCAAGTACACAGGACGTATACAAAGGAAATACCTACTTCACACTAAAAACAAAAAGAGGCTAATGCAAATCCTGAAAAATATCAGGAAAAAGAAACATTACTTGGACCAACTAATTCTAATGAGGCTCTTACATTGTAAAATAATAATTTTTTTATTGGTACATTGTAAAATAATAAATATAACCTAAACGTCTAAATGCATGTCCACCATCAAGTGGATATTGCAGAAACCAATCACTCCAAGCATCTGGTAGGAAGTCCATAACATTATGAACCACCATCTAATCAAGTAAAAAGAATTTCAGCAAGAGTGCCTATTCCAATTACATACCTGTGGATTGATGCGAGTCAGAATAATGTTCTTCTCCTGTAACCGTATAATTGGCCGAACAATAGGTTGATGGTTATCTGACACGGCTGGAACAACCTCAGACTGACTTTTTATCACCTTTCCATTTTCAACAACCTGGTCATTTTCAGCATATTGCTTCAATATATGCTTGTCATCTTGATAACGCTTGACCTCTGCCACCATGCCAGAGATGCGTTGTGGGTCCACTTCACTGTTTATTTTCCGCTGTAGGGCATCAATCCTATCCTCAAATGAGCGCATTGTATTTGCAACTATGAGCGTTTCATCAAGATCAAATACTATTCCAAGACATCTAAGGTTCAGCATGACGAGACAAGAATCATAAAGTCCTGATGCAACATTGAATCCCCAGAAACATGGATACTGTTTGTCAGTATTCCTCGAAGACATAGCAACAAAATGAAGTTCCTCCCCTCCTACTTCTATTACCGCAGTCTGTAGATGCCATATAGCAATCATTGTTAACATTCACAAAAACCATCCACACCCAAGCAAGAGAATCAAGGAAGAACTTAAATGATAAATCTGTGCAAGTTATTTATATCAAATGTACTGTAGGGAAGAAAGGATCACACAAAAAACAAAAAGTATATACAGCAAGGACATACAGATAACACAATGTTTCTCTCAAGCCATCCATAAGGAATTTTAGGAAATAGTTTCCTGGATAACCCCCTCTATTTCCTAAATTGTTATGCACTTCACATAATGAAATCAGAGCCACAAAGTTGCTTGTTGTTCCAATGTTCTGAGCTATATTCTCAGAACTAGATATTGAAGACTTGTTTTGCAGAGTTCCAGAGTCATCTTTCAACATTCTTCTCAAATGCAGTAAAAACCGAAATTGTGCCAAAAACGTAATCCTCAACCAGATTTTCAGGAAGACTAATAGCAAATCCTAAACCACGCTTTTAGAAAGACTCATGACAAAAAGTTGTCACCATGTGTTGTATTCTTAGCGTCAGATTTTTCGACCACGTTACCCAGGTTAACAAGTTCAAAGCAAGTCTTAATATACCAGTCAGTTCAGTCCTACACAAGAAGTTCATATATTTGTTGCAGCATCAACTAGCTCAGACTTCAGAGAGTTCTCAAATTACCTGGGTTTGAAATTCAGAATTTGAAAGTTCAAAGTTCAGACAGTTCTCATAAATCTTGGGCAAAATTGGTTCTCTAAAAGCGTTAAAAAAATCATAATAACTTCAAGACGGGTCATTGTTAATTCTTCTCGGGGTCCTCAGCAAGATTAACAGTGTTCATTTAGAATCTGAATTTCCTTCCTTTATTTTTAATTTTTTCTTCTGAGATTTAAAATTGGAGTTTCAGTAGTTTTCTCGTTTTTTAGATTTTATTTATTTTGTGGAGTTGTGCTTATACCTTGTTCTCCTTGAAACATGACGAGTGCAAAAGATAGAGCGGCGAGTCCTGTGACTGCGAGGACTTTGATTCCATTTTGAAGCAAATCCCACTAGATGCAATGGTATGGAGCACTGCCAGTGGTGGACACCTCTCACTCGCTTGCGAAAAGTAACTTATTCTGATTTCCTTGGCTTCAATCATCGGGTTGTCGTTGTTGTTCCCTACAGGGTACATCTCTACCTCCCCCAGTAACTCTTCCCCTTGATACACCACCGCCTTATACATATCCATTTCTCGCCGAAAACCAAAATAGTCAAAATCTTACTCTTTGGTGGGGCTCAGATTGTTCATCAATTTCTTTGTGAAACTCAATATCATCATCGTCTCAAGAATGCTTTAGATTTGATCCTATTTTTTGGAGTTTAACAAACAAAAGTAAAAATCCCAGATCATTCAGAGAAAATTTAGGGTTTTTTCCTGGAAAACAATTAGATCTGATTGCTGATGATGAAGACAATCCAAAAAAACCCTAAGCGATCTCCGATTGGATTTTCGTCTCGGAAGCAATAAATGATTGAGCTAGGGTTTTGATTTGATTGTGATGATTGTGGTGGTGGTGCTGGTGATGCTGGAGGAGGAGAAATGAGTTGTCTAAAGCGAAACCCTAGATCCAGAAAGCGAAAGGTCAAAAATAGCACTCCACTGCGCGAGGCAAAGATAATTAAAAGAAATTAAATTAAATTAGAAAAAGCAAATCAGAGAGAATAGTGGTTGGGGGCAGATTTCCAATTTGTGGATTCTTTCGCCCCCTTCGCAAAATGTTGTATATTCGTATAACCCTATAATTTCAGTCTGGAATTCTGAACATCAAGAATGTATTGCCTGGGTTGGGTTTCTCACGCGTTGAAAAAAGCAGGGATGTAAGTGAAGGAAAATTCCAGATGTACGTGACTAAGGTCAATTTGGGCAAATTTTGCTACGTGGCGGGCTCTGATTGCCTGGCCTCTTATGTGATTGCGTATTCTGTTTGACCGTTCACACGAACTTAATTTGTTTTTCTTTTTAAGTTTTTAGAGTTCACACGAACTTGCTTGTTACAAGGCCCTCGTGCAGTCGTCTGCCAATTTTCACCAGTTATAGGGATGGTTTGAATAATGAGATAAAGATAAGTCGTTTGTTAATATTTTTAAAATATTATTTTTTAATATTATTATTATTTAAAAATTTTAAAAATTTAAATTATTTATTATATTTTATATAAAATTTTAAAAAAAATTATAATAATAAGATGAGATGAGATGAGATCGTTTCGTTATTCAAAAAGCCCTTAGGGTCTATTTCATTTTAGAATCACGTAATTGGCAATGAAATAGTTTTAGTTAATGAGTGATATCATGTACAAACTTTAAATAGATAAATTTTATATAAGTTTTTTATAAAAAAATAAGTCTCACTAATAAAAAATAATTTTTTACATTTTTTTTATATGGAATCTACTATTTGTAATTTGCACAACTCATTTATCTGTTAATATGTTTTATAATATATGAGAAAACAAGAAAGAAAAAATTGCATAAAAATATTATAAAGTAAACAAATGATTTGAATCTAATTCTTTAATATTATTTTTATTTTAAAGTTTGTAAAAGTTGTATTAATTTTTGTATTTTATTTTATAATCTATGAAAGTTGTGTTGATTTTTATGTATGGATAATAATTAGGTAATATTTACATGAAAAATGTTAATATTTAAAATTAAAAAATGTCTTATATTTAAGTTATGTTTGAAAATAAAATTATGAGAAATTTTTATAATTTTGAGAATTTAATGTCTCATATTCAAACATTGCCTTACTTACTATAAAAGTACACGAAAAATAAATAAATATATTAGAGTAAAAACAAATAAGAAAAATGAACAAATACTGTTCTTCTCCTCAATAACATATGTCAAGATTTTTTTTTTTTTTTTTTCTTCACTATGTTCTTATAACTTCTTAGATACGCTTCATCTGAATTTAATAACAACATAGCGTATATGAATTTATATATCTAATATTTATGTGATTATAAGCCAATTTTGCGGAAATTAGATGGTATGTAAATGATTTTGGGAAAATTTTTATAAGTAACGGCTAAATTTTGATAGAATTTCAAGCAAATTTATAAAATTTCATTTACAAAGATAAAATTTATAAAACCATCAAATTTCATTTGCAATAATATATGTCTTTTAAGAAGTTATTAACTATTCAAACCAACTGTTTTTGTATGATGAAGATTTAGAACTGTTTGGATCTATTCAAACCTCATCTCATTTCATCTAATTCCAACTAAGGGTGGATTTGAATAGACAATATAGATGAGATGTTTTGTTAAAAATTGAAGAAAATATTGTTAGAATATAATTTTTTAGTATTATTTTTATTTTAGAATTTGAAAAAACTGAATTATTTATTATATTTTTGTATGAGAATTTAAAAAAGTTGTAATAATAAAATGAGATGAGATGTGTATCCAAACATACCAAAATCTCACTACTATTTATAAATCATCTCAACTCATTTCATCTCATCTCACTATATAAACGGGCTCTTTAATTTCACCAAATTTTCAAAGCAAATTAGATAGTAATTGGGATTTATACAAGTATCAAAGTTGAATTGTATATGAAAAATTCTATTCATTATCCTCACACATCATATTTTTTTTATTTTTTTTTCTTACTAAATATGTGGTGTATGGATGATGAGTAGAATAATTCAACTAATTGAAGAAGAATAAAACCAAAAAAGT
Organism: Juglans regia; assembly: GCF_001411555.2. Taxonomy (NCBI): domain Eukaryota; kingdom Viridiplantae; phylum Streptophyta; class Magnoliopsida; order Fagales; family Juglandaceae; genus Juglans; species Juglans regia. The sequence continues at coordinate 30,476,963 of NC_049904.1, forward strand.
AAAAAATAAAATAAAAATAAATATGGTGTATGATGTGTGGGGATGATGGATATCAAACCTCTTTATATGTAAGTTGGAAAAAGAAAGAGAGAGAGAGAAATGTAAAAGTCCAAGCATAACACACCAATATATGAGATGGGAGACTATATTTTCTACGTCATAACATCGTATTTACCCATTGAGATCTCTCGCAAGGGATTGGGTGTAGTACTTTTGACTGAAATGGAGTATAGAAAGGTGCTCAAGTCTCACTTATGATGAACTTGGCGTAGTGAGAACGTTGTTTATTGATCCACAATAATATTTATGAGTGTTTTTTTGAGTTTTTTTAGTATTGATCCACATGTTGTTTGTTATTTATTTGGACATTACAAATGGTATTAGCTACTAATTCCAATCAGAAATGTACAATGGGACTGGACCAGATTCCAACTTGTTATATTAGCCACTCATTACGTTACTTGCATGGACCAAAGATCATTGGCCTTGTTTCTTGCTCTTGCTAAGGAAGGGACCGTCGAAGGCGGCCTTTTGTGGTCCAAATGAGTTAACCAAAGGGTTGAGATTAAAGACCCCAATTACAGCACTCTACAACCAACTGTTTTGATGCGTTTATTGGAGATTTCCACGTCCATTATATCTATGTTCTCATTTAAGAAAAACAAAACCATAACGTGATTGATAGAATCGAAAAGTTTCGATCTATGGTAAGCACCAGAACGCACAAACACTTTGCTAGGGTGCATGAGATCACTCGTTGTGGGTGAAGGTGGTGAGCGGCCTATCCTGAATATTAAAGGCCAATTATCTCGCCAGTGGCCCATGTGTACTCATTACATGCGTGGTTATGCAACTGCGTGTGAAACTCACGTGCAGGTTGAACGGCGTGTGTGGTTCATGCGCTTGTTTGATGGTGGTGATCCTAACAGCTTCTTGAACATCAGCAGCCAAGGAGTTTGGTGGATTGGCGTGTGTCGTCACTTGGTGATTGAAGGACAGTAGATCTGAACATTTTCGACCTATTGGAAAGAGAAAGGTAAAGGAAAAACCTTTAGATCTATGGACTATAGAGGGATAGGAAAGGGGAAAGGGGGAGGGAAGGGGAGGAAGATGATGGTTTTGTTTAGAGAGAGAGAGAGAGAGAAAGAGTAACAATATTGGAGTTAGGTAGATAAAAGTATTGGAATTAGGTAGATAAAAGTTGGTCTTAAATACAGTGAGGGCTAAAAGACTTGAAAATGCGAAATCTAACCAAATAATAAACAAATTCAATTGTTTGTAACATAGCTGCAGTTAGAGCTTAGCTATCTTAAAAAAAAACTTAATTATATCTAATGACAGTCTAACGTTGTAGTAAAATGTCCAAGTGTCCCATTTTTCCTCTCAAAGTTTTCTCTCTACCCACAGCCCGTCATTTCAGTATCTCTGCCCAAGGCGGGAGGAGCTTCATCTCCTCCTCCCTTCTGCTCGCCCAAACCCTGTTTATAGGTTTATTTCTAGTTTTCTTTTATTTTTTTCGGTGATAGTACCAAGAAGTTTCAATCTACTACTTGCCGGCCATATCTAACCGCTACTCACCCCTCTAAAGGAATTCTCAACTGTCGATTTGTTGGACAATGGAAGAAATATGTCCAATCGAATGACGCGCGTGGCTCATGCGCTGCCACACCAAAGGGAATTTTCCGCCACCACGCATGGCACCATCGGGGCCAACAGCTTTGAATCTTTTAGATCCGTGTGCTCCTTTTTTCCTTAGTTGAACACGCCACCACTGTCGGTGGTGGTCCTTCATCGGTGTATCAGATAATCTTCAGGTTGCTATTCTCCTATGTTCTTACTTTTCCTAACCTAGGATCAAGACAATGTGATCATGATAGTCTCTTACAGTTGGATGGGATTAGCAAAATGCAATGCACTAGGGGTGAAAACCGACTGTATCGGCGCGGTTTTGGGGTAAAACCGACGCCGACAGATAGTTTATTTTTGGGGGAGGAAACCGGCCGAAACCGATCGATGGGGAGAAAAACACCGGCCGTCTCGACACCGGCAATTCTCTGGCGGTTCACGGTCGGTTCATCGGCGAGTTTCGTCTGAGAGAGTAGAGAGAGAGAGTGTGTCGCAGAAGAGAGAGAGAGGGAATGAAAAATGCGATGCGTCACTGGGAAGAAGACGCCCGAGGAAGAAGACGACCTAATTTCAAAACGACGCCGTTTGGTGTCGTTCTACTTAATTTTTTTTTAATACGTTATGAATAAAACGACGCCGTTTGGTTTAATACCAAACGGCGTCGTTTCAGTTATGTTAAAACACAACTACAGATTTAAAACGACGCCGTTCCACTTAAACTTAAGTGGAACGGCGTCGTTTTGAATACATAATATATAAAAAAAAAAATAACATTTCTTTAATCCGCCAGTTCAGCGGTTTGAACCAGGTTCGAACCGACGCCGAACCGACCGATATCGGTTTATACTATTTTCTGCCGCACGCCGACCGGTTCTTCACCGGTTTTGTCCGGTTCCGAGCTCCGGCGGCCAGTCTGAGTCGGTCTAAGTCGGTTTATCGGTTTTTTGTACAGCCCTACAATGCACCCCTCTCAACTGCGGCTTTTAATCGTAAGTTTATATTCTGTTTATCAAATTATATTAAAACCGTTTTAAAATGGCATCCCCTATGGGATTGGATTGGACTTTGAAGTCAAGCTTCTGACTTAATAACCCACTTTTTTATTTTTATTTTTAGTGCTGTTTTTGTTGTATTTGGGATGCTTGTTGGGAACATCCACTCCGCTGAATCTTATATCTTTGTAACCGTTTAATTTATCTCTACAATGCTTAACTTGCTGGGAAAAAATAATGTCCATGTGTGCAGCAACAAGTTCTCTCAGTTGATACCTTAATTTTGAAACATTCCCACCCACTTCAACATTATAAATGCCTTAAATTAATCGTTTATCCTTCGTAACAGCTTCAGCCTTCATGAGATAGCCAATTTGGTGTTTTGGGATCACTTTTTAAATATTATTTTCCTATTTAATAAATTTTAAATTTTGCTGACTTTGTTTATTGCAACTATTTTCGACCTAACCATTACCACTTGTTTTGGAATGGAAAATCAACCAAACTTACAACTCTGATGCTGACACAAAAGTCAATATCAATCTTTGTAAATAATGGACAATACTAGGATAAGTGCAAATGAGTTTTTTTTTTTTTTGTTTTTCTTTTTTATTAGATAGTGAATTGAGACGAAATAAGTTGAAATAAATTGAGATATTAAATAAAATATTGTTATAATATTATTTTTTAATGTTATTATTATTTTAAAATTTGAAAAAGTTGAATTGTTTATTGTATTTTGTGTTAGAATTTGAGAAATGTGTAATATAAGATGAGATGAAATGTTTTTTGTACCCAAACCTATGTATTTTTTAAACATCCTTAACTATTAAGAAAAAATATAAATATAAATATAAATTTACTAATAGTCACTTCCTTAACTATTAAAGAAAATATATATATATGACTGGACACATTTGGTAGGCAATTTGAGAGTCATGTTATCATTTTCCTTATATTATTTGGAGTAATGCTAGATACAGCTGTGGAGTATAAGAGTGAAGTTCACTATTAAAAAATTATTATTTTTATCATGTAATTTATGTATTAATTTTTATTTTTTAAAAAATATTGTGTAGCATTTGAGCATTCTACGATTATTAGGGATGTAATCGGTCCGGTTTGATCCGGTTTTGGATAAAATTTAAGACCTAACCAGTATGCACGGATTTTGGATTTTTAATAACCGATTCTACACAAGTTACTCTCTTAAACCGGTACTTCTAGTTTTACTGATTTCAGTCCGATTTTTCGATTTTAATATACTATATTATATATATAGTGATATATTATAATATATAGTGTTAGTATAACTATTAATACAATAGAATATAATGATATAAGATTTTAAAATTTAATATTATATTAATTAGTAATTTATCATATAATATAAAACTATTTTATATATGATTATATATTATATATAAAAATTATATACAATATAAAAAATTATAATAAATATATATATAAAACGGTCCGATCCGGTTTTTGAAAAAGAAAAATTGAAATCGGACCAATTTTGATTGATTTTAAGAAAAATAAAATTGGTACTAGATTGAACCAAACTCGATACTGATTCGATCCGGTCCAGTTTACCGATTCACTGTTTTTTTTTTAATTATTTCTCTGGACTGGCTGCATCGCAAGCGCACGGGAGCAAGGGGCAAGTCACGCGGACCAATAAGAAAGGCAATCGTATATAAAAAATCTATACAACCTCCTACTATTCACACGACCTCCACACACCACATTTTTTTTATTATTATTTTCTTTTATCAAATATTTAATATTTGAATAATTAATAGAAGAATTGAATTAGTTTAAAAAGAATAACTCAAAATAAAATTTTAAAAAATGTGATGTGTAGAGATTGAGAGATTGTGTAGCATTGCTCTATCCTATAAGTGCCAGCCAATCAAACAGTGATAACTTCTATGCCTGTGAGTGTGAGATTACTTCTTAGTTGTAAATGAATGGTTATCAACAAATATACATCGCCGACCAGACAATGTAAGACTAGAAAAAATAAAATGATACACATGTAACTTTTTTTTTTCACAATTATTTATGTAATCCTGTTTTAGATGGAGGACATTTTTACAGTAATATAGTTTTACAAAAACACCAAAACATGACTATAAAAAAATTATACGCACATCTTCCCGAAAAATAAAGATAACTTAGCATATGTGAAACAACATTTAAGTAGGGCTACAACCTGACTAATCCGATTCATTTTTTTAAATCCGATACTACCTGACCTGACCCTAGATTGGAAGCACAAGGCGCAACGTACTCCTCTGCAATGACGAGAATCGCCTTTTATTGACTGGGTGAGGTTTGGGGACTGAGCTAGGGTTCGAAATCGACAAGCGATGGTGAGGTTTGTATATAATCTCTTAGAGAGATCAAAATCGATTTCGAGGTGCTCCTTCGACTTCTTTCTTCCAGAGGCTTCCCATCGCAGCCACTCTTCTTTTCAGCCAACCTTGCTTCTCTCTCCACAGTGCAAATATTCCAACGCCAACATCAGTTCTGCCGCATAGAACCTAGAGACCATAAAAAGAAGAAAAACGATGATGTTAGCACAATAACATCATGTTAGCGATGAAAGCAATTAAAGCATAAAGGGTGTGGGGCTGGAAAATCATGTTAGCACGGAAGAATGGGTAATTTGCAGCCCATTTTTGCTTGGAAACCAAACAGAAGGATTTGCCTTTTTGCTCCAAGCATATCCTCTTGTACACGCCGTGGTCCTTGTTGTTCTTCTCAATAAGAGCCTTGAAGACAACCTTTAAAGCTAGCTGCTTGTCGATTTCAGTGGGTTCGACCCGCAATTTACTTCAACCCGATTTTTCGGCCAGGCCGGATCCTAGAGTTTTATGCACAAGCATACATTCAAGGTTAGCATCAAAGGGATAGTATTTAAAAAAAAAAAAAAAAAAGGTAAGGGATAAACAATGCACAAAAATTTGACAAGACTGCTTCTTATAAAGCGTCAAACCACCGTCGTCCCATTGCTATGTAACAAAAGATTTACAAAATGAAAAATTCTTTTAATAAAAAATACTCTATACAAAAAATCCTTAAACTCTATAAAAAAACTATAAATATAGAATGTGAGATGTCTACAGTGGTTGATTTGTAGAATTACTCTCACAAAACAACTCTTAACATTTAGAAAAATAAAAATATTTTAGCCATAAAAGAATTACACAAAAATAAATTTACAAATTGATATAACTTGTGTGATATGTTAAATTATAAAGTTACTTTTATTATAAAGTAGATATAATGGATTCTATAAAATCACATCAATTTATAAGTTTATTTTATATAATCTCTTTATTTATAAAATTTTGAAAGTTATTTATTTTTTTAAAAATTGTTTTCATAATTAAAAATATTAAAAAAATAACATACTGCTTGCTAGCACTGCCCTAACATTTAATGCAATCGGCAATGTGACCCGCATTAAATGCAGTCACTTAATAGCAATATGACAAAGCTTAGCTTGCCCTCATAGTAATTGTGACCCTATTATAATTATCATGGGTGTTATATGATATTTGGTGAATATTTAAAAGTAATAAATTTAAAGCGAGACACCAATGATGCATGCCATATTTCATGTGTTTGTTTTTATTTCATTTTAAAATTTAGAGTTTAGATCAACAGCTTCCCATTTTTTGTTTATTGGGTAATGATATATCTACAAGTTTTTATAACTTTTTTTTATAATCCATTTTACAATCAATCAATATAATTATTTCACTTCATTAAAATTAAATTTTAACCTTAGAAAAATATTTTTAATTTTATTAAAGAGTGGTAAAATAGTTTAAAAAATTATAAATTTATATTTTTCATGATATAGTTTTTAACAGTTTAAAAAAATGGCATGGAATATTGGATTCGATCCCAATACATGACGAGCATTTTAATCCGACCGTATCGTCCGGGCCGGTTCGGGCCCATCCCGTCGTAATCGCCCGTTTTATTTAATTAAACGCTCAACGCTCTTCGAAGTTCTTACGTACATTTGAAAAGCTTATGCTGGGTTGGGTCCAACTTCATCAGGCCCGAATGTGACCTAAACACTAGTGCTTTCGTGGGCTTGAGCCTGATTAAAGTCAAACACATAGACATCTATTTAAAAGTTGATTAATTTAAAAATGATTTTTTATGCTCTTTAAACTATCATTTATTCTACAATATGATTACGAAGCCATATGTTTTTAAAGGTTAACGTCGTGTTTTATATGCCTTGAGTTTAGTTCCAACAATTTGAATCTAGGTTTTTATACCTACACATTCTAGAAGACAAAAATGAGGGACTTAGTAGGGGTTGGAAAGCTTTCGATGTTTAAGTCAATAAATTTCTTTAGTAATTTGTGCTAGAGCTTAGAGAGAGTTTTTCATACTTGGGGTCGACTTTTATACAAGGTTGTTGGGGGACATCTTGTCCCCTCGATCAAGGAGTTCACGTCATTTCCACTACATTTTATTATAATCTTTTAATGTAGTTTGGAGCTTGGGGTGGCGCCATGAATGCGCCGTGGAGGCTAAGGGATGGCGGCGTAGCTCCTCGAGTGGTGCCTTATTGGTAGATGATATGCGTCGCATTCCCCCACACCTTCTATCAGGAAATCGAGGGCCGCTCACATTTTTCGTCCACCTATCGACACAAGTTCTCGAGTGCTAGGTGTCATTAGGGGTGCTAGAGGCAGCGAGTCCAATCTATCCTTATCAATTGCCTTTCTCGCATGAGGGTTTGCCTCTCAAGTTGGTGTAGTTCGCAGATTGGGTATATAAAGTGGCACATGGGCCATGATGGGCCTCACATGAGAATATTTAATTTTTAACATATCCATTCTCTATTTTTGATAATACATATTTATTTAATTCATGAATAGTTATTTCACTTTAGTAATTATCCCAAGCTAAACTACGTTTAATAGTAAATAAAATTTATAATTTTTGGCCTGAATAAAATTATTAAAATAAATTACTACATCTTGAATTTTAAATAAGAGATTTACGTCTGGCTTAATTTTAAGATTAAAATCTAAAATTTTAAAATTTTAAAATTTTTTTATTTTATTATTAAAATTTTTAAAATTTTTTATATAAAATAAAATAAAAAATTTAATTTTTTAAAATTTAAAATAAAAATAATATTAAAAAATATATTTTAATTATTTTTTTTAATTTTAATGTCAACCCATTTTGATGGAAAAAAAAAAAAACGTCAGTTCGAGGACAGTTTGGTGATGTTCGGAGGGTACTATTTCAGTTGGCTTCTTGAAATGACTAATCTAGCCTAAGATCTGATGTCAAGGACGAAAGGCAAAGGCTCGTTAAACCAGCCGTAGACAGCTCCTTGGGGGAAAAAGAATCGCACGGAATTTCAGAGGAACGGACCCAAAATCTGCCACCCCACTTCAGTTCACTGTTCGCCAACGAACTTCCACACAGACACACTAGTTTGTTGTAGATTAAAGACCCTCTCTCTCTCTCTTTCTTTCGCTCGTTCGCTCTTCGTTTTCCCTTTGAAGCCAGCTCAAACCTCCTCCTCCTGCTTGTTCCTCGGCTCTTCTCAATTTCTCTATCCCCAATTCAATTTTTTCCCAAAAAGCCCCTCACTTTCGTTTGAATGCCTAGCTCAAACCATTCAATTTAACCCCACCGCCGTGAGCAAGGAACAACAATGATAGTGCGGACTTACGGTCGTCGCAACCGAGGCATTCCAAGACCTTGCTCCTCCGACACCTTAAACGACGCCGTAGACGACGATTCCTTTAAGGACTCCCTCTCCCAAGAGAGCCCCCTGGACCAAGGCCTCGGCCTCTACAGCGGCTTCGCCTTCTCTTCCCAGGACTCTTCCTCCCTCCACTGGGCTTCCGACTCCGACCCCTACGCCCCATCTTCGAGTCCCGCTCTCGACGATTCCATAAACGGCGCCGTTAGGAGGCCGAAGAAGCCGAGGAGGGTCGGGAGGAAGAGGGAGGCGGATTTGATCAAGAACTGTACCAGGTCGTCGATTCCTGCCACTTCGACGCTGATGGAGGCCCAGGAGTTCGGGGAGATGATGGAGCACGTGGACGAGGTCAATTTCGCATTGGATGGGCTCAGGAAAGGCCAGCCCGTTCGGATTAGGAGGGCGAGCTTGCTGTCTTTGTTGTCTATATGCGCCACCGCGCAGCAGAGACGGCTCTTGCGGACTCAAGGGTACGCGAGTTTCGAAATTTCTGTGACGGATTTTGAATTAAAATGTGATTTTTATGCGTATTTTCTTGTAAATGTGGAGGGATGTTTGGGAATTTGCATATGGGTGTTACTTCAATTCTTTTTTTGGTGTAGAAATGTGTTGGGCTCTTGAATTTGAATTTTGGGTATATGATTTGTTGGACCTTCTTGTTGCGTTAGCGGGTGCTAGGGTTCTCTTCTCTTAGGAGAAGAATGTTTATAGAATTTCGCAAAGTTTATGTAAGGAGGTGTCTGGGTTTGTAGTTGTATTGATGCTTCTGCTTGATTCTGAATCATAAACTTAGATTGACTAAGTTTGGCGCTCATGAAAGTCTGTGGAATGTGTGTTTACGGGTGTTGAGTCTTTTGCTGGATGATCCTAGCTATTACGGAAGGTGAATTAACAATATGGAAAATGGTTCCTACTTGCCTCATATGGTGAATTTGGAGGGAAATGAATGATAAAAGTTTTGGCAATCATCAACCAATAGGAGCTTAAGATGTTCTTCTTCAATACTCCTCTCCTTTAAGCAACTTCTATAGACTTCAATGGGTTAATTTACATATTTTTTATAAGTAAAAGATTTTATTCATACTAGAATAGGCATAGCCCAAGTACACCGGTAATGGGTTCATTTACATGATTTTCTTGTATCATTTTTTCTTTCTAGATAAGTGTATTTCATGTATGCATCCTGTACACTTGGATTGCGCCTTTTGTGCTGTTTAATGAAGTTATTATTACTTATAAACAAAAGAAAGTATTTGGATCTTAGAGGATTTGTGTTAATAATATAACATAAATAATTAAATCTACCTCTTCTCATCAGTTTAAGTTTTTGGGACAAGTGGTGATTTCATATGGTATCAGAGTAGAGGTTATGAATTCGAATCCCCGACTCTACACTCTATCCTATTTAATTAAATACTCCACGTGTTGGGCTATCCAATTAGGGGTAGTCTATCTCATACGTGAGGGGGAGTCTAGCCCACATGTGAGGAGGAGTGTTAAAAATATAATACAAATAATTAAATCTAGCTCTTCCCATCAGCTTAAGCTTTTGGGACAAGTGGTGATTTCACAATTTACTCAATTATGTGTCTTGTAATTTACTTTTTTAGTTCCCTTCTTATTGATGCAAGGACTGATTTTCCCTTAGCTTCATTACATTTGTATAATTTCTCCCGAGCATTTGCTGATTAGTAGGGCTGATTTGAAGTATGCCTCCGTCTCATGAATGTGCATGAGTCTGGCTTGTGGCTTGAAATATGTGAAAGTGTTTGTATGTGAATTACGAACATCCTCGTTATTGTTTTATATTAGAATAAATGTCATTTTTTATGCTTTTAATCAATGGAGTAGTTTTTCTTTTTTGTAAAATCTTGACATTTGTCAATTCTTTAATCCAAACATAACCTAGTTACTTCTTGTTTCCTCCTTTTATCATGTCAAGAGTACCCATTTCTATTCCCTTGCTGAAATCGAAATTGCTGTGCAAGGTTGGGCATGTCTTACCCTAATCTTTGAGGTACCTTATTTTCAGGATGGCAAAGACGATAGTTGACGCTATTTTGGATCTCAGCTTTGATGACTCACCCAGCAATCTGGCTGCTGCAGCTCTTTTCTGTGTTTTAGCCATTGATGTAAGCAATTGCAAATCTGCAGGCAAAAGCACAATTTTAGTGAACTGTGAAAAGATGACAATTCTCCCATTGAAGATCTTTTTTCCAGATAATCGTGGGCCTATTAAGAATAACTTCGTTTTCTTTTGTGGTATTTTTTGAGTATGGAACAAAAAGTTGAATGATTTTGAGCTGCCAGCACCCTACATCAGGCCCATTAACGCATGGAAATTAAGTTCAGGGACGTGAATTTTGACTCAAAAGTGATAGGGAAGAGTGGTTTTCGTGTTAACTGAACTGGATGCAAATTCTGAACAATGCATTTGTCACACACAGTGGGATTCTCTTGGGTTATAAAAGATTTTTCCCTTATGGATATTGAAAAAGTATCATATCATAGGTTATATCTCCCATTTTGCGACATTTTTTATGATGTCGTATGTGACTTTTATCTCAAAAGAGAAGAAAAAGATCCTATCTTTGTTGGTGCCATTGGATGAATACGGAGAAGGAAAGTGTATATAGATATGAAGTGTTTGTTGTTAATTGTCCGCCTCCCTCATTAGTCTGCACATATCAGATCTTTTTTTTCACTTTTCTTTTTCAATTTAATCATGCACTAGGAACTTTTGATCATTCAGAAATGCACGTTTTCAGTTGCAACATTTTGTTTTTTACTTTCAAAATAGACCACCATTTTTTTGACACACCTTTCATCATAGAAGTACTTCCCCGAAGGCCTGTCTAACTTTACTATTTCAGGGTCAAGATGATCATCTTTTGGAATCACCCAACTGCATTCGTTTTCTAATCAAGCTGTTGAAACCAACGGTCTCAATGTCTGATGAAGAAAAAGCACCAAAAATAGGCCGCAAGCTTCTATCATTATGTAATGTTGCTGACATATGTCGTGATAAAATGAAAAGATTAGATTCCAGTTATGTCGCTATTGTTTCCAAGGTTCAGGAAGTTCTACTAAGTTGCAAGGAACTGAAATCAAGTTGTGCGGATGACAGTGGAATTGGGAGACTAGAGCTATGCCCAAAATGGATAGCTTTGCTGACTATGGAAAAAGCTTGCTTAACCACCATCTCTCTTGAAGGTAATGTGGGGATATACCCCTTCTATGCTTTTATGATAAGATTATAGTTATTTATATACTGGGATGAACTGTGATAGGGGTCCGTGCTGTCAAGATTAAGAGGGTTGCAACCGTTTATATTTTTTGCTAAAAATAATTCAATCCAATAAGTTCAAATAGATCGACAACCATAAAGACAAGAATTTTTTCCGTTTTGTACTAATTGGTGGAGCCAAATGAGTGATATTTTTTGTTATGTGTAATCCAGTATGCCTTTGTTTTTATCCATAAAACTTTTGATTACTTATAAAAAGAAGATTTACATTCTTTTTGTCTGGTATGTTATCCAATAATGTGAACAGTTTCGATGATCTCGCTTGCAATCAAATTATTGCATACAAATACACCAACAAAGGAAAATTATGTAGGTCTTTTCAAGCTGTTATTCGAAGAGCTTATTAAATTTAGGTGCTTACCAACTAGAAATTGAATTAGGCCTCGTCTAGATGTTTTCATGTTGAGATGAGATGAAAAATATGTGAATGGTAGTGAAATAGTATGTGAATAGTAGTTAAATGGTTTGAGCTAAGATGTTTTATGAGGTTTTGGGTAAGGAGAGAGAAATTTTGAATAAAAAAATTATAAAGTTAAAATATTGTTAGAATATAATTTTTTAATATTTTTTTTTTTAGATTTGAAAAAGTTGAATTAGTTTTTGTGTTTTGTTTGGAAGTTTGGGAAAGTTGTAAACTTGTAATGATTAGGTAATGATTAGACTTACAAAAAAAGATTAGGAAAGTTGAAAATTTGAAATTGAAAAGTGTTAGTGTTTGAGTGGTGTTTGGATGTTGAGACGAGACGAGACGAGACGAGATGGGTTGAGGAGACCGTCTCAACATCCAAACGGGGCCTTAGGGTTTTCATTTGTTTTAAGTTCTGATGTTCTCTTTCCTTGCATTCATTTGACCGTCTCAGGATCTGTTTTCCAAAATATGTTCCTTTAATTTTTTTTCCCATTGCAAGTCACTTCAAATGTACGTAAGTTTACTATAATCAATTGTCAGTCTAATTTAAACTGACAGTTAATCCCTGAAGACGTGCTGTTTTCTGCTTGTCAATTGCGGGTCTGAATTGCTAGTTTTCCTGTACTCAAATTTTTTACTTCTCACAACCGTGGCTGCTTGTTTAATGATTTATAGGTAAAGTATCATGCCCTTTGTATCAATATTATATGACTTTCTTTATCTTTTATTGTTATCTTCTGTTTCTCTGTGTGTGTTTTTTTTTTCTTGTTTTTTTTCTTCTTCTTAAACCATCATGCCCTTTATATCCATATTATATGACTTTCTTTTTCCTTTGTTGTTTTCTGTTACTCTTTTTTTTTTTTTTTTTTTTGTTTCTTATTTGTCTTTGCATCCATATAGAAACCACTGGTGCAGTAAGGAAGACGGGGGGCAATTTCAAGGAAAAGTTAAGAGAGCTTGGAGGACTTGATGCTGTCTTTGAGGTCATCATGAATTGTCATTCCGATATGGAGGTGTGAGCCTGTATGTTTGTTTGATCTCATTATCCGTTTCCTTATGGTACAAATGAAATGGTCTAAATAAAGGAGAAGAAATGAAGATATGTAGGTGCTATAATATGTGAAGAATATGTGCTTACCAAGAAAAAGCATGAACATTTTTCAACCGCCATTTCTTTCTCCAGTTAGTCCCCTGTGAGAATTTGTGTTTCAGTTTCTGAGTTTTCTTATTGGATAAGCTTCAGTACTGACACTACCTTCTGTCATTTCTCTATGGAATCTAAATTGATGTTGGCACAATAATATTGTTGTCTGTACTTGATAAGCATCTGAATTCTGGAGTTATGGTTGGTCCACTGCATAATATTAAAGAAAATCAATTTACAGTGTATAATCTCCTGGTGGTTTCTAAAGAGTTGATGGTATTTGATTATTATTTAGGGAAGTTCTCAAACTTGCAAATCTCATTGCAGGGTTGGATGGAACATAGTTCACCTTCTACTCAGGATGTCAAGACTGACCTGCATTTACAAAGTCCGATGCAGCTATTGAAATGTTTGAAGATAATGGAAAATGCCACATTCCTAAGTACAAATAATCAGGTAAAGTGGAATATGCATTATTTGAGTTTTATTTGTTTCCTTCTTTTTTGATAAGTCTTTTATGTAGAATTTCCTGTAACAGAGTCATTTGCTTGGAATGAGAGGAAACTTGGATCCTCTGGGAACCTTACTATCTTTTATAGAGGTCATTGTAAATCTTATCAAGATTCTCTCAGGTAACTGAGAATAAAAGGGGCTGCTTCTTACATCAACTACTACATCCGCCTTATTTGTTTTGTAGAGAGCATGACTGTTGTAAATAAGTTCTTTGGTCCAGCATCTTCGCCATAAATAGCATTTCTATGTTTACTTTTTTTTATGATTGATTGTTTTGATTTTTAGGTCTTTATCTACTTAGAAGTTCTTCTGCCGCCTCCAAGGATGAAAAGTCTTATAATCTGCCCAATGGGACAGGTCATGCTTCTGAGTTGGCTTTAATTGAAGACTACAAAGGTACTTGGTTGCAAACTGCTTTATCTCTACTGTTTGTATCTTCATGGTTCAGATCCCTCATGACAATATGCCAGTTCTCATATGTTTTTCTAGAGTTTGCATAATATTTGATATGATATGACTAAGGAGCTTAAAATTGAACTAAAAGAAAGTCAGTTGTAAATATCTTCTCTTCATGACTTGCAGATGATGTGCATTTGGGTAGAGCAGTTAAAATTTTATGATAAAAAAGCTGATAAAACTGATAAACTTAAAATATGAATGACTCGGGTATTCAATTTAGGGGCTTTACCGCATGACCCCTGGATTTTCTTTCTCCTGGATTTATCTTTTTGTTCAAGCTCATATCTGAGATAGACAATTTTTTTTCCCCATGGTTTTGTACTATAATTCCCTTCTCCTAAATTTTAGTAACTCTGCGAAGTTGTTCTTTGAGATTTGAATTGTTCACCAAATTGTAAATGGAAACAGTAAAACTAAATTGATGGCTGCCAGCTGCTTGGTGGTTACAGCTCTGTAGACTGTAATCCTTAAGTTGACAAAACTCTGTTGACTCTAAATTCTAAAATGATGTTCTAATCCTCATTGCAGTGGACAGCATTGAGTCCTTTTCCATCAATTCCTCTAGAAAGTTCTGTAGCACGGAGAGGACCTCCTCTCAGAAGAGCTTCAATGTATCTGGGAGCAGAAAATTGTTACCAAGTACCGGGGAACAGAATTATTGTATATCCAGTTCTGAGACTACTGGCCCTTTAGTGACTGATACTTATTCATTAAAGATGAGAGTCAATTCTTCCATGGGTGGCTTGTGCAGTGGGACTTCAAGGGGTTCAAACAGTGGAATATTAACAACGGATAATGGTTCCAGTAAGCTTTTTGGTCTTGGCAAGAGACCAAACTTTACTGAAGATGCCAAGCTTGAACTTGAGGATGGTGAGGATCCTTTTGCTTTTGATGAAGATGAATTTGAGCCCTCAAAATGGGACGTATTATCTGGGAAGAAAAAAACATCTCGAACTCGAAAAAGTGGGGTATCATACAGGGAACTTGAAGATGGGTGTCAAGCTCAGATTTTAACGAGCCAACAAGAATCGAGTAATGGTGACAACAATCATTCCCATGAACTTTCCTGTCCAAGCGCTGTTGATGAAGTGTGTTCCAGTCTTCTAGCTGATTGCCTTCTGACTGCTGTTAAGGTTTTTCACTGATTTAATATTATGATTTTCCACATTTTAGTTTTGAGCTTTTGTGGTTCATTGACTTCTAGGCTATCAAGTGGAGGGGTGATGATATACCACTATGTCACATTATTGACAGCCTAGTAAACGAGATGTCTCTCCACTGGAACTTATAGTGTCCTTTAATACACATCAGCCGATTGATTGAATTATGTTATGGAGGGTGATTGTTTCATCTCATTGTGGGAAATTTGAAATCAATTTAAATTTGTGTAGTAATTACTGGTTTTCATTCGCGACAGGTTCTTATGAACTTAACGAATGACAATCCTGTTGGCTGTCGGCAAATTGCTGCTTATGGAGGACTGGAGACCATGTCATCTCTGATTGCTGGCCACTTTCCTTCATTCAGCTCATCGTCATCCCCTTCTAGTGATATGAAGGAGAATGGTTCTAGCAGTGATCTTGACCACCAGAATGATTGGCACCTCACTGATCAAGAGTTGGATTTTCTTGTTGCTATTTTGGGTCTACTTGTGAACTTGGTTGAAAAAGATGGTCATAACAGGTTTCTTTCACTTCTTATTTATATATGTGCCTGCATTTGTATATCGTTCTTGGAGATGTGGTGCCTTTGACAATGAATTATTATTCTGATTCTAAATTCACACTCCCCCCCCCTCCCTCTCTATGCTTGTTCAATTTATACATTTTGGCCATTGGAAGTTAAGGTCAGTGCCTTTTTTAATTTTTAATGAGTACTTTCTCAATTTTTATCTGTTTTATATTTTCCCTTGCTGGGTTTCCCATAATCAGAAGAAGGAAACCGTTGAATTAGTTTTCAAGGCAAATTAATCAAGTTTGAATTCTATTAAATGTAGAAGGAAATATTGATCCTTCAGATGGGTTTGAGCATTTCTATTCTTGATCACCTTGAAGGCAGGGGCAAGTTGGATGAGTCCTCTTTAGGTGGATTTCTAAACAAAATGACAGTGGAAGAAGGCATCGTGTTAAACACACCTAACTTTCGATATTGAGATCTGCAGCTCCTAGGGCATGATGCTGATCCTCTCATATTATATGCGCCGATGCCAATCCTCGCTGAAAACTTTTCTTTGTTTCTTGCTTGGTTGCAAGTTTGCTGATTAGACTTTCATTTTATTGATCTTGAAGTTCAGCCACTTAGATGCCTTCCGTATCTTGTCTCCTGCAGCATGGAAAGGAGTTGTCATGCAATATTTAGCAATACTTACAATTAAGTTTCCTGCAGATCACGGCTTGCAGCAGCCAGTGTTCAATTGCCTAGCTTGGAAGGGTTAGTAGAGGAGAGTCACAGGGATGTAATTCCACTACTGTGCTCTATCTTTTTGGCGAACCAAGGAGCAGGCGAGGGAGCTGGGGAAGGAAATCATTTGACGTTGGTGAGTGACCCACTGTTCAAATTTTGAAGAAGCTGACTTTTTTTAGGAAAATACTGTTCAAATTCAATTCAATTAGCCTAAATGATTAGAATTAATGGAAAAAGTGAAAGCAATTGATGGAAAAATGAAGAAAACTGAAAATACACTTATTTACATTCTAGACAGAAGGAATTTGATTGTAGCTGAAACCAAATCTACATTGTGTTTCATGTTACAGAATGATGAGGCGGCTGTGTTACAAGGAGAGCAAGAAGCTGAGAAGATGATTGTAGAAGCATATGCAGCCCTTCTTCTAGCATTCCTTTCAACAGAAAGGTCCATTTACCATTTCAAGATTTTCTTCTGTTAATCAAGCTTCAATTCAGGTTTTCTCTAAGCCTAAGGTGATGTTTACTTTTCTGTTTACAGTAAGACCATACGTGATGCCATTGCTGACTGTCTCCCAAATCGCAGCTTGACAATTCTTGTACCTGTTTTGGAAAGATTTGTGGTATGTAATTCTTTTGGCTTGTAAGTGGTTCAGTTGATGAAGCATGAAACCAGCAAACAATCAATATGTGAAACCCTGTGTGTCAAATAATAAATTGAAGAGGACCATCTTGTTGATTTAGCTCATCCCTTTATGAGGCCACCACTTGGAATTATGACAACTTTTAAAAGCATATAGCCCATCCAGTGGTTGGGTTATAAATTATATCGGGATGTGTATCTTGGTTTACTGGGCGTGCCTTTCTTTAGCTGCTAACTTACTGAGTTGCCTTGGTTCTTGGACAATTCATGCTTTCATTCTGGCATCATAAGGGTGAGAACATCATTGCGGGATTGAATTGTTTCCATATACCCAAAATAATTTACTGTCCTTTCCTACACTCTGTTGACTGTTCCCGTTTATATACGCCCCGTGATCAATAACTTATGGCCAATGCATGCATGTCCATGATGAAGCAGTCGAATCCTGGAGACTCTTTTTGTCTTGGAGTGATATTATTACTAAATGGCGATTTATTTAGCTCCTAGTTATGATAACATAAATGTCTTTTCTTCTCTCTTGATGCAGGCATTTCATTTGACATTAAACATGATTTCTCCGGAAACACATAAAGCTGTTAGCGAAGTGATTGAATCATGCAGGATTCCATGAGAGCTCAAGAGAGACTTTGTACAGCCTCAGCATTCATTTCACATATCAGGCAAACAAGCTCTATCAAACTGAGGAAAAACATGTGTTATATAGTCTGACTGATCGTTTTGTTTGCTTCTCTTATTTTCTTTCTTATTAGGATCCTTTCCTTTTCTTTTCTTTTTTAATCTTTTTTGGGTTTCTTTAGCACATCGAATTCTTTCTTTTAGGTCTTTCTGCGCCATTTCAGGCTGAGACGAGACGCTTGTTGTATAC
Source organism: Juglans regia (assembly GCF_001411555.2). Classification (NCBI taxonomy): domain Eukaryota; kingdom Viridiplantae; phylum Streptophyta; class Magnoliopsida; order Fagales; family Juglandaceae; genus Juglans; species Juglans regia. Next base: position 30,495,106 of record NC_049904.1, read on the forward strand.
ACGAAAAAAAGGAATGATAATAGAATGAAAGTGTTCACGTTTGTGCAGTATCCCTGTATTTTCATTCTGTTTTATTCACACTCTTTGTAGGCAACTCATCTCTTGCCTCTATGAATCATTTTCCCATGACATTGTGTGAAAATATTGATTTGGGTGCTTTTGGCCATGGATTCTAACACTTATTTTAATCATGTTAAAAGAAATTTCTGCCGTCAATTATGATCTATTTTAATTAGAATGGAGGGTTTTTGTAGAGATCTTCCCCTCTTCTTCTTGTCTCTTTAATTTTAATTTCACTATTGAATTTTTTAGAAAAATAAAATCTCAAACTGTAAAAACTACAGTTTCACCCCCAGGTTGAAATATAATTTAACGGTCATAATTTTTTACAATTCCATAAATAAAAATAAAAATTCTATACCATTGTTTTTAACTATATTATAGGTTTATAAAAAATTTCTGGCGAATTCTAAAATTTTATTAATTATTATTATTCAATTTCCAATTATGTGTATTCCGTCCTCTTATCAGAATTTTAAAACGGGTAATGATATATGTACATTCGTGTGCAAGTATTGTATATTCTTTTTAAAAGAAATTGAATAAATATGTGATTTACATAAAAAAAAAATAATTAAATTTTTAATAATTAATTTTATTATTTTTTAAAATAATTATGTAATATTTACGTATTCGATTTATGTAGTAGTATTACTGAAAAGAAAGAGGGAAAGAAGTTATGGACAGATGTGATGCGATCTCAACCATCGACTCCATAGACCGGTCAACGAAACAAAAGAAGTTGGGGCCGAAATGTAATTTCTTGAGTATTGGGGCACTTTCGAGAAATATGCAATTCCTTCCGTCGTTCGTACTGTCTCTCGCTTATAAGCTTACAAGTTACAATAGTATCAAAGTGCTTCAAAGTTCAATCCCATTGATCCAGACTTCCTGGATGAGTCGATAGCTCAACAGAACAAAAAGCCTCCGGTTTAACCAGAACCCGAAGGAGAAAGGAGGATCTGGGCTTCAACGACCTAGTATCTTCCAAAAGGTAATATAAATTCTGCTCGATCTTTCCTTGCTAGGGTTTGTTTCGATGTATGTTTCTGAATATCCGAACTCGGTTTTTTACGTCGAAGAAATTATACTTCAAGGGGATAAAAGAATATCGATTTTTCCTAGCGTTTTATTTGCTCTCCTTCGATGTTTTCTCCAGTATTGGAGATTAATTTTAGGTTTTTCTTAAAAGAGTTTTTACGAACAATGGGCTTTTCTTTTGTGGTTGTAATTTTTTAAAGTATATTTTTTTTTCTCTAAAAGTTCGTATTTCAAGTGGGGAAATACTTGGGTATGTTGCACATGAATTTGTGCTAAAAAACAAAACTAGATCGCGAAATAGTGTGTAGGCGTGTATTATGTATGAAATTTAGCTTAACGTGTTGTGCACAGGGTTTGTAAAGAAGTAATGTTGAGGATTTTTATATTAGCTTTGGAACGATTTTTCATAGGTTAACTTGTATAAAAAAAATGATTTTTCATAGATTAGGAAAAAAGGAGATATGCTAATGTGCTTTAAATAGTTTTTTCCATTAAAAAAAATTGAAAGTCGTTGATATACATCTTTAGTAATTTTATAACTCAGAAAAACTGTGCTGCATCCTGTGTACGCGTTTGTGTATGTTTCTCTTATTCCCAATTCAGCTAGTTAATCAAACTCTAAAAATTTTCAGGAGGGCGTGTAATATCAGAGCTTATACAAACGTAGCAGATCATGGCAGACCTAGAGAATTTGCTCCTGGAGGCTGCAGGAAGAACCAGTTCAGCTGGCAGAAACCGGAATTCACGTCCACCATCTAGAAGGCGGCGTGAAGGCTCATATTCTGATGGTGGAAGTGATTATAGGGATGATGACTCTGACGATGATCGTGGTTATGCTAGCAGAAAGCCCTCTGGATCTCAAGTTCCTTTGAAGAAGAGGTTAGACCCTACTGAAAGAGATGATGATCTGGGCAGCCAGGAAGAAGGCGATGATGGTGGGCTTTCTGACCGTGAGGGTGACAGCAGTGATGAATCTGATGTTGGTGATGATCTTTATAAGAATGAAGATGACAGACGAAAGCTTGCACAGATGACTGAACTTGAAAGGGAGATGATCTTGTCAGATAGAGCTTCTAAGAAAATCGATAAAAATTTACGGGAGAAAATAAGATCAAAGCGGGAGAGTGGAAAAACCACCCAATCTAGAAAAGAGACTCCACCACTTCCATCATCTCGTATGCGCTTGTCAGCGAGATCTGCTGACAGATCAGCTGCCAAAGATGATGCATTGAATGAATTGCGAGCAAAACGGTTGAAGCAGCAGGACCCAGAAGCTCACCGTAAATTGAGAGATGCAACGAGAGGAAGTTCAGGGGGTCGAACTTTCTCACCAAAGAGAAAAGCCTTCACTAGAACAAGTCTGAGCAGCTCTAGTCAGAGTGAGAGTGAAAGTAGGTCTCACAGTGAAGATGAAGGGTCAACAGGAGATGGTGCCATGGTTGACAGTGATGAGGAGAGAGGCATGCTGGGATCTGACGTGCCTTCTTTTGATGATATAAAGGAAATTACCATTCGAAGGTCTAAACTTGCTAAATGGTTTATGGAGCCATTCTTTGAGGAGCTGATTGTGGGTTGCTTTGTGAGGGTTGGAATTGGGAGGTCAAAGTCTGGGCCTATATACAGGCTCTGCATGGTCCGGAATGTCGATGCCACAGAACCTGACCGGCAGTACAAACTAGAAAATAAAACCACATATAAGTATCTAAATGTTGTTTGGGGCAATGAAAGCTCTGCGGCCAGGTGGCAGATGGCTATGGTTTCAGACTCCACGCCACAGGAGGAGGAGTATAAACAGTGGATTAGGGAGGTAGAACGAAGTGGTGGCCGGTTGCCAAGTAAACAGGACGTGTTGGAAAAGAAGGAGGCCATTAAAAAGACCAACACATATGTTTACTCTGCAGCCACTGTGAAGCAGATGTTACAAGAGAAAAAATCTGCTTCATCAAGACCATTAAACATTGCAGCCGAGAAGGACCGGCTGAGGAGGGAGTTGGAAATTGCACAAAGCAAGCACGATGAGGCAGAGGTGGAGAGGATCAAGACAAGACTGCAGCAATTAGAGGCATCCAGGCGAACACATGAGAAAGATTCCAAGGCTGTTAGACTAGCTGAGATGAACAGAAAGAACAGGGTTGAGAATTTCAAGAATGCTTCCGGACTGAAACCTGTAAACACGGGTTTGAAAGCAGGGGAGGCTGGTTATGATCCCTTTTCAAGGAGATGGACTAGGTCAAGGAATTACTATGTTTCAAAGCCCGGTGGAGCAGCAGCTGCAGTGGCAAATGTTGATGTTAATGGTGCATCTACGAATGCAAACAGTAATGGGGTAGGAGAAAAGGTAACCACAGAAGCTGGAATGGCAGCTACAGCTGCTGCCTTGGAAGCTGCAGAGTATGCGGGGAAGTTGGTTGATACCCTTGCTCCCGTGGATCAAGGGACCGTGTCAAATGTGTTGCATAATTTCGAGCTACCAATTTCATTGGCTGCTCTTCAGAGGTTTGGTGGGCCTCTGGGAGCTCAGGCTGGATTCATGGCAAGGAAACAAAGGGTAGAAGCCACGGTTGGATGTAAAGTCCCAGAGAATGATGGAGGGAGGCATGCACTGACCCTGACAGTTAGTGACTATAAGAGAAGAAGAGGCCTTCTCGAATAAATCTACCCTTCAGCCGGTTTTACCATCACACGCCACACGAAGGCTGATGTGGCTAACTCGGTTTATTTACATTCCGGTCAGTGGTTAAATCTCCTTCTTCTCTCTTCCCCTATGAATCCCTAAAAAAAAATTTCTCATCTAAGAACTCCTTTCCGCGTAAACTTCTTTCTCCTTACTTTTTTTGCTGCAATGAGTTGAAAATTCTAATTTTAGAGGTCGCCATGTTCAATAGGAAGTAGACAAAAAATACAAAAGAAAAAAAAACTCAACTTTCACAGCTGTGATTTTCGGTGCTTGATATTAAAAAAAAAAAAAAAATACCCCCACTTTATCCAACAAACAAGCACTGATTTGGAGGCTTATAACCATCCTTTTTCTTCAATCATGGATGCTTGAAAGAAATTTACAGGGCATAAGAAAAACAGAAAAAAAAAAGAAGAATATTTTTCAGGAATAAAAAAGAAAGAGAAAACATGAGTGAGTCTCTCGTGGTTGGGTTCCGTCGGTTGGTTGGTCGGAGCTTTCTTGTAGGAGATCCCAGACGGTGATGGTAAAGGCTGGCAGAAGAACCCTCCGCTGGGGAGGGTGGGGTTGGAAAATCAACGATGCACTGCCCTGCACTGATTTGATTTGGGTATGGAAGGGATTAGTTGTAAAACTAAACGCAACGTTTAGTTAAAAAATAAAAAACCAAATCATCAGATCGTGTGGTGTATGTGGAAAGGAGGCAAATGGGTAGCTTTACTCCACTATTTACAAAATGATGTTCATAGCTCAAAAACTCAAAAGTACTTCATAATGTTGGTCTACATTTTTGGGTCTATAAAATAATATTTGTAGTCTTAAGATGTATAAGTTTCATATCTTCATTTTGAAAAAAATAATAAATTTAGGATTTATATGAAAAATTATTTTTTTAATAATGGATCTTATTTTTTTATCAAAATGAATTCGTGAGGCTTGTACATTTTAAAATTATAACTAACATTACTCTTCTAGCTTCTATTTTCTCAATATTAGATTAAAAAAATACATAATAAAATACTTATATAACATAATTTGATTTCAAAAGTAAATTTTAAAATTTGAATCTTACAGTTAAATTTTATCATTTAAATGATGAGTAGTGTGCTCTACACACAATCTTGAGAATATAATATTTTTTTTTTTTTTTATATATAAGTAATGTTAGGTTCAAAATATTTAAAAACATGAAAAGTGAGATAAGATGAGATGATTTGTGAATAATAATGAAATTATTAGTTGAAATGAAATGAGATTAATTGAGATGAAATGAGATTAATTGAGATGAAATGAGATACAAGATGGTTTCATCTTACCTTTATATCTAAACTGGTGAGATGATATCAACAAACAAATCATTGCGCTAATTAATTTCTTTTCAAAAAGAAGTGTTATTCTTAAGTTTTTGTATTATTACTAAGGGAATTGCTACGCATCAGCCTGTAGCCGCAGCACACCACACGTGATTTTTGTTTTGTTTTTTTTTTTAACTCAATACATTGAGTGTGCTGCGGATACAGACTGATACAAATCATTTTTCTATTACTAATAGGGTGCGGCTACTATGCCGTCCCATCTTGATCGTCAGGTAAAAAATTTTTTATTTTATTACTTTTTTTTACATATTTAAATATAGTTAAAAAATAAAAAAATATATCAATACATTTATAATCACTTTCTTAATCATTAAATAAAAAATAAAAATAAAAAGAACAAGCGGTCAAATGAAGGTGTCAAATAGAGTAGGCATAATAGTGTTTTTCTTACTATTATTATTTTCATAATCTTATATTATATTTTTTTTTATAAGAATCATCTTATATTATAACGTTAAATAATAAATAAAATCATTTTTTAATAAAAGACTTTAAAAATGTAATTTCGAGCAGGATGAAGTTTAAGCGATTTTCTCAACACTGTTCCTTCACTCGTCCTTCCGATATTTTGACGCCTCCGCCATTAAAATGCTTTTCAACCTTCTCCGCAGTATGCTCCCAGCGTCCCGCTACACCAACAACACAAGAGAGAACCACATTCCAACTTCTATTAACGAAACCCACTTTAGCTCAAACAAGCAAGACCATGTACGAATGCCCCGTCAAACCCTCCGAGTCTGAACCTTTCCTTCTCTTTCTTATTCGTCAGTTACAGGACCTGAAGAGATACGTCCTAGCTCTTATCCTTTGCTTGCCCACTTCCTTTTTCGCTCTTATTCTCCTTCTCCTCTTAATATACAATGGCTTCTCTGTCTTCGACCTTCACCTCCCTTTTCCGGCCAAGTCACCGGCCGTTCCCGCCAATTTCTACCCGGGAAATTCCGCCGGAGAGTCGATGAAAAAAGGGTCCTCTTTTTCGTCTTCTTCTTCTTCGTCCTATTCTTCAAAGCTGGCTGCTTCAGTGATGTATGCAACGAAAGAAGAGAAGCCATCTGTGATTTTGAAGACCCAGTCGCCCCTTTTGCGCAAATCACGCTTTTCAATCCTACCCATAACCAATTCTTCGATTTCCAGGCCGAGACGAGCCCGGAAGCTCAAGCGCAAGCTCAAGAGTGTGCCCTCCGAAGTTCGGCCCACTCCTTTTTCAGCAAGAATCGAGAATTTCTTCGCTGGTAATTCTACTGCCTCTTGTAAGTTTCGGTTCTTTATGACCAGGATTTCGTTGAAGTCATTTGGTGATAGAGAAGTGTTGGCTATGGAAAGCTTGTTTAAGTCTCACCCAAATGCTTGCTTGGTCATTGTCTCAAATTCAATGAAATCAAGCAGAGGAAGTCGAGTTCTGAAACCTTTCTTAGATGAGGGGTTCAGAGTAATGGCTATTAATCCGGATTATGATTATATATTCAAGAATACTCATGCGGAAGCGTGGTTTGATAGGCTAAGGAAAGGGATTGTGGATCCTGGGGTGGTTTCTTTGGGTCAAAATCTCTCTAATTTGCTTAGGCTCGCTTTACTTTATAAGTTTGGAGGTATTTATGTTGACACAGATGTTATAGTGCTGAAGAGTTTCTCACAGTTGAGAAATGTGATAGGTGCTCAAACTATTGATCATGAAACTGGGAATTGGAGCCGATTGAACAATGCTGTGTTGATATTCGACAAGAATCATCCTCTGCTTTACAAGTTCATTGAAGAATTTGCACTAACTTTCGATGGGAACAAGTGGGGGCACAATGGCCCTTACCTAGTCTCAAGAGTTGTTTCCAGGCTGAGTGGAAGGCCTGGATTTAATTTCACTGTGTTGCTGCCTTCGGTATTTTATCCTGTTGATTGGAGTCGGATTCGAAGTCTGTTTCGCGGGCCTAGAGACGAGCTGCATTCAAAATGGTTGCTTAAAACGTTGAGGCAGATCCAGTCCAGAAGTTTGGTCGTTCACTTGTGGAATAGACAGAGTAGGAAGCTAGAGGTTGAAAAGGGAAGCATCATCAGTCATATAGTCTCCGATTGTTGTATCTTCTGCAATTCTGCGTTCTCCAGCTTGTAATTACTGAATAAGTATGACCATGGCAAATTGTCTTCTGCAATCGTTCGTTGTTGTTGAATGTGGTTATGCCTTATGAACAACTTGGTTCATTCCACCATTACAGTCCAGAAAGAAAGAATGTTAGGAATTGCTAACCGCTTTTTCTTTCTTTAAAATCAACGGGTACTCGTAGTTCAGAAATTATGTCTGTGGCATTAAAATTGTTGCTCCTGTATCTTGATATAAGATCTAGAATGCAAAAGAACATAGTTTTAAGCTTCCATACTTTTGTTACCGTTCATGATGATACATAAGATGGTAAGTCTCAAATAGAATTTGATTGTTCAAGAACTAAAGAAAGAAACTCATCACCATCTTGAAGGACATTTGAGATATATGCCACCAACTTTCTGGCCTCATATTTATTTGCTCACGTAATTTCTCTCATTTGTCTCTGCATCTATGAAGATTCTAACATCTATTTTTTGTAATGAGTTTGGAAATTTTAACAGTTGGCAGCCAGTTGGGCCACCCCATTGAGGGCACGAGTCATTATGTGTGAATAAATATATATGGGTCTCACCCATGTGGATCAAAAAGTTGTATACAAGTCAAAATACATATTAATGCCACAATATCTTCTATGCTTGATGCAGACTCGCCATCCAGAATTCCATTTCTAATTAGTAAGTTGGCTTGTTTTTGTAGTCTAGCTCTCTGCTAAATGAGCAGTTTTTATCTCCTGTTATCCTCTAAAACAGTCCTCCCCACTCACTTTTTTCCTCTCCAAGGAAAAATAAGGGAAATGAAGAAACAGGACGAAAATATTCTCTAGATTTGTTGCCTTCAGAATTCAGGGGACAGAATTTGGTTGCATTTTGTTTTTCGTTTTGAGTAAATCTACTCAAAGCTCTTTTGCGTCTATTTTGACACTGCACTCTTTGCTGATATGTATTGTTTTTTTCTCTTTGCGCATAAAAACATACTGGAGGATGGGATTCACATCGACAGTCGTGCGGAGGAGGAGCGACACATGATACAGACTATCTTAAACTAATAATTCTACTAATATTCACAAATCATCTCAATTAATCTCATCTCATCTCACTATTCAAACGGATAAACATTCGTTAGTGAACAAGGCAGAGCACTCAAAGTCAAAACCCATCATAAATTGGACTTCTTTTTGTTGACTAGGCAATTCTGATTCAATTAATGACATTGATTTTGATTTTTGCGTTGCATTGACGAGTGACCAGTAATTTCTCATAGAAAAAGGATATGTTTAGTCGTCTCATGTAAGCTTTGCATAAGCGGCTGCTAATGTGGAAAAAAAAAAAAAAAAACCAAAGCGCACCGTTTTGGACAATGAAGCCATGAGCCCTTGATCATTCTCTCCTCAGTTTCCATTTGCAATTCCCTCCCTCTCTGCGTTTTCTCTCTTTATCCTTCCACAAAATCCCTCCCCTCGAAGCACCTCCCTTCCTTGATGGCACGTCCCTCCCTCGAAGCCGCCGCCCTCCCTCCCTCCCTCCCTCCCTCAGTGTTGTGATGGAAGTTTGAGACCCACACTGAGCCGCCTTCAATTCCTTTTTACCTTAGTTTCATCTCCCATAGAAGCCATCGTTACGTCGTCTTCAACTTCTTCTTCTCCCCACGAAGCCTCCTTCTTGGTCACCATTAACCCTTCCTCAGTTTTCCTATCTCGAACCCTAACCCTAGCCCGCCCTTTCTTGCTCATCCTGAAATCCTAACCCTAGTCCCTTCCCTTTTATCCTGAAGGCAAGCATTTCTTCAAATTGTACTAGGCATAAGCTATTAGTAATAGTTGTATAAGAATTCATTGAATTTCCTAGTGAGACTGGAATCTAAGTTATGACTCAAATTTGAGTTGAGAGAGTGCTTGTGCTTCTCACAGTCTAAGTTCCTTTTATCCGATTACAGTTCTTCATAGATAAGATGTTATTATGGTCCCCCCACTCACTATATTGTAAATATAAGTATATGTATCATTTTTCTTCTGATAATAAGATAACAAAAGGAAGGGGGAAAAAAAAAAGGATATTTGCATGCCAAATTGCCACCCTTTGCAATGAGGTATCAAAAGTACAACTTTTGCATGTTATGGTCCAAGCAAATGTTTCTTGCATATAGAAATGAAAGATCACAAAATAAGAAACCAAATATAAAAACAATCAGTGTCTCAAAACATCAATATTTAAAGAGATGATTAGCTTCATAAATTAAACTGGGCGATAACTAGCATAAATTAAACAACCTAAAGCACACAACTGATCACTTATCTTCGTACTCCATACGTTTTTTTTGTTTTTGTCATGATCTTTGATGCCAAAGCATACTGGGAAGGACAAAGGATACACGCTTGCTTAAGGGACCAAAATGCTTTAAAGTGGGGAAATAGGGTGTTTTAAGCAACAATTCTACAAGAGACAGTTCTGTATTGTTGTCGAATTTGAGATACAATAGTGTAAAGTTTTGTTTATTTCAACCCCTTCACTATATATGAGACTAAAAATAAATATTGGAGATTATTGTATCATAAAATCCACTTTACAGCATCCATATGCCTACAAACATAATATGCAAATGTAAAAATTGCAGCTTGAATCTGCATTTCTACGGCATAAACACATGACATAGAGCTATTTTCAAATACACACAAAACACACATCACGTGTGTTTTTCCGAAGCACAAAACATATGCATTTCTGAGCAATAAACTCAACCAATGTGCAATATTGTTCCTACCAACAGATTTTGTCAACATTATTCCTAAAACAACAACTCCCAAAAAATCATGAAACAAGAGCAAGTAAAAAAAGGTGCTTTACCATTGTACAATTTCTTCAATTTTTTACTAGGTGTTTCCCAGGTGAAGTTGTTTGATCTTGAGGCTTTACTTCTTGGCCAACTGGTATCCACCGTCTGGAACTTCACTCAAGTTCTGTTTGAAATCTATGAGGAACTAGAAAATACCCACGAAAGTGACCCACATAGAGGAGAAGACTAGTTCAGTGAAGACCGGTTCGGTGGTAGTGGCTACGGCCTCTTGAAGATGACCCACACAAATACCCGCACATATCCACTTGAAGATTTGAAGACCACGAAGCCAAAGACGAGCTAGAGAGGAAGACCACACTAGTGACACCACAAAGCCGAAGACGAGCTCGAAGACCACTGACCAGAGCACTAACGCAAGAAGTGGGAATCCGAAAATGCATTCTCTATTTTTGTTCTGTACATAGCATAATTGTTTCCCACAAGTTTTGGGCGAATGTCGAGTTGAGTTGAGATGTGTTGAATTTTTTTATAAATAATAGTGAGTTGAGATGGTGGAATGAGTTTTGTGGGATCCACCTAAAATGAGTTTAGATGTGTTTAGATGTTAAGATAAGTTTAGATGTATTTATGATAAGTTAAAAAATGTTGTGGGTCCTCGTATAAAAATGTGTTAAATTGAAAAAAGTTGTGGGTCTCACGTGTAAAAAGGTTTTGAGTTGAGATGAGTTTAGTGAGTTGGGAGTTGGGCGTTTGGATGTTAGATTCAACTTTAGATTGATCTCAATTCAATCAAACTTTGGGGCCTTATTTTCCTTGTGGAAGTTGAGCACACGCAGCTCTGATGATCCATCTGCTGTCAAGTATCCCTCGATTAGTTGAATCACTATCTTCTACCTCATTTTTGGAACGTGCATAGTGTACTTCAGGGATGGGCTCAACATTCTTATCTTCTAAGGCTGCGTTTGGTTGCAAGACTCAGCTGATCTCAGCTTAGTTCAGTCTAATTTTAAATTGAGTCTAACATCCAAACATCTAATTCTCAAATTACTAAATTCATCTTAACTCAAAATTTCTTTACAGGTGAGACCCACAATTTTTTTCAACTTAACACATCTTTATACGTGAGACCCACAACATTTTTCAACTTTCCATAAAAAGTATTAAACTCATCTTAACATCCAAACACACTTTAAACTGTTTAGATGGGTTCCACATAACTTCATCCACTATTCAACTCACTATTATTCATAAAGAACTGAACTCAACTGAGTTCAGCTCAACATCCAAATGCAATCTAAGAATTCCTCGTAAGTGTTTGAAGAAAAATAAAACAAACAAATGAAATAGGTTAATGCTACTCTTCCAGCGCTAATTCTTTTTTTTAATTTTCTTTTTATTTAATAATTAAAAAAATATTTTTTAATGATGTTATGATTTTTTTTTAAATATTGAAAAGTATTAAAAAAATGCATGTGAAAAAAGATTAAAAAATAATATAGAAGAAATATACTAATGGAAAGTTGGAAACTGCCGTCCAATGAAATAACGGGACAACTTTCACCTCCGTCAATGATTATTGCATGCAGCCACATGCACAACAGTAACACCAGCTTCCACTACCATTGATGATAAAAAATAGTTTTTAGTAGCAATCGACAAATATATATGTGATATAGAAAATGACGAACATATTATACTTTTTATAGCACTTTATAATTTATAAAAATAATATTCTTTTTTATAGAAATGTTGTCAATTTAAAATATAATTGTGGATGATAAAATACTCAATCCGAAGGCTAGACCCAGCATACAAGCTACACTAGAGGACAAAATGGAGAGGGAGGGAGTATGAGACAAGAGTGACCATAAATGCAAGGAGGGTGTGAGAAAGAAGTGGGAATGGAGGATATTTAGATATACCAAGGGTCAGACCTGACCTCCATTGACAGACACGCAAAGGGACCAGTCACCTCCTGGCAGGCAGGTACTGTAACAACCCAATCCTAAGTTTAGGTCATAATATAAGTTTTATGTATTTTTTTTCATATAGCTATTATTATTATTATTATCAGATTTTAGATTTATTATTTTTAATAGGATTATTATTTATATTATTAAATTAGGTGAAATATTTTTATAGCAACCAAGCCCATGAAGTCAGGAGTCAGTTTCCACGTTAGGCTCGTTCCATTTTCCAGCTCATGCACGTCTCTTTTCCTCTAGGTTTCCTTTTGATTCATCACCTATATATATATATATATATATATATATTTATATTTATATTATGCTTATCACTTCGGGATGGAAAGAAAACTCCAAGCCGCAAACCTCAAGCCTTCCCCTCCATGTATGCTCAACCCCTCTGCCTAGAGCATGCCGACGCCGCCGTCGACAACCTTTAGGACGATCAACCAACTCCTCGGACAGCACGGTAAGCCCTCCCTGCGCCTCAGTCATGCACGAAATGCACCCCTGTTTGCACTCACGGAACATAGTAGCACCCATGCCATGAAAAGCTGCCCGGACAATACTCAGTGAGATGCAGCAACTGGAAAGGCCACAACCCGACGACGGAGCCACCGCAGCGACTCCACTGCGCAGACCATGCATGAACGAGAAGGACCTCCAAGCACTGTCACACGTACGCCATGCGGTGGCCTCTTGCCGAGCACCTCGACGCTACCAGTTCAGGTTGTTCCGCCGATCACCCTAGGACGTCGGAGCACCACCCACGATGCCAGAAATCGCCGACCAGCTCTTCCCCGTGGCACGTACTCCATCCCGGTTGGCCTACGACCCTTAGCCACCTAGCTCAACACGTGCTCCTCCCTCTTTCTCGGTTGCACTACCGCATGGTTCACTTCCTTCGGCGTCGCACCACCACAGAAGAGTTTCCAGTCACGCCGTCGACCATTTTCGGTCGCCGAGTTAGCCTCTCTCCCTCGGTGAGTTTCGGACCATCGCATGACCTCATTCTCTCTCTCAAACTCTATGTTTTTGGTTTAGCCGTGTGTTATGTTTCTAGAAGAACCCTTAGTTTTCTTGATGGGCCGTTGGGCCCTAGGCCTTTGTGCGTACGTATGATGGGCTATTTCTTTTGTTTGGGCTCATGTAGTAATGTTTTTTATGGGCTAGAGTCTGCAACTATTTCAGATTTTAATAATCTTTAATGGACTTGTATTTTAATTTGAGTTCATCTTATTTCATTTCAATAATTGTTTTAGTGATTTTTATTGAGTTTAATATTCCTGATTGAGTTTATTTTTATTAAATAATATATTAGTCATGAGCTCATTTTTATAAGAAAATAGTTAAAGGAATTGAAAGGTAATTTAAAGTAGATCTTATTTTTATTCCAACAACAGATTTAGTAAATTTTATTGAGCTTAATATTTTTAAAGGTTAGTTTTTAATTAAATAAGTATATTAGTTAAATGTTCATTTTATAAGAAAGTGTTTAAAGAATTTGAAATATATTTTAAAATATAACTTTAAGCCTAATATTTTAGTTAATATTTCCTATGTCAAGTTAGTAGGATTTAATAAAATTACTATGTTAAGAATTTAATGGAATTTATTAGATTTCTTATAATATTTCTTAATTATGTTAAGAAAGGAAAGTTATTTTAAGAATTTAAATTTTATGAATTATTGTATAATAGCTCGAGTATTTGAATTTCTACTAAATTATAAATTAGTATTTTATGTAATTTAAATACTAGGAATGATTGATTTTAGTGTTAAACAAAATATTTGTTTGACTATCTTTTAGAATTCCAAATTTAGTTAAGATATTAGTATTTATTTATTTATTTCCAAACAATTTAGTGATAGTTATTTATTGTATATAGGTCTCAAGTTACGAAGTATTATTCAAGAAGAAACACAGCGAGGTAAGTAAATTGATCATAAATTAGGATCATCACAGTTAGCTTATATGTATGTATATTTTAAGCCAATTCATTGACAGCCATTATTTATGAACCGCTCATGTCATGTGCAAGCATGTCATCCAGTATAGCATACGATCATGCCATTCCGCATCATGTTTAAATTCAGAAATTATGATTTATGTATGTAATATGTCATGCATCTCATGTGTATAAGACACGTAAGCCATCTTAAATTCAAGTGTAAGATAAGATCAGATCAGTTAATAAGATGACCATTCAGATACATGGTACCAATGCAGTTCAGTTCAGGGTGGTGTGCAAGCCACGAACTCAGTCGTGGTCCACCATAGTATGCTAGAATACTATCAGCGGTTCCCCTTGTTGCAGCGGGATGTGGGGCCGGTGCACAACCTTGCACACAGGGTTAAGTGTGTTGGCTAGTCAGATAAGTCAGATAAATCAGTCAGTTAGTTCAGATAAACCAGTCATACATAGTATAAGCATCAGCATGAATAGTCATGAATTTTAAGCTCAGCATGAAAGTTCTTATGAAAATCTTATGTTTATTACGTTTTCGTTATGATAGATTTCTTACTTAGTCATCGACTCATTTTAGTTATTTTCATGTTTTTAACCACCCAGGTGAATATGATGATTATGAGCAGGCAGACCAGGAGTAGAAGGAGCATTTTATTTTTAGTTCAGACTTTCTAAAAGAAAACATGTCTTTTATGACATGAATTTATTCAGTTTATTCATTTAATGTTTTTGGAAGACAATTTTATTAGACCTTTTATTTCATAATAAATTACTTCAGTTTATTTTTTATTTTTTCAATTATGAAATTAATGAATCTCTTGCCGGATTTATTTTCATGAAAAATACGTGACACACCTAGTCTACGGGAATGGGGTGTTACAGGCACGTATGCACAATGAAGAGTTAGATAAAAGCAAAGGGCCAGAGGACCAAGGGACAGATCTTCTTCATCTTCTTCTTCTTACTCTCGAGAAAGACATCTTCTCCATATGAAAAACTCCAGTTACATTTGTACAGTGAGAAATGAGAGGTCATGAAAGACTGTAAACAAGTATATTATAGTGAATTTTTTCTCTCCAAATGCCCGTGGATATAGACGATATTCCGAATCACGTAAATCTGTGTGTCCCTTCTCTTATTTTCTCTGCACTTATTTTTCCATTCACTTCTATAGACATACGCACCAATATCGTACAGCTATACCAGAATGCTGTCAGAGGCTCCAAACAACACCGATCAAGGTCCAAGTCAATTAGTGGGTCGAGAATGACTCTTTCTCTCCTTTTGGTTTGTTGTGCAATTTTTCTAGCGCTAACAATGATTATGTAAAAGGTTATAAAAAATATTATTATATAAAAGCATACATATACCGTCAAAATATATGCATGCCTTTAAAATTTTAATCCAAGTTATCTTTCAAATCTACTTATATATCTTTACAAATATCAATACAAAATACTCTTATAAACGATTCTTATTCAAACAACTTCTCATTTTAATGCACATTATCATAAATATCCATACAAAACATATTTTAAACTTTCTATTATTTTAAAAAATTATCAAAACTCTACCTGACAATGCTTCCTGTGTACATTCTCAAATGAGAAATGATTTGTACAAGTTTTAAATAGATAAGCCTTACATAAATCTTTGTAAAAAAGTAGTCTCCACCTTAAAAAATTATAAAAAAAATATTATTTATTAGTAAAACTTATTTTTTTATAAGGGTTTGTATGAGACTTGCTCATTTGAGGTTTGTACCTGGCACTATTCTAATTATACTTTTATCTTTATTCGCCTTTTTAGACTAAATGTGGAAGACATAGACTCGTTTGGTTTCACAAATAGTCTCCACTCATATCATATAATTATTACAACTTTATCAAACTTTCTAACAAAACACAAAAACCAATTTAAGTTTTTCAAATATCAAAACAAAAATTATATTAAAAAATTATATTCTAACAATATTTTGATTTTATAATATTTTTATTCAATTTTCTCTCTCTTATTTTTCAAAATCTTATAAAACATCTTAACTAAAATAATTTCACTATTATTTACAAACTATCTTTCTACTATTCACATATTTTTTATCTCATCCAATCTCATTCGTGTAACCAAATGAGGACATAAAGTGCGAGTTTAAAAGTTCCAAAACAAAGAAAAAATAGATAACATGATGATCATTCCTTTGTTAGAAAGCAACAATTTCATGTAATATTTAGCATACTTGTTCAAAGATAATCCACGTTACATGCCTCTTTTGACATAACCAGGCCAAAACCATGCAAACATGCAGTACTTCAACACTCTAATTGGCCAAAACAATACTCTAATCCAGGCCAAGCCCCTTCCTCCTCTCCATCACAAACTCATAGATCTTCTTCGGATCAGGAAGACTCTTGGCGACACTCTCCCTCTGCATGCACCTCTTTGCCCATGCAATAATCTTGGGAAACTTAGCCTCCATACTGAATTTTCCAAATATCTCCAAGACATGGAACCAACTGCAGAAAGTAATGAGAGAAATGTCAACAAATCCAAATGTTTCAGCCTGAAAATAAGGTCCGTCTCCCAGCTCCCCCTCCAATATCTTTACGGTTTCAAAGAACTTATTTGCTGCCTCCTGTTCTTCTCGTTTTGTGCTCCATAGTACTCCTTTTGTAGTCTCATGCACCTACAATTTTGCACCCATTTACGTTAATAATACCTTTCATATTGTGAGGGGGGACCTTTTAAGAGAAGGTCCGGGCCCAAGCCATGAAGACCCCGGGCCACTCGAGGAGAGAATTGAAGCAGGCAAAGAGCCCAGGCCGGGAAGCCCAACAAGGCCCGTGACCTAGCTGACTGTCCGAAGATTTGGTTCTCAGGCCCAACCCGTTATCAGGAAGCAATCCCCACCCAGTAAATCACCTGATCCCACGATATGAGCATGTGATAGACAAACGATCGTGGGATGTGGGCAGTGGGGCTTCCATAGCTGGGGACCATCTGGTTTTAAATGAAAAGACCGTCATGCGCCGAGAGGATTTGACAAAGCGGCCCTGGGATAGTGAAATGATGACTTCCACCACGATAGACCCTGGCAGTAGGACCTCAACTAGCCTTCCCTCCAGGCGGAAGGTAGATAAAAAAACTCATCATATCTTACATTTCTCTTCTACATTTTAGTATCCTCCATTATCAAGAATATCCCCATTAACTTTAGCATCAGAGTGACCGCAGGTGCTACCGAGGCACCCATATCACCTTTGTTGCAGGCCCGGCTGGCTTGGAATCGTGACGCAGCCCAGGTGGTGAAACATGACATCAACACATATGGTACAAAATAGATGGAGGAGGAGAGTGTTGAGTATCTCTTCAGTTTTCTCATACTTATTTTGGATCCAGAAAGAAGTTAAAGACCATCAGAATTTATTATGGATAACTCAAGCTCAACTAACCAAATCAGAATCGATTCGAAACAATAAAGATAAATAAATAAATAATAAATAATAAATTCCTTTTGACTAAATGATATTTTGCTGAAAGGTAAAGCTAAAGCTCAATCAATCCAATGAAATCGTGAATACATTCTTATCGACAAAATCAGCCCAGAACCTAGCTTGCGCTCTCTGGTAAGGATCGGAGGGCAGCAATGGAGACCTATCATTCCAAACCTCATCTATGTACTGAACAATGATGAGGGATTCACAAACCGATTTCCCATTGTGAATTAGAGTTGGGATCTTCTTGTGAACCGGGTTCATTTTGAGAAGCAGATCGCTCTTGTTGTTCAAGTCTTCCTCACAGTGCTCATACTTGATCCCCTTCTCAATCAACGCAATTCTTACCCTCATCCCAAACGCGCTCATCGAGGAATTCAGTAGAATAACTTGATCTGCCATTATCACGTACAGGCCTCAAAGACTGAAGAAGAAGAAGAAGAACTTAAGGTGAGATAGAGGTGGATGATCAGCTAACACTCATGTGAACTCAATCCTTCTGTTTATAATTTGAATAATTATTATTACCATCCTTCATGAGAGTCCCTGCAGCCAGATATTTTGGTAGGAAAATGAATATCCATAATAAAAATAATTATTTGCCTGAAAATATATTTATTTTAATATAAAATAATCATTTTGATAATAATAATAATAACGACAACAAATATAAATAGTTATTTTCTTTTCTAATTTATGGCAGTTTGCCTAATTTCAAGCCGCCATAAAACCTAGCTAGCGACTAGCAAGGAGCACTGTCTGCCTCTAGCCTACCATCCATCCAATCCACCCTACCGAGGGACGAAATCGTAATGATTGGAAGGTCAACCTTATATAATCCTTCTTATTAAATAAAATTAAAATATCTACACACGGCTATATATAAAAATATATATATATATATATTTATCAAATTCAACGTAGAATACACTTAATAAGTATTTGTATGATATAATTTAATTTAAAAAATAAAATTTACAATTTAAATATTAAAAATAAAATTATATCATTTAATGTTGATTGTATAATCTCTATACCGAATTGAAAATATATCTGTTATATATTAATTATTAAATTTGAATGTACAATAATATTAAAAGAATTTTGATAGAAACATGAAGTCCCTGCATACAGACCGTCTTGAGCTTTTCGGTAATTAATTATATTAATTGAACTTGTTATTAATAAATAAAAAAGTTGTTGTTTATCACATTTTTGTAATATTTTAATTTATATTTTAGGTAATAGGGTAGGAGATTGAACCCGGACAATTTACTATTATTTATAAATTATTTATTATTTTATTATTATTATTCACAGATCATTTTGATATATTGAACCCGAACAATTTATTATTATTTATAAATTATTTATTCTTATTATTTACAGATCATTTTGATATCACGTTAACATCTAAACCTAATCTCAATCTCCATGAAAAACTAGAACCGGTGCCATTTGTGCCAAAAGGCATTGACATCCAACAGAAAATTTTGCACCCTTTGCTCTAATAAAGAATTAGGCAAATAACCTGAAACTATGGATGCATAATTTGGGTGTATGTGCATTCTTTAAACAGCAATATCTTATTGATGAAAGAAAAAATAGACTAATATTACGGACAACTTTAAAATATGTAAGAGAACTTTCAATAGATTCTTTATCCTATCTTTTAAAATATATCATTAAAATTTATTTTTTCTATTTTACATACTGACTCTTATAATATGTCATTTATCAGCTTATTTAATTTTTCTCTATATCATTTAAATATTCTTTTTAAATATTTCATTTCTACCAATAAATTTACAATATCCATATATTTTTTTATATTTACAATTTGTTTTTATATACAATGTAAAATAATTCAGTCCTATACACATAAAACAAAAATATATAAGCCAAATAAAAATTAAAAATAAAATCAAAATATGAAAAAATTGGTTTAAAAATACTTTCAAGATATTTTTTAGAAGAAAATGAAATATATGTGTTTTAAATGATGAACAATAAAAAGAATTTACTTACATGATAAAAGTCAAAGTAAAAGAAAATGAGGGAGTAAATGAAATATCAATAATAATAAAAATTTTACAGGATGAATAGTACCCACTACATGTAGCGGGTTACTGTAGCTAATTGTATTTTAAAATTCTTTTTACATAATTGGATGAAACTCCTTTTTAGAGCAATTCTTCAAATAATTTACATTTTCTATATAATACAAAATCCATTGAGAGTGCTAAGTTTCGTATACTTTTTTTTTTTTTTGAAAAAAATGTATAGTCCATTATTAAAAAAATAAATGTTTTCGCATGGAATCCAAACTTATCCACTTTTTTATAAAGGAGTGCGTGATACTTAAATACTCTAAAATTTCTAATATTATTTTAAGAAAAAAATCATAATGCTTAATGTTAGGAAATTTGCTGGCTACTTTGAGCAAGAGTGCAAGACCGACTGTACTTACTAGAAATCCAGGCTCTAATTTTGTTGAATGAGTTTTTTAACTGAGAAATATTTTAATCATAAATAAATATGACAAAAATAAATTTATAAATTAACGTGACTTGATGTGGTACGTTATTATGATCTTGAGAGTTAAATGCTTAACAAAATTAGTATCCAACAGTCTTAGGGATTTTGGATCAATGGTTGGGCACTCTTTAACAATTTATATCAGAGCAGAGACCATATCACGGGTTCAAGTCATGGAGGGGGCGACCTATAGATTAGATTAAAATGCTTTGGTATTATGTATGAGTATAATGTTAAGTCATTGAATATTGATAAATGAGTGAAGCTGCTAAAAAAAAAATGGCTACTATCAGGTCAGTGTCAGTAGAATGGGCCACAGTGGATGTCGAATTCGGAAGCGTGGTAGAATGTTATAATCCTGAGAATTAAAAACTTCACCAAATTAGTATCCAACATTTCTATAACTTTTGGTTCTATGGTTGAGTCTTTAACCAATGTTAAATTATAAAATTAATTTTATTATAAAATAAATTTAACCTAGCATACACCATATTAGTAGGCTTATTTTTAAATCCCTTTTTATTAGTTTTTCTCTTTTAAGCTTCTTTAAGAACTCTACATGGCTGGCTATTCCCCAGTTGCCTTAACTTTAAACCATGATAGGACGGAAACAAACCTAAAGTCTTCTTTACTATTCACAAACTATATTTTTACTATTTACTTATTTTTCATCTCATCTGATCTCATTTTTGTAACCGAGGCCATAAAGTGCGAGTTCAAAAGTTCCTAAACAAAGAAAAAAATAGATAAAATGATGATCATTCCTTTGTTAGAAAGCAACAATCTCATGTAATATTTAGCGTACTTATTCAAAGATAATCCACGTTCCATGCCTCTTTTGACATAACCAGACCATAACCATGCAAACATGCACTACTTCAACACTCTAATTGGCCAAAACAATAATCTATTCCAGGCCATGCCCCTTCCTCCTCTCCATCACAAACTCATAGACCTTCTTCGGATCAGGAAGACTATTGGCGACACTCTCCCTCTGCGTGCACCTCTTTTCCCATGCAATAATCTTGGGAAACTTAGCCTCCATGCTGAATTTTCCAAACATCTCCAAGACATGGAACCAACTGCAGAGAGTAATGAGAGAAATGTCAACAAATCCAAATGTTTCAGCCTGAAAATAAGGTCCGTCTCCCAGCTCCCCCTCCAATATCTCGAAGGTCTCAAAGAACTCCTTATTTGCTGCCTCCTGTTCTTCTCCTTTTCTGCTCCATAGTATTCTCTTTGTAATCTCAAACACCTACAATTTTGCACCCATTTACGTTAATAATACTTTTCATATGGTACAAAACAGATGGAGGAGGAGGAGAGTATTGAGTATCTCTTCAGTTTTCTCATACTAGAAAGAAGTCAAGACTATCAGAATTTATTAGGGAACTAAATGGATAACTCAAGCTCAACTAACAAGAGAATCTATTCGAAACAGTAAAGATAAATCTTTTGCTGAAAGGTAACGATGCTAAATTAGCTCAATCAAAATTTTCAAATAAATTAAACTGTAATAGAAAATAAATCAATCCAATGAAATCGTGAATGCCTTCTTATCGACAAAATCAGCCCAGAACCTAGCTTGCGCTCTCTGGTAAGGATCGGAGGGCAGCAATGGAGACCTATCATTCCAAACCTCATCTATGTACTGAACAATGATGAGGGATTCACAAACCGATTTCCCCTTGTGAATTAGAGTTGGGATCTTCTTGTGAACCGGGTTCATTTTGAGAAGCAGATCGCTCTTGTTGTTCAAGTCTTCCTCACTGTCCTCATACTTGATCCCCTTCTCAATCAACGCAATTCTTACCCTCATCCCAAACGCGCTCATCGAGGAATTCAGTAGAATAACTTGATCTGCCATTATCACGTACAGGCCTCAAAGACTGAAGAAGAAGAAGAAGAACTTAAGGTGAGATAGAGGTGGATGATCAGCTAACACTCATGTGAACTCAATCCTTCTGTTTATAATTTGAATAATTATTATTACCATCCTTCATGAGAGTCCCTGCAGCCAGATATTTTGGTAGGAAAATGAATATCCATAATAAAAATAATTATTTGCCTGAAAATATATTTATTTTAATATAAAATAATCATTTTGATAAAAATAAAAATAAAGACAACGAATAAATAATTTTATCTTAACGTGGATACCACGTCACTGCCAATTCCAGCATGGTCACGGTGTGCCAATTTGCTTTGTTGCGTCGTTTTCAGTGTATGGCAGTTTGCCAATTTCAAGCCGCCATAAAACCTAGCTAGCAACTAGCAAGGATCGCTCACTGCCTCTAGCCTACCATCCATCCAATCCATCCAATCATAATTATTGTTAAAAGAAAAACTCTACTCAACCTTCCGTTTTCAAATTGCACGACACACACTTGACGTGGCAAACCCGATTCGAAAATTGTGTCACGATTTTGACTCTCTCTCACCCAAACTGCAAACGAAGCCCTTCTCCCTCTCTGCGAAGAAACCATTCTTCCTAACCCAGACGAAGCCCGATCCCTCATTCTCCCTCTCTGTCTGCATTTCTCATTCACCCAGACAGCCTTCCACCAAAATTACTCTCCCTCTCTACGAAGAAATATTTCTCCCTCAACCAGACGAAAGCCCACCACCCTCACTCTCCCTTCTCTGCCCAGCCCCCCCACCCTCACCCAGTCCCTTCATTCTCTAACCCTGAAACCTTAGAAACCCTCAGTCTCCCAGACGAAGCCACCCCCCCACCCCCACTCCCGAAACCTTCAATCTCAATCTTTCTCACCATCTTCAGTGCTTTGAGCCCCTTCCTAACCCCCTTTGAGCCTCTCTCTCTCTCTCTTCGAGCCTTGTAAGGTTCCCGTGCTAACACATATTTGGTTAAATTGTTTTGCTGTTATACATTGATTTGGTAGAATTTTGTTGCTCTTATACACTGATTTGGTTTAATTTTGTTGTAGTTATATACTGATTTGTGTAATTTTGTTGTTGTTATACATTGATTTGGTTTAGTTTTGTTTCTCTCATACACCGATTTGGTTTAGTTTTGTTTCTCTTATACACCGATTTGGTTTAATTGATATACACTGACTTGGTTTAATTTTGTTGCATGTTGTTATAAATTGATTTGGGTATTTCTATTGATTTTATACATTGATTTGGTTTAATTGTTATATATTGATTTCGTTAATAACCAATGTGGTACTAAAGTGTGTTCATTACATGAGATGTGGGCTTCTAGTACTTTTGTGCTAGCTGCACTATACCTTATTGAGATATAATATCTTATAAACTGCATGTATTTCCCAATTACCTTAATGAGTTTAATATTTATCATTTTCCACATATTTCATATATATCTTGAACTATTGCCTCGGACCTCAAAAAATAATAGAAAATATGCAGTTAATATTGACTCACCCTATCTTTGTTTCTAATTAGAGAAAAATGATGTGTTGATGTATCTCCATTTGTGACTCGTCTTGGATGCTTATTGTTTAATTTTGGGTTTCCATTGGCATTTTTTGATAGAGAGAATAATTATTAATTGGCTATCATTATATTCTGAAAAAGTAACAACAAAATCATACCAGGGTGTTTTCTAGTGGGTTTTTTTGCTCAGAAATCTTTTCACAATTTTCTCATAGAGAAAATGCTCAAAATATAATAATAGAAGTTAAAATATAATATACCAGGGTGTTTTCCCACCATGTGTTTTTATGTTGTTGAGCCTTGATCCCCAATTATCAATGAGAACAAATACATTAAGTATTGAATTGGCTGATATTTTGATTTATTAGATGTTTGACTTCTATATTAGTATGTGCACAAACATGTACTGAGGTTTTTTTTTTTTTTTTTTATGACTTGTGAACTATTTCCTAGTAACATGCAATATATATATATATATATATATATATATCTTATATATAATAAGTGCCAATATGAAGGCAGGTGTCATCCACTATTTTTCTCGATTTTGCCCCTACTTTTCTATTCATTTTTCGTTACTGTCCTTCAATTTCTGTCGTACAATACTTTTTTGCCTGGATCACCCTACTTTTATATTTGTTTTTCCATTCTATCCTTGATTTCTGTTTTCTTATGTTCTCAATTTTACAGTTTTATCCTTCTTTTTATTTTTTGGCCGTCTATAGCTTTCGTTTCCATTTTTATAACTGCTTTATTTTTTTCCCGTAACCGCCCGTTTGTGCGAGCTTCTATAAGATTCTAGACTTTTTTTCTCCCGTCTTCCCACCGCTTTGTATAAGAATATTTTTTTTTCTCTAATCTGAGCTGTTTTACTTTTATCAGATTTTGATTTTTGTTTTTAGTATTTTCCACCACTTCCACCGCTTTCTGCTACGTATAGAAATCATATTCATCTTTTTTATTTCCTACAGTTTTGATCTTATCACATTCTGATTTTGTTTTTCCTGTTCGCAGCTTTCACCGCTTGCCGCTTCGTTCCCTACTATAAATAGAGTGCTCCCGTTACAACATTCAAAAATCTGTTTCTCCGCTCTGGGTTCTAAATTTGACCCTTGGCTCTCCAGTTTCACAGGTATGTCTTTTTATATTCATTGTTCCCTTTTCTTATGTTCATTATTCTGAACTAAATATTTCTGACAATTTCTTCAGTTATTTATTTATATGCAATAATTAATTGTTAGAAAAGTGAGCAATCCGTGCACCAAGTTGGCCACTATTAGAGAGAATATCAAGGGCATACTTGTGCTAATTGAGGAATATGCCTTTTTGAGAACAAGCAACTTCGAGGCCAAGAAAATATTTGAGATGACCGAGATCTTTAGTTTTGAAATGGGTGGAGAGAATTCTCTTGAAAGCCTCGATCTGAGAGATGTCGTTACCAGCAACCAAGATGTCATCAACATAAACAAGAATAATAGTGATGCTAGTCTAGGTGACAAGAGTAAATAAAGAATGATCTACCTGAGATTGATGAAAACTTGCATCAAGAAGCATAGTGGTTAGTTTAAAAAACCAGTTTTGGAGGTTTGCTTGAGGTCATAGAGTGATTTTCTAAGCCGACATACACAAGTCTTCCCCTTAGGACAGTATCCATATGGTGAGTTCATGTAGACTTCTTCATCAAGATCGCCGTGCAAAAAGACATTGTTGACGTCAAGTTGATGAATAATCCAATTTTTGGTAGCAGTGACCGCCAATAACCATCAGACAATGGTTATTTTGGCAACCAGAGCAAAAGTCTCATGATAGTCAAGGCTTTTAACTTGAGTGCAACCCTTGGCAACTAGCCGAGCATTGTACCACTCGATAGAACTGTCGGCTTTGAGTATAGTTTTAAAAATCCATTTACAGCCAATGGGTATCTTACCAGGAGGAAGTGGCTCAGCGTCCATGTAGAATTTTCTTCAAGAGCACGAAGTTCAGTAGACATAGCTTCATGCCAATGAAAGTGGCGAACAATAGTGGAATAACGTGAGGCTTCAACAGAAGTGGTGAAGGCAATTAAAAAAGCAAGATGAGAAGGTGAGAAGCGAGAATAAGAAAGAGAATCAGATAAAGGATGAGTAGTACCTGAGGTTGAAGCAGCCGATGAGTATGCAATGGGCTCCATGTGTATGGTTGGGTAAACATAATCATGAAGATATGCTGGTCAAGTAGTGGTGCAACCAGAAGAGAGAGAGAGAGAGAGAGAGAGAGAGAGAGAGAGAGAAGATGTTAGAAGGGGTGGGTCGGGAATATTAGTGGAGGTAGGAGGAGAAGATAATGGTAATATGAGTTCAGGAACAAGGAAATGAATAATAGGGAGAGATGTATCTGTGAGATCAAAAGTATCCTGGAATGGAAATATTTGTTCATGAAAAGTGACATCACGAGAATAGAAGACGACCTGGGTGTCGAGATTGCAAATCTTGTATGCCTTATAAGTATCGGGATAGCCGAGAAAGATACATTTAGAGATACGTTGAGAAAATTTTTCGCAGGAAGCATGGAGGATTTGAGCATAACAAAAACACCCGAACATGCATAAGTGAGCATAGCTGGGTGGGGTGTCAAAAAGAAGTTCAAAAGGGGATTTATTTTTGAGAATGCGACTCGGGGTGTGATTAATGAGATAAGTAGTGATGAGAACACAGTCACCCCAAAATTTAGAGGTAAGTGTGCTTGAAATCGGAGACTATGAGCGACATTCAGGAGGTGTCGGTGTTTGCGCTCCGCAACACCATTTTGTTGTGGAGTTTCAACACATGTACGTTCATGAATGATGCCGTGGTCACAGAGATAATTTTGAAATTTGTGGGAAAGAAGTTCTTGTCCATTACCAGTTCTTATTAATTTAATAATGGTGTTGAAATAATTTTGGATAAGTGCAGAAAAATGCATGAGATGAGTATAAGCTTCAGATTTATGTCGCATGAGATAGATCCAAGTGGTGCGTGAAAAATCATCAACAATTGTAAGAAATTAATGAGTACTACAAAGTGAGGAAATATGATAACCACCCCATATACCACAAAAAATGCAATTAAACGCAAAAATATTTTTATTACCATGTGAAAGAAAAGGAAATCTAGTGTGCTTAGAATGAGAACAAACATCACAATAAAAAATAACACAAGAATTATGATTAAAAAGACTAGGAATATTTAAGCGGGAAGGGTGACCTAGGCATTGGTGTCATAGGATCTTATTAGCAGTGATCTGAGTAGAAAAGGTCGTAATGGGTTCGGACCAATACACATAAAGTCCATTACAATGTTCACCCGCTCTAATCAGCTTCGTCGAGTATGGGTCCTGAAAAAAAAACAATTAGTATAAGAGAAAGAAACAAGGCAAGAATTATTAGCAGTAAGCTAAGGGATAGAAAGGAAATTAAAAGTAAATAGAGGGACAAAATAGGTCCTGAAAAAAAAACAATTAGTATAAGAGAAAGAAACAAGGCAAGAATTATTAGCAGTAAGCTAAGGGATAGAAAGGAAATTAAAAGTAAATAGAGGGACAAAATAGACATTGTGCAAAATTAGGGATTCAATCCCTTAGAGCGGGTGAACAAAACTGAGTTAGAAGAAATGATCGTTTACCATTAACAAAACTGAGTTTGTTTTTGACATTTAGAGTGCAAGTCGTGACTTTTTGCCATTTGGAGAAGTTATCTCCTGTAAGGAGACAAGAGACTAGAATAAGGCTAAGGGAATCTGAAGGGTGAAGAATGTAAGAGGAAAAAGAAGGGTTGGAAGGGGAAGCCATTGAGGTGTTGGAAGAAAGGATCGTTTACTTTGATACCATGTTAAAATTGTAAACTTTGTATTTCTTGAACTTACTTTTTACAATGGAAGAATAATCTAATAAATAGGTACAAGGTCTAGGCTATCTATGGTAACTGATTAAGTATGAAAAGAAGTTACAAATACAATGTTATGACTAATTTTATGAAATCAAGATGATGTTAATATGGCAGTGATTTTCCTGATTTTGTGCAATGGAGATTCTGTCAATACTGTCAATAATTATTGGAAGGTCAACCATATATAACCCTTCTTATTAAATAAAATTAAAATATCTACGCACAGTTATATAAAAATAAATTTATTTATCAAATCTATGGTAGAATACACTTTAATAAATATTTATATGATATAAATTAATTTAAAAAATAAATTTAAATTTTAAATATTAAAAATTAAAAATTAAAAATTAAATCATATTATTTAAATAATGTGAATTATATACTCTATATACCGAATTAAAAATAGAATAACTACTATATAAAATGGCTGATTATTTGTTAAATTTGAATGTACAATAATATTAAAAGAATGAGATAATTACACTTTGTCCCTAAAACTTTCATTCAATTCACAATGTACTCCCGAAACTAATAATTGCATTAAAGTGGACCCGCTTACTTTCAAAACTTACCAATGTGCTCATTCTGTCTACCAGCAGCGTTAAATCTAACGGAAACTGTCTCCACGTGCTGCACATGAGCATAACATTCACTATAAAGATATAATTTTCATCTAATTGGTATCATAGCAGAGACAATGTCATGAGTTCAAGTCATGGAATGGGTGACCTATAGATTAGATTAAAATGTTTTGATACTATATATGAGCATTAGTGTTAAGTTATTGAATATTGATAGATGAGTGAAGCCGTTAAAAAGAAAATGGCTACCATCGGGATAGTGTTGATAGAGTGGGCCACTGTGGATATCGGATTCGAAAGTATGGTAGAATATTATGATCCTGAAGATTAAAAGATTAATCAAATTAGTATCCAACAGTTCTATAACTTTTGGATCCATGGTTGAACCTTTAACAGTTTAACTAATGTTACATTATAAAATTAATTTTATTATAAAATAAATTTAACCTAACACAGACCATATCAATAGACTTATTTTTAAGGATGGTGCTAGCATGCCGCCTAGCATTTACCGATGGGCGTAACTCTAGTTATAAATTTGTTGTTGTTGTTGTTGTTCTTTTTTCTTTTTGTTTTCAAGTATTTTTTTTGACATTATTATCATTAAGAGAAAAACAAAAAATATATAATTTATTAATAATCACTTCATTAATCTTAATCGTTAAGTAAAAAAATAAAAATGTATTAACGATAAGATTGAACGGTAAGTTTGATGAAATCCTTTGCATTTTCTTCTTTTTAAATTTATTTTTATTAGGCTGCATTTTGATGTTAAGCTGAGTTCAACTGAATTGAGTTCTTTATTAATAATAGTTAATTGAGTAGTAAATGGAGTTATCTGAAATCTAGCTAAATTGAGTTTAAAGTGTATTTAAATATTAAGATGAATTTAATATTTTTTATATGAAATTTAAAAGGATTATAAATTTCACGTATAAAAAAAATTTAAATTAAAATAATTTTAAAATTTTAAAAATTAAATATTTAGATATTAAATTCAATTAGATTAAATTCAATTAAACTGAACGAATTTAGTAAAGCTAATTCTTCTGTTTCAAGCTTCTTTAAAAACTCCACATGGCCGGCTATTCCCCAGTTGCCTAATTTGACCTGAATTTTAAAACATGATAGGACGAAGTGTGTATGGTCAATCAGCATCAACTTTATTTACATGTGATCGGTGTCATTGCTGTTGTCAGATCTATCACTTTAGGCTTTGCTACTAGCCTACTTGACTGGATGCCACTTTGACTGAGATATTATTAATCGGATTTTTTTTAGATTTTTTTAATAAAAAAGATTTTATTTATCAGAATTTATCGTATAATCATTTTAAAAAAATTATTATTAAAAAATTAATTTCTTTTTATATAAATCTCATATTTAATATTATTTTTAAAATAATTATATAATATTTACACATTCATAACTATAATATCATTTCCCAAAAAATAATCATCTAATCATTATCTCTAAGTTTTCATTAAGAAAAAAAAAAGCAGCTTTTCACGTAAATTTTAATAACATCCCCCACAAAAAATATTTTTCAAATAAACTTTTAAATATTCTAAAATAAATACATATAGTTAAGGGGGCTGGCAGGGGCCCGGTTCCCCCCCCCCCAAAAAAAAAGTTTTTAAATAATAATTTTTTTATTTATATAATTAAGAAATAATATGTTTTGGTCCCATCACAATTATATGTCATCTCGGTGAATTGCTGAAAAATCGAACGCCTATAACCATTTTTTTATTGTATTTTTTTAAAGAATTTACACAATCTCTATCATATTTCATATATTTTTTTTAATTTTTAATTTTTTTTAATTTTTTTTAAGTTTATTCTTTTTAAATTATTTCAAATTTTTTATTCATTATTTATATAATAAATATTTGATAAAAGAAAAAAATAATAATAATTAAAAATAAAATAAAATATAGAATGTGAAGAGGTTGTGAAGATTTATTTATTTTTTAAATAATGCAATAAAAAATGGTCTATTGGTAGGCTTGTGGCGCGAGTAGTATGCCTTTTTTTCAAATTAGAAGCCATCGCACCTTCACTACAACAAATTTTTTTATACTTGAAAAGTCATCTTAAACTAGGGGTGGGCAGCGAGATCGTATCCCGCTATCCTACCCCCGTCCGCCTCGCCCCTGCCCTACATGGAGAAGGCCTAGCGGGGGCGAGATGACCCCAGCGTGGCCCTGTCCCGCCCCTCGCTCCGTTCCACATATATAATTTTATATATATATATATATATACATATATACATTTTTTTAAAAAGTTGAAATTGTATTTAAGTAATTGGAAGTAGTAAGTCCTACATTGTTTAAGGATAACTATTGTATTGCTTTGGCTTCCTATATAAAAGTTGGTTTAGGAGGTAAAGACAATCCAAAATCTATTTCTAATGAGTTTAAGTTTTTTTTTTTTTTTGTATTTATAAATTTTAATTTATAATTTATTTTTGGACCAAATTTTTTTTTTAGATCCAATGTGTTGGCCTAGGCGGGGGGCAGGGCGGATGGAGTTTTTTCCCCCACCCCTTGGCACTGGGGTGGGGTGCGGGGAAGGGTATCCCTGCCCCGCACCATGTTGGTATCAGCCCTATCTTAAAGTATAAAAAGTTTTTAGAGTTATTAAATTCTTAGGCTTGTTTGGATGTTGAGCTGAGTTGAATTCTTTATGAATAGTAGTAAGTTGAGATGATAGAATGAGTTTTTTGAAATCCATGACCTAAGATGAGTTTAGATATATTTTTTTAGTCCTATGACATTGCTTTATTTTTATCGTTGAGTAACAAGAGTGGGTGAAGGAGCCATGTCCGCTTGTCAAGTCCCGTTTGTTAGATGTAGGCTAAGAGGCATCCACCCAAACGTTAAATACATAAGGGGGCGGGGCTCAACTTGTCCAGGATATACCCCATCCGGTTCACACTTATAATATATATATATATATATATATATATATATAATAGATTTGTAATGAATGAAACGACGTTGTTTTGGATGTCCCAAAACGACGCCGTTTCAAAACATAACCCTGACTATAAGAGAAAAATTCATCTCATCTCTCATTTTTTGTATAATTTATATTATGTAAGATTTGTATCCTAGTCGTCAAATTTGTAATGTAGTGTAGGACGGGATGGCATACATACATTGGAGGGGCGGGATAGGAACAAGGAAACCTCTAGTCAAATTGAATAATACAATACGATTAGATTCCGACACCTTAAATGGTAGTTGATTTCGTATGCATTTCTCAAAGTTTCGGATTTGATTGTCTTATACATACACATAAATACACGCACAAACATACATGCATACAAAAATACATACACATACATATATAACCATTGAACTTAGTTACAAAAAAGTTGTGAAAAGTATTCATGCATGTCTATTATTATACATTTGTCACCTCACATTTTTAGAATCTGAATTAATGCTTGTCAAACGTTTGTTTATTTTGTTTGGTCCCTTTTTAGACTATACATCATGGATAAAGTGCACCAAAAGTTCAAAAGTAATTAAAGAAGATAAACACCATTCATGCCTCTCTTCACCTAAACAAAAGAGGGTTTTTATTAAAAGATCATAATTTACGTTATATGGTTCTCTTGGCCTAACACACAACAGACATTTATTTAACTATACTATAAGTATACAACAAACTCAACGCGTGGACGACACAGTACATGACGACCATGATCAGCCAAGACTGTGCAAGAATGCACGCTAACACGAATTCAACATTAGTACTCTTGCCAAAACATTACTCTAATCCAAGCCAAGCTCCTTCCTACGCTCCATGGCAAGCTCCAAGATCTTCTTCGGATCAGGAAGACTCTTGGCGACACTCTCCCTCTGCATGCACCTCTTTGTCCATGCAATTATCTTCGGGAACTCTACCTCCATGCTAAAGTTACCAAACGTCTCCAAGGTATGGAACCAGCAGGAGAAAGTAATGAGAGAAATGTCTACAAACCCAAATGCTTCACCCTGAAAATAAGGCTTGTCTCCCAGCTCTCCCTCTAATATCTCGAAGATCTCAAAGACCTCTTTCTTTGCTGCTTCCTGCTCTTCTCCTTTTGTGGTCCGTATTCTCCTTGTGGGCATATACACCTGCATTAATTTTACAGTACTTTCAAATATTGTATACGTCAAAAGTACTCTTCATATATTACAAAACAGGTGGAGGAGAGTTTAAATCATTAAAAGTAAATAAACTTGTCAAACAAATCAAGTCGAAAAAGAAATTAGAAGTCATGCCTTCTTATCGATAAAATCAGCCCAAAATCTAGCTTGAGCTCTCTCATAAGGATCAAAGGGCATCAATGGAGACCTATCCTTCCAAACCTCATCTATATATTGAACAATGATGAGAGATTCACAAACCGGTTTCCCGTTGTGGATTAAAACTGGAATTTTCTTATGAACTGGGTTCATCTTGAGAAGCAGATCGCTCTTGTTCTTCAAGTCCTCGTTCCTGTACTCATACTTGATCTCCTTCTCAGCTAAGGCGATCCTGACTCTCAACCCAAACATGCTGGCCCAGAAATCCAGCAGAATCACCTGATCATCATCCGCCATTGTAGATACCTCAAAGGATTGAAGAAGAAATTAAGGTGAGATATACAGAGGAAGCAAAAGAGATTGTGGAGCACGTTAAGAACTTTATCCTTTTATTTATAATTTGTCATGGGGGGCATGCGAGGATTGAAAAATGAATAAGATAAAAGTTGGGATAAAAATTAAAAGTTAAATAAAATAATATTAGAATATTATTTTTAAATTTAAAAATATTGCATTGTTTATTATATTTTCTATTAAAATTTTAAAAAATTATAATAATAAAATGAGATAAGATAAAATAATTTTACTATACAAATGATCTCGTTTGTTTTTAATAAATTTCTCAACTCATTTTATCTTATCTAATAATTATATTTTTTTAAATTTTTATATAAAATAAAATAAATAATTTAACTTTTTTAAATTTTAAAATAAAAATAATATTACAAATATATATTCTAATAATATTTTATTTAAATTTTAATTTTAATCTTAAAAAATTTCATCTCATCTTTAAAAATAAACCAAGACTAATCTCACAAATTGAAGATTTCATATATTAGAGATATCTTATAATAAAAATAATTTTATAATTAACGAATTTGTAAAATCAATTTTATATAATGCCTTTCTATTAGAATATTTTCTTAATTCACTCGACTCTAGCAACTACCTACCCTTGTGTGTCGTTTTCTATAGCGTAATAGTCTCCCCTGCATCCTTCTGCGTTATTCCAGATGGTCCGGAATCCGGATCGTGTCTGTGATATCACTGCTTACGTAGTATAAATGTACCACTTGCTTTGTCACTTTAATTAGTCAAAGTTAAAAATAATTAGAATAGTTATTTTTATATTATATAATAATAAAATAATATAAAATAAATTTAATTTTAATTATTCACATTAAATCTCTATATTAAATTATACATTTATTCATTATAGAGTAATGAATAACTAATAATTTTAAAAATATTTAATTTTTTTAATTATTAATTTATTTAATTTTATCATATTTTACTATTCTACTTATTATATGTTAATTAATAATCATGTTCTTATTAAATTAATATTTTATTAAGTCAAATTAATATATTAATTGTGATAAAATATGTGATAGAAAAAAAGTGAGAGAGAAATAATTAATAAAATATATATTTGATGTATGTATAGTAACTTTCAAATTTGAAAAAACTTTTGAAAGTCACTGTAACTAAATTCTAAATATTTAGAATTTAACTAATCTAATGGAGCATATTTTATTCTTTAATAGCTAAATACTCATTGGATTTAGCTTTTAGCTAATCCAATGAGAGTGCTCTAAGACGTTGCTTTGCCTGCCTTTTTATTATTTATGTTAAGATGATTCGGTCGGATTAGAAACAGATTGAGATGTGTTGAATAAAATATTATTTTTTAATATTATTATTATTTTAATATTTAAAAAAATCAAATTATTTATTATATGTTATGTAAGAATTTTAAAAAAATTATAATGATAAGATGAAATGAGTTGAGATTAATTTTTAATTCAAATTGAGATTAATTTCAATGAATATTATATACGAGTATCACTTTCTATATAGGCTGCCTATTTTGACCATAAAACTATATGAGAACTTAGAACTCAAGCTCCATTCACTATTTAAATGATTAAAGGAGTTATTGTTCAAAATGAACACGTTACCCCAAAGTTTGAAATCAACGTGTTAACCAAAAGTCACAAAAACTAACAAATTAATTTATTTGGAACAGTTTAGCAAAATAATAATAATAATAATAATAATATTTGAAACAGTACTCACAACAATAATTAACACATATTTTATTATTTTAGCAAATGATCTTTTCGTAACAAATATTTAACCCCTCATAAGCATTTATCTTATAATGCCAGTATTAGAACTAATTTTCGTAACAAACATGAATGAGCAGTAAATTTTGTTTGACATCTTTTATTTCATTTATAGCCCTGTGTGAATAGAACTTTACGAATTAGATGGAGAAGTCGATCGATCAGGCATCACACGATAAGGGGTAAAAATGTAATAAGGAGTAAAAATTTAATAATACTCAAATGGAAGAGGGCGTCAGCGGAAGAAACAAAGCACATAACAAATGAACAGGGGTAAAGGTTTAATAACAGTGGCTGACATAAGTGCACATGGAGAGTAAAACATAAAAATAAGGGCAAAACCGTAATCTAGCTACCTGGAATTTTAGTTCATGCATTTGTTGTCACGTTTCAAAAAAAAAAAAAAAAAATGCATTTGTTGTCACATGGCAGCAAAACAAAACCATCAGGTACGTTTATATGACCACATAATTTGTTAAAGATAATGATAGGTTTATTATCTTCATATAATCTATTTTTTTTTTATTTTTTTATAATATTTTATTTTATTTAATAGTTAAGAAAGTGACTATTAGTGATCGGTTTAGGAAGGTAACGGACTTGCCTCTATATATTTTTTTTCAGAACTTTTCATTTAGTATGCTCTTCATCTATTTTACTTTCATCTTTTAAGATATGAAGAGATTATATTATTCGTCTTTTTTTTGAGAAATTTAAAATAGTAATAATGATAATTAAACTTATGGTCTTATGGGAGACAAAAATTGTATCGATTCGACTATTATCATAACAATACATAAGTAGTTTTCTTGTTAATTTATGTGCAAATGATAACAGTGGTGTCTTTAAAAGTACTATTTATCAACAGTGTAACAATCAAAGCTACTGGTTGTCATATGTATTTGTATTTCGCTCTATCATTATTCTATTATCTTTTATTGCATTGACTAACAAATGAACTGTATCCTACTTGATTACCTTCCTATAATGTTCTTGTTGCATGTGGCATCCCAGCATATATGATTTGGTTGTTCATTAGAAGTAGTTAATGGTGTCTATGTATTGACCCATTAGATTGATCGTCTGTAAACTAACTCTAGATATGGTCAATTTACTTTGGTTTAAAAATATTTATCACCTGAAGAAATCCATATATATAATCGTCGCTCTTTCATTAAATATAATTAATCAAATATGACATCCATACTAAATCTTTTAGTAATTTTCTTCTCAATAATTGCAATATAGACTACTAAATAATCTCCAAAAAAGCTATCATCTATTTTATTTTGAAGTTTTATCTTAACGATATTCATAGTCGAAAAAGTTCGTATCATAGTTACTGTTGAAACTGAAAGTGTCAAGACAAGTCGAGTCAATCTGTTAACAGATAATATACCTTGGCCTTTCTAATGGTACTTTTCAATACCCGGCCATAAATAAGAAATTGTAGATAAGTCTTGCAGATCTGGATGATAAGACAGATCGTGCTTATAATGTTGCAGCTAAAATCTGATATTTTAGTTGAAAATACATAATTTTCTTTATCGAATTTGAGGCAATGCAATTGAGAACCAAATTAATTTGGGGACGGGACCAAATTTTATCGTGTTTTTAACTTCTCTAGTAATCCCATAATTTATTTATTTATTTATTTTTAGATTTTTGGGAGTACTTGGCCCCTGGCCGGCCTCCAGTCGTCCCTGCCGATTGCTTTCCATTTTATTTGATAATTAGATAAATCTTTTAAAAACAATAAATATTCAATTAGATAGAAATATAATATATATTTGAGTAGTGATACATGTACTTACATTTTTATTTATAAAAAATGCATAAGATATAATTTTATAATCTTCAACATATCAATAATTTTCAATATATTAATAACTGACACGTAGATAAATAAATTTTTTATAAGTACAATTAACGTTTCTCTATATATTTATCTCTTATTTTAGATTTAAAATATCACATATTTATATATCGCAATCATATAAGAAATACATGCAATTGGGAAGTTATAATTGTCTGAAACCTTTCATTAACTGCATCTTAATGAAATAACCTCAGGGATTTTCTAGCAAATGAAATAATTCCCATTAGATTTTCCTGGTGATCAGACATACATTATTCCTAATTAATTCAGACCTTCGCACAAAAAGCAACATCGAAATATCAGTAAGACATTATGGTAGAGAGTACTCTAGTCTTTTTTTAAATGAGGTGAAGTTGTGCGCACATGGGTTCTTTTGCAAAGTACATTATATTAATTTCAAAAGAAAATGAATGCCCTGTGAACCTCTATTAATCATCAAGGCCCTTCCTCTTCCTTATCTCTACGACAAATTCATGGACATTATTGGGGTCAAGAAGAGTCTTGGCCACTCTCTCCTTCTGCATGCACCTCTTTGCCCATGCAATAATCTTCGGGAACTCCGCCTCCATGCTGAATTTTCCAAACGTCCCAAAGGTATGAAACCAGCTCTAGAAACTGATGAGAGCAATCTCAGCGTACCCAAATGTTTCACCCCCAAAATAAGGCTTGTCTCCTAGCTCCCTCCAATATCTTAAAAGTCTCAAATAACTCATTCTTAGCTACCTCCTGATCTTCTCTTTTTGTGGTCCATAGTAGTCCCTTTGAAGTCACCTGCATTAATCTTGAATACTCATTTGCATTAATATTACTCTTCACATGTTACATGAAAATAGATGGAGGAGACTAGTATTGAGTTATATTTTCAGTTTTCGTTCCAAGAAAAAGTTTTTAAGTCAAAATTTATTAGGGTGTTGAATGGATAACTCAAACTCAATTAACCAGAGAATCTATTAACACTGTTGATGTCGTGTTTTGTAGTCTGAACAACTCTGTAAGGGGTTGACCTATTCTTGTGAATAAGGGAAAATGATGGCTCAAGGTGATGAGAAACACCTCTGATGCCTAAGTCAGCTTGGATTCTCATCCCGTGATTTAAGGGAGCTCAAATGAAATAGAGCATAGAGAGTTTTCTGCCCCAGCAAGAGGATATATATATACTAGATTAGAGTGGTTCCCTGGCAAGCTAATCATGGCGATGTTGCTTCGTATTCAGGTTGTGCCTTCTTCCCACGTTCTACCACGCGATAGGCCGTCCATGCCCGATCGTGGCAACCGCTAACAGTCCAGGGGGCATGTCGTGGTGTGCTCGTCCCCAACCTTCATTAAATGCAACGTGGTTTCGGCCTTGTGCGCCCACCTTCCAGGTTTGTCTAGTTGTCGATGTCCAGGGACTAGGATTGTCCCTGACATTGTGTATGGGGATGGTCGACCAGTAGTGGTGTCAGACCTTCTGACTCAAGGATCCTTGTTCCACGTGTCCAACTTCACTGCTCCTCTTTAGGCTTCATTGACCAACCTTGCCCTTCCTGGCCTGGCCCATTCTATCTTTTCATACCAATTTCCAATTGCCAGGTTATTCTTAGACCCATTAGTGCCTCGTGGGCTGGGCCCGTGTGGTTTGGCCTGACCCTGTGAACGGCCTCGGCCATCACAAACACTATAAAAATAAAAATAAACACTAAAGTACTCCTTTTGACACATATATATTTTGGGACCGATTGATTTCTTACTTCAAAGGGTAAAAAAAATTAAATCAAACCGTGAGATCAGAAACTAAATCAACCCAAATGAAGCCGTGCACGCCTTGTTACCGATAAAATTAGCCAAACATCTGGCTTGAGCTCTCTGATAAGGATAAGAGATCGGTAATGGAGATCTACCATTCCAAACTTCATCTATGTACTGAATAATTACGAGTGATTCACATATAGGTTTCCCGTTGTGGATTAGAACTGGGATTTTCTTGTAAATTGGGTTCATCTCGAGAAGCAGATTGCTCTTTTTTCTGATCAAGTCCTCCTCCATACGCTCATACTTGATCTTCTTCTCAGGCAACGCAATCTTGACCCTCATTCTATACGTGCTGACCCAGAAACCCAATAGAGTTAGCTGGTGATCTGCCATTGTCACCAGCCTCAAAGGATTAAAGAGGAAATTAAGGGGAGATAGAGGAAGCAAATGAGAAGTGGAGTAGTGCTCTTGTGAACTTCATAACCGTCCTATTTATAATTTGTATAAAGGCACATCCATTTAGGAAAGCTTGTGCCGTATTCTTTTATATTCTTTTTTGTTAAATCATTCTTTTTTAACATTTCTTTTTAAACTATCGTATTTTTTAAAATTCATGTATTCTCAAAAATCGTATTTTAAGATTAGCCATGTTTTGTTTTCACAATTTTTTTAACTCACTTAATTTAATTATTATAATTTTTTAAACTCTTACATAAAATAAAATAAATAATTCAATATTTTCAAATTTTAAAATAAAAATAATATTAAAAAAAAATATTT
Source organism: Juglans regia (assembly GCF_001411555.2). NCBI lineage: Eukaryota > Viridiplantae > Streptophyta > Magnoliopsida > Fagales > Juglandaceae > Juglans > Juglans regia. The sequence goes on from NC_049904.1 coordinate 30,533,836, forward strand.
TAACAATATTTTATTCAACTCTTAACTTTGATCTAAATTTATCTTATCTATAAAAATAAACGAGAGCATATGTCTTCCTGACAGTAATATTTTAGAAATCTGTCTCTAGGTGGCCAATAATTATTAAAAACTAGAGTAATAATGGTTAGCTTTGCTGTAGAGGCTCTCCAAAATTGGGATGTTAGTTTAGCAAAGTTAAAAGCTTACTGTATTTGGAAGAGCCACCTGTTTTGTAACTTGACATCAAATCCAGTAGCTAATCTCATTAAACCCTCTACTTAAAATTTGAAAAGGTTCCGTAAAATTTAATATTTACAAATTATTTATATAAAGCAAAGTACTCTTAAAATTAAATTTTACCCTCGCAAAAAACTCTTTTATAATTTCACCCCCAAACTAGGTATCCTTGTTCTAGCTCTGCATATTAAGTTACGTCTTACTAGCTGGGCACACGACATGAGGAGCTTAGGCAATCCTATCAACGACAGTTTTTGCTAGCATTTTTGTAGAACATGTATTTTTCTTAAAAAAATGTTCATGTCGCATGCATGCCACATCACCCGTGCATAATGTCCGTGATCTGGTTAGCATTTCTTACATGTAGATATATACATGTATAAAATGAGAAATTATATACGTACAACTTTTTATTATTCAAACATAACCGACGTTACATGCCTCTTTTAACCTAAAGCATATATAGGATCAGACAGGTACACCATAAGCATCCAAAAAACTCAACGGACGACACATGAAAATCAAGACCCTCAGCCAAAACCAAGCAAATTCAGACATTCACAGCTTCTACCCTCTGGCAAAAACATTAGTACTCTATTCGAGGCCAAGGCTCTTCTTCCTATACTCCACAACAAACTCATCGACCTTCTTGGGGTCCTGAAGACTCTTGGCGACACTCTCCCTCTGCATGCACCTCTTTGCCCATTCAGTGATCTTGGGGAACTCTGCCTTCATGCTGAATTTCCCAAACATCTCAAAGGCATGGAACCAGCAGGAGAAAGTGACGAGAGAAATGTCGACAAACCCAAATGTTTCACCCCCAAAATAAGGCTTGTCTCCCAGCTCTCCCTCCAATATCTTGAAAGTCTCAACTAACTCGTTCTTTGCTGCCTCCTGCTCTTCTCCTTTTTTCCATAGTACTCCCCTTGGAGCCACCTGCAAATTTTGCACTTATTTGCATTAACAATATTACTCTTTATATTACAAAACAAATGGAGGAGATCAATTGAGTTATTTCTTCAATTTTTCTATACTTCTTTTACATCCAGAAAAAAAAAAAACAAGTCATAATTTATTAGGGATCATAATAGATAACACAAGATCAATTAACCAAATAAATTAAAACAATAAAATAGATGAACAAACACTTATAAATTCCTGTTGACTCATGAATAAGGATGTAAAATTACCGCTTGTCCTAAAAGTTTAAGCCGATGAAAAGAAATAGATTTTATTATTTTATATCTTAACACTTTTTCTTAAATCAGACTTTCCTTTAATAGTAGGCTCAACAAATAGAATAATTAATTAAATAAAGTAGAGTATAAAATCAAGTTTCAAACTTAAAATTTCTACTTTAATATCATATATAATTATCACTTATCTCAAAAGTTTATACTAATAGGAAGAGTTAAATTAGAGTTAAATTTTATTATTAGCTGAGAGAAGATGCTAAAACTCAATCAAATTCATCAAACAAATCAGCCAAGATGAAGACGCGCATACCTTCTTATCGACAAAATCAGCCCAGAACCTAGCTTGAGCTCTCTGATAAGGCTCAGAGGGCAGCAATGGAGATCTATCATTCCAAATCTCATCTATGTATTGAACGATGATGAGGGATTCACATACAGGTTTCCCGTTGTGGATTAGAACTGGAATCTTCTTGTAAATCGGGTTCATCTTGAGAAGCAGATCGCTCTTGTTTCCAAGCAAGTCCTCCTCCCTAGACTCGTACTTGATCTCCTTCTCAGCCAACGCAATCCTGACCCTCATCCCAAACACGCTAACCCAGTAATCCAGCAGAATCACCTGATCATCTGCCATTGTCACACGCCTCAAGTATTGAACAAGAAATTAGGTGGCCGGAGATAGAGAAAGCAAAGGAGAGGTGGAGTGCTTTCTGAACTTATCCTCCTATTTATAATACGAGAATGCCTATACAAGTATCAATAAATGTTATAAAATTGATCACGTATCTTTTTATTTATTTATTTGAGACTCTTAAATTTGTACAATAATTTGAGGGAAGCTCTTGATTTGGAGGCCAGTGCGGTTTAGACAGTGAGTTAAAATGAGAAGAGTTAAAAGATAAAAATTAAAAATTAAATAAAATATTATTTTTTTAATATTATTATTATTTTAAAATTTTAAAAAATTAAATTATTTATTATATTTTATATAAAATTTAATAAAATTATAATAATAAAATGAGATAAAATATTTTTTTTATAGGGCCTCAATCAAGTTTTCTACCAGTAATTAAATAATTAATGATGCTTTGGAAAATATGATTAATGTATTCCAAATGAACAGTTTAACGGTTTACCAAAAGTCGCAAAAGTTGACAAGTTTTATTAGCATTCAAAGCAGCTAACATTTTTTTTTTTTGTTTTAGAATAATGCTACTCATTATTTTTTTTTATTATTAATTTTTTTTATAATGTGATATTAAATTATTAAAAATTATTTATTATATTTTATTTATAAAACTATCATATAATTTTGTGTCATAAAAAAAGTGATAAATAGATTTTTTTTATTTAAATAGAATTTTCTGATCTATTTTATTTGATTAGATAACCTTTTTTTAGATAATATTAAATATATAAGTAATTAAATAATTTTTATTCTATATGTATACTCTTTCTCTCTTAGATTTTATAATTTAAGACAAAATCTTTAACTTATTTTATTATACCAATTAGGTAAAAAAAAATTTATTCACATTAAAATAGTACTTATTTGGACAAGTCTTGTACTCTGGTTAATTTTTATAATGATAATTACCAATGTTTTAGCATTAATTTAATTCTCAAATATTAATTATATCACAGAATTTGAACTCAATTTATAACATTACCCTTCAAAAATTATATATGTAATCACTTTTATTTATTTTTTATGACGTCACTTTTTTAATATAAAATGATTATTTTAATCAATTATATAAGTATAATGTATAAAGAATATTATATGATTATAAATAGTAAAACTTTTTAAAAAATTTGTACGAAATTTATCTGTTTTTTTTTGTTTGGTTGAGAAAACTCCACAGTCCACACCCACGTTTGGTAGTGCCGATTATTGATGTTCACGTGCCAACAGCCTCACATGTAGGGGTGTAAGTTGAAACTGGAATACTGAAAAATCGGTTCGGACTGGACCGGACCGGTTTTATTGGTTTTGAACCGATCCGGTCCGAGACCGGTTCTTAGAATGTGAAAACCGGCCGGTTCCGATCCGGTTCTGATTTTAGAATTTTTCAGACCAGATCGGACAGGATCGGTTGATAAAAAAAAATAAAAAAATAAAATTTATATTATTGTATATATAAATTTTATACAAAATTTTTTATATATATTAATATATATAAGTTTTATATATTATGTATAATTATAATTTTTTATGTGAAAGTTTTATATATAATTATATATATTTATATATGAAATAATTTCTTATTATAATTTATAAATTATTACATAAAATGTTAATACTAAATCACTAAAAGTTTATAACTAATACTAATATATAACTTATAATAAAAGTATAAAACAATATTTTTTAAATTAATTTTTTTTTTTATAAACAAATTTATAATGACAAATTGTGAAACTTATATTTTAAAAAAAATCGAAAAATCAGACCGAATCCGGAAATTGGTAAAACCGGAAGTACCGGTTTAGGAGGATAACCGGTACGTAATCGGTTTTGAAAAATATAAAACCGATACATACTGATTCTGTCTTAGATTTTATCCAAAATCACATCGGACCGGACCGGTTACACCCTTACTCACATGTTTCAAGTTTTTCGGATATTTCTCGATCAAATCGGACGGCCCGTAAGCGTCCTTTTTCTTTCTCATCCATTCCTCCCTACCTCCCGAGTCCTGCACATCTTACTGTTACGCTCAGAACCCTTTCGATTCGTGCCAGTCTCAACGCACACCCGAAGATGGTCGCGGAAACTCTCCCGCTCCCGAACGGAGATCTGAGCTTCAACCCTAATCCGAAATCCGCCAAGAAGTCGCGCGACAGCGAGAGGCGTCGTCGCCGGCGGAAGCAGAAGAAGAACAGCAAGGTCTCCCAGGCGGCTGACCCCTCTTCCGTAGACGATAGCGACGCTCCCGATGATGATTCCAAGGAGAATAACCATCCTCAGCTGGTTTTTCCTCTCGCTCTCTCCCTCTAGTATCCTCTTTGTTTAAAATTCTAGTTGATTATTCGGGCTCAGAAATTGTTTATTCTACGTGCTTTTGTGTGGCTGTTATGAACCTGTGATAACTGAAATAAAGCTGGAGTTGGAGATTTTTTAGTGGATTTTGGAAATGGATAGGCCACATTAGGGTTTTTGGTTAACATCTGGTCCGTGATTCGCGTCGTGCTTATTTTGTGTGTTTGTTTGTCTAGAGAGTGGCGGAAAACGAAAAAAATGTGTCAAGGAAATGTCAGGGATCTATATTCAATCATGTCGAGAAATAAAGTGACCGTGCTTTTGTAAACTTGAATAGAGTGAACATAAGCTTCAAGTGTTAGTCCTCCATTTTTCAACACTTGGAGGAATTCTTTGTTTTGATTCAACTCTGTTTGGGGAGGGATAAAGGAAATGCAGATTGAAACCCTACGGATTCATAGTCTCATGGTGATTATTATTGGGTATTGTGTTTTCATTTTACTTCTAGAATCTGGTTAAAGAAAGTGAAAGGAATTGGGTTTAGTAATCCTTTTGGAGGGATTATTAAACCCAATTCCTTTCATTTCTTTCTATTATGGAGCTTGGTTGATTTTTGTTGTTAATTTCAGTTTTTTTTTTTTTTCACTTTTACTTTTGAAGAGGAATAATTGAGTAAAATATATGTTTCATTTTCAGTTTAGGCTGATGATCTCCCATTTGCTTGAAAAGCTTATTAAGATCTTATAATAGATCCATATTGTTGTTGTTTGATGCTTTCAGAAACCCAGTAGTTTTTATACGTGGATCTGAACATGTGTATTACTCTTAATTTCATTGAACAATTTAGCTTGTGGAGCAAGTTGAAGTGGAGTATGTCCCAGAGCAGGCAGAGCTTGATGATGGCATTGATGAAGAATTTAGAAAAATCTTTGAAAAGTTCAGTTTCCGTGAAACTGCTGGTATTCAGGTAAATGGAATTCTTTATTGTCTTAGTGCAATTTTACATCTCGTAATTATTCTAACCTTTTTGTTAAGGAAATTAGTCTGATGGATTGATATTCTTCTCATCCAGGAGAATGATATCAAGGATGAATCTGCTCCAAATGCAGTCTTGAGCAAGAAGGCCAACTCAGACTCAGACTCAGAAGAGGAAGAACAGGATAACCAACAAAAAGAGAGAGGTGTGTCAAATAAGAAGAAAAAGGTATGAACAGCTCTTTATTGTTTTGTTATTTTTTCGTTATTGTCATCTTATCATCAGGGTATCAAGTTTTGTTATAAAAAATGATAAAGGAATTCTTTTCTTATCTTTTTCAGCTTCAACGGCGGATGAAGATTGCTGAATTGAAGCAAATATCCTCAAGGCCGGATGTTGTTGAGGTATGGATATTTGATTGTGATTTTTTTGCTTCTTCAAAATCTTCTTTTGTAACGTTACCTAAATATACATATGTTTTATATGTATCCTCTTATTCATTTCCAGGTGTGGGATGCAACCGCTGCAGACCCAAAGTTGCTGGTTTTTTTGAAATCATACCGAAATACTGTACCAGTCCCTAGGCATTGGTGCCAGAAGAGGAAATTTTTGCAGGTTAACTAGCCTCACTAGAATTGAAGACTTATGGGTTGAAATGTGCATACATGATTGATAAATAAAGTGAACATGTGGGGTTTAGGAAATAGGGGGTGGAAGATCACGCTGATAGGGTTTCTCTTATATGTATATATGTGGTTCTTGCAGGGGAGCTGCTGTGACAATCATGGAGCCCGGACTTGTAGGTGTTTGGCAATGGGCACCCTTATATGATTTCCCTTTTTATGTATTCACTAGTATGGTTGAGGGCTGTAGACATTATATGATGCCATTCATGGGGAATTTTAAGTTTTTAGTTCTATCAGAACCTTTGCATGATAGATATTGGGGATTTGTTTACAGTTAAAGGTGCTAATTAATCTGCTTTGAATTTACAGATGATTTTCGGTAGTGCTTAATGCTCCGGCTGAATTCCTCTTAATTTTGAAAGAATCTAATTACCAACCTGATTTAGATGCAGAATTGATTCCATATTTGTAATTACTTGTATCTCATCGGGCATTGGGTATTGTTTTGCAGGGAAAGCGTGGTATTGAGAAACAACCTTTTCAGCTTCCTGATTTTATTGCTGCAACAGGAATTGAGAAAATCAGACAGGCAAGTCTACTTTCATGAGTTCCTTCGTGCGAATGAAGAATAAATCTTGTGTTGCTCTAAGACTACCTTATCCGTGTCAAAATAAATATATAAGTTTTCTATAGCTGTTTTCACCCCTAGCTATGGTCCACGGTGTTGATACTTTTCTGTTCTTAATCTGGAAACTCCTTTTCTCAGAAGGCCAATGGAGATGAGAATGCAACTTCGATATCTCATCTCTCATCCTTTCATGATGTTTTCAGTGAACCGTATCCATCAACATCGGACTTTTATTTGAGATCTTTTTAGGGGTTTTATTCCAGCATGACTCATCTGCCAATATATATGCATCTCACCATGTCTGATAATGACCAGTTACATTGTTTCCTGTTGGTCTGTACAGGCATACATTGAAAAAGAGGACAGTAAGAAGTTGAAGCAGAAGCAACGAGAGAGGATGCAGCCGAAGATGGGAAAGATGGATATAGACTATCAGGTTTTTTTTGGTTGTTATTTTTTGTTTATGAATAACTGACCTTATATAGTTATTTTTAGATTCTTTTGTCTTCATGTCTCGTTTCAGCTGCTGCGTGTGTTCAGAATGATTCTTTCTCGTCTAATTAGCCTTTTTATGGTTACTATTTGTTAGGTTCTCCATGATGCATTCTTTAAATACCAAACTAAGCCAAAGCTTACAAGCCTTGGAGATCTGTATCATGAAGGGAAAGAGTTTGAGGTATCGCTCTTTTTTCTTTTTTTCTTTTTTCCGGGCATATGTTTTATCTGTAGCTTATGGAGATATTGGCAAAACTTTATCTTTTATGATGACTGAGAAAAAAAGGATTAACTTGATCTTTTCTTTTCAATATTTGGGTGAATGAATATAATCTTACTTTTAGATTCAACATACCCGTTAGTCTTGTAGGTGTTTCCTCATATACGTCCTGTGTGCTTGGACTATGGCTATTCCATTTATTCAATATATATTACTTTTACCAATAAAAAAAAAAAGAAAAAGAAAAGATTTGGGTGAATGAATGTATTCTTGATGTATATATAATAATATAATTGGTCTACATGCTCATCATCTTCTATTCCCAGGACATCAAAACTACTTACATAGTAGGGTCATAACCTTAAGAAAGATGGTTTTGGTAGACTGCAACTTAGTGGGTGATTTAAATTGTATTCTTTTTCCTGGTTTATAGGTGAAGTTAAGGGAAATGAAGCCAGGCATGCTGTCACAAGATCTGAAAGAAGCCCTTGGTATGCCAGATGGTGCTCCTCCCCCATGGCTCATCAACATGCAGGTTTGTTTGTTTTTTGTTTTTTTAACACATGTGGACCCTTTCTTCCCTTTTCTTCTTTCTTTTTAAAGGTTATTGCCTTCTGTAATATTTGTCTACTGTCAATGTTTGTTCAGAGGTACGGTCCGCCACCTTCATACCCACATCTGAAAATTCCTGGGCTGAATGCTCCTATACCTCCTGGAGCTAGCTTTGGTTACCATCCTGGTGGCTGGGGCAAGCCTCCTGTTGATGAAGTAGGTTTCTTAGCATTGATAGCTTCCTTATGTGCCCTACTGTTTATGTTCATGTTTTAGTTCCGCAGCTTTCTGTAAATAATCACTTCACTGGTCCCTGTCTATGTTTAGTTTGGACGTCCTTTATATGGAGATGTATTTGGTGTTCATCAACAAGATCAGCCTAACTATGAGGTACTTTCACATAATATGGTTCTGCTTATGATTGGTTTAGTCATTTCTGTGTTTTTAGTTTTAATTTCTGAAGCTGACTAAGATGGCCATAATGAGGTGTCGGCTGGATTAATGTGAAGTTGAATAAGAATTCTGCATCCGATTTGGATTATTGACTGACAGGGTGGTTTATTATTGATTGAATACCATGCATGTTTTGATTATAAATTGTATTTTTGTTTAGGAAGAGCCAGTTGATAAGACCAAGCATTGGGGCGATTTGGAGGAGGAAGAGGAAGAGGAAGAGGAGGAGGAGGAAGAGGAAGAAGAGATTGAAGAAGAGGAATTAGAGGCCGGCATTCAATCTGTAGATAGCCTCTCAAGGTATACAGGATTCCTTTCATGACAATGTTCCCGATTCCTGTTTTTGTCCTCAGAGGTCTTATGGTTGAGCACCTCCACCTTTGGGCTAGGCTCTGCACACTTGTGTACTTAAATATCTTATTGTAGATCATTGCCTGATCCTGTATTGTATACTGCATTTTCCATTACTTATATGTGTTTTTTTCTTTTCAGCACTCCTACTGGTGTTGAGACACCTGATGTTATTGACCTTCGAAAGCAGCAGAGAAAGGAACCCGAGAGGCCTCTTTACCAAGTCAGTATAGTGATTTAAGACTGGCTCAGTTTTATTAACTGTCTGTTTGTATTTAATGCTCCAATTGATGATATCATCTTAACTGTCTTTGTTTGTGTTTTTTTAAAGGTACTTGAAGAAAAAGAGGAGAGGATTGCTCCTGGAACTTTGCTTGGAACAACGCACACGTATGCAATGTTTTTGTTTTAGTTTTTTTTCCCCTTTTTGCTCCTCGGTTTTATTGCTTTACATTTGTTTTATTGCACCTTTCTCCCTACAGATACGTTGTTAACACTGGCACTCAAGACAAGACAGCTGCCAAAAGGGTAAGAATGTCTATTTTGTTTTGAAATAAAAAAAAGTTGCGACCTTGGCAACTAAGCCCTTCTGGTTCTTTCTTGAGGAAGCTGATGTGCTTGATTATATTTATAGCTCATAAAAAACATCTAGCATTATAGGATGATGAACTCATGCATTATGCTTCTAGTCAAAAGTATTTTTCCTTTGTTATGCTGATATAAGATGTGAGTTTGAGGGTAGGAATGAGATAAAAGGTGGAAAAAGAGAATTACATGGAGGGCCACACTCTTACTTATTTAAAAGGCATATCATTGGATGGAAAAGCTTTCCACTTTATGACTATGTGAACGGTGCTTGGTATAATTCTAGAGAGGGACCCTGGGATCTAGGTACTCGCACAATCATCAAATTGGAAGATCATTGTCATAAATGTGGAAATTTTTTCTGAAGAATATGGTAATTGGATTTGAAGCCTCAGTGATCACAATTCACTTTCCAGCAAATTGGGATGTATTGATCTGTAAGAGTATGGTTCACTGGATACTAGTTGGTTCTATTCTTGCAGGTTGATCTGCTTAGAGGTCAGAAATCAGACAAAGTGGATGTCACTCTACTACCAGAAGAGTTGGAAGCCATGGAGAATGTGTTGCCGGCGAAGTAAGTGATATACTTCCATATTCCTATTATTACTATTGTTGTTTTAGCTTTCTATGGCAGAACGAGTTCTCAAATTTGTTGCTTTTTTCATAGGTATGAGGAAGCAAGAGAGGAAGAGAAGCAGCGGAGTCAGCGGGAAGATTTCAGTGACATGGTTGCTGAGGTGTGTCTCATATATTTATATATATATATATCAAATTTTTTTATAACAAATTTTTTGGAGGGAAACTTGGATACAAAAAGGGTCCTGTGGGATATACGAAATGAGCTTTCCCGCTTAAGTGGACTTTTCATTCGGATCTGTTCATAAGATACAAGATATATTATTTGTGCAGAATGAGAAGAAAAGGAAGCGGAAGATGCAGGAAAAGGACGGGAAGTCGAAGAAGAAGGATTTCAAGTTCTAGGTATGCCGCACTTGTGTTTCTGGCGAGATTAGCCAGGGCAATCATGCTTTACTTGAAGCTAGCACCATTTTCCAAGGTGTTTAGAATGTTGTTATTGCCAATTTGTGTTTTGAAACAGAGTAGTCAGACCTGTTATATACGTAACTTTCTATGTAGTGAACAAACCGGGACTTATCGTGCGTTCATTTGGATGGAAGTTTTGCAACATAACGGTACACGACGTATTGAGAATGGCCCTGATCCAAAAAAAGAAAGGAAAAAAAAAACTAATATATTATTTGCAGTTCCTACGTGTACATCCTGCATTTGATATGATGTAAGACGGCATTAAAAGAATACGATGGCCACTTCTTTGTGACGGTTGTTTTTTTTTTTTTTTAATTGAATAAAACTTTACGTATTTATGGTAAATGGCAAGATTAAAGATGAAGACTAGCCATCCATTGATCACATTTGAGAACTATTATTGATATAAAAAGATTATATAAAAATAAATTTATAAATTGACGTGATTTTATAATTTTTATTAGATTTTTTTATAATAAAAATAATTATATAATTTGATGTATCATATCAAATCACATCATGTCAATTTGTGATTTTTTAAAATAATAATAATAATAATAATGTTGAACTTATGGCTCAACTCACTTCAGGCCCCACGGTGACACTCATAATGGCTGTTCGGGGGAGATTTGGATGTCGCAGTCTCACGTGGTGAAGGTCAAAATGATGAGTCGCGGACCATAATCATGGCACTAAAGATCGTATTCGTGTGTCACGAACCTTGATGAAGGATGTTTTGTATTTCTTAACTAATCTCTAGAGGAAAGGGTTGAATTGGACTTTTGGTTTTGCAATTTGGAGGGGACCCTTTCCCTTTTATTTTATGGCATGGACAAAGCATCCAAAGCCAAAAAGTGAAAAAAGATGGGCGATTCAAATGTGAATCATCGTCATAATCTATGGGCAACTTTATTGATGTTGTCCAACAACTTCTTCACCATTAAGAAGAAGAAAGAGCAGAGATGCTGTGGTTAATTTCATGTTTAATTAATTAGTCCATAAACTTTCTTTGTTTTGCCAACTGCCCCCACTTTTGCCGCAGTCCATTTTGTTCGAAGCCTGCTTGAAGCACTGACGAAGGAAGGTTGCTATCATAATCAAAGCCTTACTTTGATAGTACTTTTTATTTATTGTTGTTAATTAGAGTCCAAAATTTTTGCACTTTAGTAATAGTGCGCGACTACTCTCTCTCTCTCTCTCTCTCTCCAGACGTCTGCATGCAGCTTGACTATACCCATATATATACCTTACTTCTTCGTTACTCCGTCCCCTGCTCTATATAAATATATATATATAACACATATTTTCGAATCATGCATGATGCATGAACTTGTTAAAAATATAATTCAAATAATAAAATCTATCACTTTTCATAGGCCTAAACTTTTAAAATAAATAGTGATTTTACATAATATTAGAGCAGAAATTTCAAGTTCGAATTCTGACTCTGCATTCTATCTATTTAATTAAATATTTTACGTTTCAAGCTTACTCATTAAGAAAGAAACTGACTTACACGTGATGGAGAGTGTCAAAAATATAATACAAATAATAAAATCTATTTCTTCTCATAAGAGTAGGTGGAGTTTGGATAATAGTGACTTGAGTTGAGATAAGAGTTGAAAGTTAAATAAAATATTGTTAGAATATTATTTTTTGATATTATTATTATTTTGAGATTTAAAAAAGTTAAATTATTTATTATATTTTGATGAAAATTTAAAAAAATTATAATAATTAGATGAGATAAATTAGATATATTCTTGTATCTAAGCTGTCCGAATCTTAAATTTTTTAGATAAGTGTAATCGTACGGTCCTACCCATCACACCGCCATTCTCTACCTCAAGTGGAAGGATCTGATGCACGGTTATGTACCATTTATTGATGGGTGACTGTTTTTTCTTCGGTGGAAGTTAAAAGTAACCGACCTACTGTTCCTCCTCAGGCTCTACATGGTATCTGTCGCTAGAGATGATAAAATTTGCTATCAGCCATATTTTCCCAGAATAGTCCTTTACCCTTTTCCTTTTGGTTCCAGTTTTTCATCCTAGCTAGCTTGTTGAGTATAGGGGATCTTTCAATTGGTTTGCTTTTGTTTTTTGCACGAAAAAATCTTTCTTGGAACAGAAAATTGAAGTCTAGTATGATCTTCCTTAAGTTTCAAGTACAAGTAAGCATCAAATTAATAAGGATAGTGCTAGTGTGCCTCCAGTTTTGACTAATTTTGATCGTTGTCCGTATTCACTAGTATAAATTTTATTTTTTATTTTTTTATTTTTTAACATATTTAAATATTTTTTAAAAATAAAAAAATATACCAATACACTAATAGTCACTTTCTTACTTAGTAAGTAAAAGAAAAAAATTAAATACATAAACGATCAAAATGAGAGGATAAAAATAAAGTGGTATAGTAGCATTATTCAATTAATAAACCCAATAGATACAAAACCATTATTTTTCATCTTTCCAGGAATTAAGGTACTGCATGCTCTCTGTTTTTTATTTTTCCTTTTTCTTGCTGATTAGTTTTATACAAAAAGCAGCCAATTTAGGGGCAAATTCCTAGTCCACAAAGTGAGTGGACTCTTGTTGCAGGTCTTGGCTTTTGCAGGATTTTACCCCATGATAGATCCGTGCACTTGGGTGTGCTCCATGAACACTTCTAGTTATAATTGCCACCTTAACCAATGAACTTGATTGGTAGCTACGAAGTCTATTAATGTTGGGTAACATTAAGCTTTCAATTGAAAAGAAGCCTAATCAATGTATAAATGACATCATTAAAGGCCAGCAATTGAGTACATGATGTTTGGAAAGCTCCTGGGACTTTCCCTATGGAACTAAGTACATATAAACCTCGGCACAGTCATTAAATCATGGTAAATTATAATCTGGAAAACAAATTAATCAATAATTCTAAACTAAATTCTCCTACCATCTAAATTGTTAATATGTTATCATTTTATGTAGTAGCTAGCTGCTTAATTTTCTGCATAAAAGACCTTGATTCAGACATTTGATCTTTAGAAAGAAAAAATAGAAAAAAGACATAGTTTCTCATATGGTGACAAATGACAACAGATCAAAATGCACAGAATTTGGTGTATTCTATGTAGTAACATTACAGGCAGACCGAGCCATGATGCATGATGCATGAATATCACAGGTGCATGCAGTTTGCAGATAGCGTCAGAGAGTAGTAGTACTAATCCTGAATTTTCCACGTATCAGTACTGTGCTGTTGATTACTTTGTGCACAAGTTTCATTTTCATGTTCCACTGCATGCATTTGGATTTACCTTTGACAATAATGTAGTGTTCCACGTAGGTTGCTTTCCATATAATTTGTAGTGCATGTCCCGCTTTCCATATCATCGCTTTTTAACGTTTTATGTCTTCATTCTAGGAAAGCAAATGCACTTCGAAACAAGCTTAACATTGAAATTGGGCATTTTATTTTCATTACAACTTTAATGATTCTAGCTGCTACATACGGTGGCTTGCCAATGTTGTTCATTTTCAATCACACTTATTATATAAATATATATAAATATATATTAATTGGTTTTACATATCAACTATTTAAATAGACAAAAACTTAAAATATGTAACTATATATATATATATATATATATATATAGCAGATGCGATTAAAAAAGAACAACAAATTTTCTTTTCATATAAATATAATTAAGTAGTTATATAGCAGAAGAATTAGATGCAAAAAGATCTATTTTGCACCTACCTAAATTATATATATATATATGTTGATGTCGTGTTTTACAGTCCGAGCAGTATCGCGATGCCCAAGTTCCACGTTGCCTGCAACAAAGAGGAAGAAGAGGCTCTAGTGATACCTGGGATCACTCCGATGCCTAAGTCAGTGGATAGTTCTATGAAGAAAGTTCAGGAATACAGAAGGACAATAGAGTTATCAGACGGAGAGTGAGAGAGAGACTCCTGTGGAAGGGATCTCCCTTATTTATACCTGATTTGGGTTCCGCTGTTAAGGGAGATTGTGGTGTGTCAGGTGTCAGACTTGCCACCACTCATTTTCCTATCGTCCTAGTGTGTCAGTCTGAAGCCTAACAGGAGATCGTGCCGTGACAACCGTGCTAGGTCTGTCCTGCAGCCACCTCCTTGCCATGACAGTGTGTTAGATCGCGGGCAAGCCATCCTTCGTACATGGGATGTGCCATTGCGTGCCGGGTCTCTTGACACATGCATTGATCGTGGCGTGTCTTGGGTCTATTGAATCTGTGACTGGGCACGTGCCACCGTTCGCGTGCAATTGGGCGTCATGTCCGGTGCTTTGTGATAGGGCTTGACAAGTTGTCGAGTTCCGGGACGTTCTTCTTGACACCTCTGAGCTTAGTGTCGATAGACTATCTTGAGTTGGTTCGTGCTCGTTATCCGATCCTCTGGCTCAGGGTCTCTAGCTTCCTCCATTGACCCTGGGGTTCCATAGCTCAGCCAGCTCGGGCCCTTCCGGGTTTGACCCTCCCTCACAATATATATATAAATATATATATATATATATATATATTTATATAAACGCACGCGCGCGCGCGCGAATTTGATTGTGTGGCCAAGCTGGAACCATCATGAATCGCACAAGTGGGGTGGGGCATTGCCCCATCATGCAGTGACACGTGCGATACTTAACCGTTAGATGATTGCTCCTAACACTAAATTGATTGTGATAAATCTTTAATCAATAAGATCAGTCATATATATATATAATATTTATATATATATATATATATATATATATATATATATATATAAACAGGGGGCTGCTTAATTAATGTTGCAGCCACCAAACATTGGCACGCGAATGAATTGTTTAAACTGATCATCTTGAGTTCTTTTATCTGCTCATATATATATATAATATATGGTCAAATTGATGAATTATTTTATTTTAATTTATTTATTAAAACTAAAGTGTCATTGTGTGACGTGTCAAAGTTGTATATATAATGGATTAAGTTGGCCTAGCTCTCTCTCTCGCAGGTGGCCATCTTGTTTGGAATATCTATCTTTCTCGGAAAGATCATGTTTGCATTGTTTGGTTGTAAAAACTTTATATATATATATATATATATATATATATATTTATATATTCAGCAAGTCATGTTCTAAGTTGCAGACAGACATTCTTTTGTCCTTCTGGAAATGCAGAAAACGACCATATATACAAAGACACTTTACCTAACCAACCGACCAAGTTTGATTTCCACTAAAATTAACTTCATATGTCCCGACCTTGGCTTAGCGCATGATATGAGAATATCGCACTTTTGCTCCTAATTGGTGACCTTTTTTGATCAACTTCCTAATTGACGGAGTATATGCTATTAAGGAAGATTGCAACAATCTCTCCAATCAAACTGAATCAAGATCAAATCACCAAAGTCAGCAGAATCAGTTTCAACCTTCTGTATAGCAATATAGCCGTTTCAATTCAATGTAAATATTTTTCATTTATTGTACATTTATTCTAGCATAACTCTGGTTTCCTTTTGTATGTAATTACCAAAAGTATGCTACTGCACTTGTATAAATCTGTTTCAGAAGTTAATAAGAATTTGAGGTATTTTTCCCATTGAATCCGTGTAGTAAAAATCTTATATGGTATCAATAGAGCCCTACTCTCACGAGCAACCAGATCCTTTCTCTCTGAAATGGCCTCATCTTCAGAACAAACGTCCACCCAAACACCACATACTCATCCCATCTCACCCACCGAAAATGCTCTCATAGCTCTCAATATTTCTACACAAATCAATGAGAAACTAACACCCTCCACCTTCCCTCAATAGAGAGCACAATTTGAAACTCTCCTTATCGGCTATAATCTCCTTGACTATGTCAATGGAATTTCACAGTGTCCCTCCCCTGTCGCCACCTCCTCCACCGAGTTAAATAAAACTCATTGGGTTCGTCAGGATAAATTAATCCTGAGTGCTATTCTGGCTTCAACCTCCACCACTATTACTCCCCTTATCGCCACTACCAAAACCTCTCATGAGGCTTGGAAGAAACTCAATCACATGTATGCCAGTAAATCCAGAACTCAAGCCATGCAACTCAAGGAAGAACTCACCTTGATTCAGCGAGAAACACGCTCCATCCCTGATTATTTGCATTCGGTGAAAGCCCTAGCCGATGAAATCGCCCTTATCGATCATCCCATCTCTGATGATGATCTTACCCTCTACATTTTAAATGGATTGTGTTATGATTTCAGGGAAATTGCAGCGCCGATTCGTGCCCAGGAAACATCCTTAGCCTTCGAAGAATTGCATGATATTCTTGTGGGACATGAAGGCTACCTGCGACGCTTGGAGCTGAAAACCCAGCAACTTGTTGCTTCTGCAAATCTCTCTTACCGCAACAAGGGAAACTCTGGTGCTTGTAATCAGTCAAACGGGCCTTATAAGGCCAGTGGATCCTCTCGGTCTCACGGCCAGAATCGCAATCCTCAAAGCCCATCAAATCGCAAGCCCAATAATAACCCAAATCAGCGTCGTTATCAGCCGAAGTGCCAACTATGTGACCGCATGGGCCATACTGCCAAGTATTGTCCCCAGCTAAAATCATCTGACGTCACAGTAAATTGTGCGACTACTTCCAAACAACAGGATCATAAGTGGCTTCTTGACTCCGCTGATCATGAATGAGATCTATCCACCATACAAAACTTACCACAAAATAGAAAAATGAAAACAAAAGACAAATTAACACATGATAAATGGTCTATTTGTTGTGCAAAAATACACACCAGCGATGGCAAACTAAAGTAAAAGCAAGCAAGATCATACACATGACATACAATATACGTGGTTCGACAAATTGCCTACGTTCATACTGCTGTAAAAATCTTATTAACCAGAGTATATTACAATGACTCAATCTCAATTCACACTCTCTAGGACTTTTTGCTCTCTTATACAATATGCACTCACTTGAAAATTGTTCTCTATCAAAATATGCTGAAAAAGTCATATAAAACAAGTTAAATATAACATATTTATAGAAAACGATGCAGGAAACTCTAATATGGCAAAAATTATGTTCTTCACTCGAGTGGTGTGTCAAGCGTGCCTCGAGCAAACAACCAATGATCATTGGCTCGAGTGAACACTCTAGTTTGTGTCTCGCTCGAGCCCACTGTCGAGTGCATGTCAAGTGAACTCACGGGTTGAGTTTCGCTCGAGCTCACTGTCGGGCGCATGTTGAGCAAACTCACTATTCCTCAATTTTCTCCTCATAGACCAATCTCCACATGCAACCCAACAATCTCCTACTTGGAGACTGGGTCTCTACATGCCAGCCATTGTTTCCAGCCAAGCCGTATCATCTTTATAGCTCACTGCTCCAGTCTTCAAGCCAGAAGACGCACTGAAGTCAAACCCGACTTCAGTCTTCCACGTACATCGCCCTTAGTTAGCACATTCACTAGACAACTCACAACTCCCGTTGCACTACGAGTATTCAGTCTCAAACCGATCTTGGCAACCTCAACCAACTTTCCCAGGCTTACATGAGGAACGACAAAACTGACTGCCTTTGGCTTCCTCATATGTTTCGCGCAATCAAACCTGTCTTTTTGCACTATTGTATTTCCATGCACATCACTGGACCCTGATGTTGAATACAACGAGTTAGATCTCTTACTATGCACCAAAACCAGTGCACTTTAGTGATCTTCCAAACTCCTTCAGAGAACGCTACTGCATAATCACTGTCATCAAACTATCCCATAGAGATAAAGTTTTTCTTCGGATCTGGAATGCGTCTGACTTGTTGTAAAGTCCACACACCCCTGTTTGGAAGTGTGATGTGCACATCACCCACTTCCCCTACATACAATGCCTCTCCATTAGTTGCATACATCTTTCCAAAATCATCAGCAACATAATTATGCATGATTTCTCGATGTGAGGTGCTATGGAACGAAGTCCCTGAATCCAACACCTAATTATCAATTGGACTGTACACTACAAGAAGTAAGGCATCATGAATTTTTTTTGCCACTACATTCACTGTATCATCCTCAACACTTTCTTGATTCCTGCAGTTTTTGTTGATGTGACCCTGCTTGCCATAACTCTAGCACGCGATCTGCTACCCAAATCTCATATTGCTCTTCCCTCTGCTCTTGGAGCTTGACCTGTCATGTCCTCTGCCCCGGTTGTCAACATTCAAGACTGATCCTGAACTCAAGAACTCACCCGAGTCTCTTCTACATACCTCTTCAGCAAGGACCATGTCACATATGTCATCGTAGTTCAGTTTCATTTTGCCGGTTGAACTATTCACAGCCATCTTCATGGCCTCTCAACTATTTGGCAGCGATGCCAGCAAAAGCATTGCTCTGATCTCATCATCAAACTCAATCTCTACAGAAGACAGTTGATTTGTTATCGTATTGAATTTATTCAAGTGTTGGGCTACATGCATACCTTCTGACATATTCAGATTGAATAATTTCTTCATAAAATGCACTTTGTTATTCGCCGTTGGCTTTTTATACATACCTAGTAAAGTCAATATGAGATCTGCCCTGATTGTCTCCTTACTGATTTTGTGTGCCACTGTTCTAGACAAAGTCAGCCGAACAATCTCCAGAACCTGTCAATCTAACAGCGTTCACTCAACATCATCCATGCTCTCCGGCTTCTTTCCCAACGGTGGAAGATTGAGCCTCTTCCCATAGAGATAGTACTTGATCTGCATCTTCCAGTACCCAAAATTTGTGCCGTTGAATTTCTCGATCTTGAGTACTTTCACTTTATCTCAAGTCATCGTTCTCCTTCAGATCCGACATTGGCTCTTAATATCAGTTGTTGTACAAAAATACACACACCAACGATGACAAACTAAAGTAAAAGTAAGCATGGTCAAGCACACGACACACGATATACGTGGTTCAACAAATTGCCGACGTTCACAGAACTGCAGAAATCTTATTAACCAGAGGAGATTACAATCATTCAATCTCAACTCACACTCTATAGGATTTTTTGCTCTCTTACACAATATATACTCACTTGACAATTGCTATCTCTCAAAATATGTTGAAAAAGTAATATAAAACAAGTCAAATATAACATATTTATAGTAAACGATATTGGAAACTCTAATTTGGCAAACACTACATTTTTTGTTTGTGTGGCATGTCGAGCGCGTGTCGAGCGAACAACTAATAAGCATTGGCTCAAGTGTGGTTCTAGCAAACATTAGGATTTGTGTATCGCTCGAACCCACTGTCAAGCGCAACTCGAGCGAATTCACGGGTTGAGCAACTCGAGCGAATTCACGGGTTGAGTTTCGCTCAAGCCTACTGTCGAGCACATGTCGAGCAAACTCACTGTTCCTCAATTTTCTGCTCATAGACCAGTCTCCATATACAACCCAACGCTATTAATCCTAATGTAAATGGTTGTCATAAAGATAATTATCAGAGCAATTTATTGGTCCGATTACTTTGAAAGAGGAAGATGCATGCATGAAGTGATCTCCTAATATTATATGTATATATTATGAATTTAGGGGTATCAACCCCAAAAAGGTATATATATATATATAAAAAAAAATACTCGCTCGTGCGAACCACACGTGCATGCATGAAACACTGGTACTGTATGCCCAAATTGATTTTGAATTTAGCAACATGTAATCACATGTACATAGGCCCATAGGATCATCACTGCATTTATTCTTGTACCCCACTGGAAACCACGTGATGCCAACTGTTTTTAACCATACAATTTCTCGGGTCCCACATTAAAACCCCCCAATCCACCCCCCCCAAAACCTATATTTCTATAGAAACCTAGTAGAAAAAAATAATAATTCAGCCGAAGAAGGCGTAACACATGGACCGTAGTGTACTTTCATTCATTCGTGCCAACTCTTTATGTAATGTACTCATTTCTTTCGTAAAACTATTTTTTATCACAGCATGCAGATCTACGTTCTTTTGACAACCCAAGCACGCAACTCCACTATCGACGGTCTAGATCCATCCACGTGTAACCAACACGCATTTAGTACACCTTAGGGGCTAAGCATATATATATATATATATATATATATATATATCTCTCTCTCTCTCTCTCTCTCTCTCTCTTCCCTTATTTCCACCCCCAGTCCCTAAGTCTTGCTGCTATAAGATTGGATTGTTGGTACCATTAGCTTTGTCACCAAAACTGCATAATTTCATAGGGTTGCCACCTCCACTACTGCTACTCACCCCACATATGTCAATCAAAACTCTTTTGGTCCATTCAAGGCTCAAGTAATTTTTGATCTTTTTTTTATCCATCTTTTTCATTACAGAAGATTATAAAATTCATGCATTATATAGGATTATAGCCATAGAAAACTTGCATAAAAAGATTGACTCAAAGTCATGCTCGCTTCTCCCCACTTTCCTAGCTATTTCCTGGCATCTAACCATATTCTCCGCTCACCAATTCTTTCAGAACGACTCATTGTTTGGTTGTTGATAAGCAACAATCTCATCCTCTTGCTCTTTTTCAGATTCATTTCTCTTCTATTTCCTCGATCCGAAGGCTAGAACTCTTATTTTTGTTTCTGTTTGCTGGAAATCAATTCTCAGTTCGTAGATATCATTCTTTGTTTGGTTTGCTCTTTCAGAGTTCTTGGCCGGGTGTACGTTGAGAGAAATCATGGGTTTGAGTTCTAAGCAGGTTTCTGGTGATGGGCTTGATCATTGGAGCCAGACCTTGTTGGAGGCTCAAACTTTAGAGCTCCCAAAGCCTCCTCCGATAAGGCGACAGCAGCAGCAGCAGCAGCAACAATCTGAGCCATTAAAGTGTCCGAGGTGCGATTCAACAAACACCAAGTTCTGTTACTACAACAACTATAACCAGTCCCAGCCACGGCATTTCTGCAGAACTTGTAAAAGGCATTGGACCAAGGGTGGAACTCTACGCAACGTTCCTGTTGGAGGCGGCCGCAAGAATAATAAGAGGCTGAAAAAATCAACAAATTCGGCCTCCGCCAGTATCGACTCCAGCGGTAGTGCAGCCACCACAACCACCAAGAACAGCGATGTCAATAATAGGCTCAAGACGCACATGGCATTTCAAGCTCAGCAGCAGATGCAGATTAATCTTCCGCTTTCAAATATTGATGGTCAGAAACTCATAATATCTGATATCTTCCACCAGTCTTTGCTTCGTCCACCATCTTTTTCGCCACAAAATAATTTGATCAGCTGCAGCAACTTGGAGAGCAATAATTTCAGTGGCAACAACATATATTTGGACTCAACTCTGCGTCCTCCTCTAGACCAAAACCAACACTTTCCCTTCTCAAGTTCAAGCTCTTTTAACACAAACCCATGTTCAATTTCAACCTCTTTCCAGTCCTCAAATGTAATTCATAACTACACTGAAGAGTTGAAAACCATGGAGGAGCCAACCATTACCAACATCATGGGCAAAACAAGCAGCACAGCCATTCAACCATGGCAAAAACCTACAACAAGCAGTGGCATATTGGATATGTCATCTTACTGGAATTGGGATGACATTAATACCTTTGCCTCTACTGATCTCAATTTACCTTGGGATGATTTTGAAATCAAACCATAAAAGAGTTTTAACCATGTTAGCAGTGTCTACAAGTTTGCATCAATGGGTGTTTATTTATGTTTGTCAGAAGAAAGTTCTTTTCCAGTGTCACAGGTTTTATGTTCTTCTTTTACAGGTCATAATCTCTGTTGTATGGTCTGTAAGCGTAAGAGAGAGATGTATACTGTTTGAAGCGGTCTTTTTTTTTTTTTCAGTTTCAGCTTCAGGCTAAGGTGTCCATCAGTATACGTCCCTCTCTTATCAACTACTTTCCTCTGATGGAATCATGGATTAGTGTCGTGTACGTAAGGAGCTTAGTTTTGTACGTTCTTAACCAAAGATGTTGATGGAATTTCGAGGAGTGCTTCAGATGATCACAGATAGAAGGGTCTCCAGCAGTCCTGATCTGACAGAATGTGACGGAAGATTCTTGTGGATATATATATATATATATATATATATGTATATTCGGATTGATTTGAATGATATTACTTGGATTTGTTTGCTCTTCAGCTCGTGGTTCATGACCACTTGTTGAGAATCATTCTCTCTCTCTCTCCAACCCACCCCCTAGTTTGGTTGTAAAGTAACTCTTTCGATATTATTATTATTATTATTATTATTATTAAGCTCAAAAATCTCTTTCCAAGGTGGGCATTTTCCATATCCTTCCCTTCCAGTTTAACTGAGCATCTGCCATGTTGGGCCACCATTAAAACATGTATTCCTCTGGAGCTTGGCTTATATTGTTTTTCATTCGGCTCAATCATCAATGGTTGAGCCAACTGCATTAAGAACTCAGCTGTGCAAATTCAGTTCTGCAACAAATTATCAAGTGGAGTGAAGTTCAGAGTCATAAGGCTTCAAATTAATTGGCACCCATGTTGAAAACCAAGCCAATTATAGAGTACTCGGGCCCAGCTAATATTTTTATGACTACATATATATATATATATATTTTTTTTTTCTTCTTTTGTATATTGTGTTTTGCTGTGTAATGTGAAAAAAAAAAATTACAAATTCATAACCCACTAAATATATGGAAAAAAACAACTAAAAATTGGTTATGTTATGTTGAAAATTGGAGGACTCTGCGCTAGAGACAAGAAGAATGAAAATGGGTTGCTTACATTAGGGTACACACGATCATTCTAGCATTTTCAAAATTCATGCAAACAGGCATATCCTCCTAAAATAGTAAACTTGGCTCTAAGGTGCACTCTAAATTAAAGAGCCTCTTTGAACATTTTTTTCCTGTCCATGATGAGATATCCATTTGCTCCATTTGGTGCAGAAAATATTGATGAAAAATGAGAATAGAAAACAAACAAGCTAGCCCAAGTATTTGTATTACTTCATATGAAGATTGATGGTATCTTCGTGATGTCAGTCCATGTCTTTGAGATGTAACTAAACAAGCCAGAGGGGCCGGCCAATTTGCTCTGAGGCTCAACGTGTACGTCAGCTTGGAAACAATTCAATTCATACTATTTGTTCTTCAAGCTGAGAGTAACACATTAAAGTTATTATTTTTCTTCAAAGAAGAATACGGTACTTCAATTTTATTAATAAATCACGCTTATAGTGGAAAAAAACATATTCTAAAATTATAGTTATAAACCTTCAATATCTTTCTGGAAACTACGCACCACATAATTTTCGAGGAGAATCAAAGAAGTAATCCATCTTCTACCAATAGATCGAGCAGCAGATAGATTATTGCTGGAAAATCACTTCTTGTTTTTAAGCCACCAGAAATTATTGATAATTTCACAGGACAAGTGTGTGTGTGGACAACCTCAGCAAGGCTTGGAGGTCTGCATGGTGGTAGTGACCTCTAATTAAAACGCATAATTACAAATCATGACATTTGCCAAGCTGGATCGGAGTCAAGTTTCTTTCTGAGTCAACAAGAGGGACTCGTAGTAAAGCTTCGGCTGTTTCCAAGATGCTAATTCTGAGATCTTATCTAGAAAACTCATCACTTGTCTCAACAACTTTAGTTGATTATTTATTTTATATTTTCCCATCACGTCTAGACCTAGGGGTGCAAATCGATCAGTCCGGTCTGGTCCGATCTCACGATGGACATGGTCCATCATTTTTCGGAACCAATAACTATTGGTTCGGCCTTTATTTTTTCCTTTTTTAATCAATTAATTAAAAAAAAATTATTTAAAATACAAAATTAAAAGTAATTGACTTATTAATGTGGATTATGTAATAAACTCAATAAAAAAATATTTTTTATAATCAATAATAATAAATTAAATGAAAATTACATTATTAATTTATATAATTACTTTATAATTAACTAATTGATATTATATATTAGTTAATTCATAGAATATTAACAAGTGTTAATAATATATTTAAAATTTTATATTGTTAGTTGTACAATTATTATATAAATAATATATATAAAATATTTTTTTATTTTTATTTTTCATTCGATCCGGTCTGGTTTGGAAAAACCTAAGATAGTAGACCGGACTGAAACTTTTCGATCCTCTAAAATGTGGACCGAGATCGACCGGTCTCAATCTCGGTCCGGACCGACCGTTTATCACCTCTATCTAGACTAGACTCTCCATTAATAGAGGACTCAACAAGTAGAATGTTTAATTAAATGGAATAGTGTAGAATCAAGATTCGAATTCAGGACTTCTACTTTGATATCATATGAAAATCACCATTTGTCCCAACAAGTTAAACTGGTAGGAAGAAATATATTTTATTATTTATTTTATATCTTGTCATTTAAAAAGGAGAAAAACCATCAAATTTTTTTGTAAGAGCCACCTGATTTTTAGATATTGGCATTAGAGGAACAATAATACTGCTCTATACTTTTAATTTTTTTCATTCGCAACCTACTTTCACAATCCCAATACAAAATATATTTCAAAAAAATTATTTAAATTTTCATCTACTTTCACAAAACTCAATAAACAGTACATCTCCAAAAAAAATTCTCAAAAATTCTCTTAACTAAACATATCCCTTGTTTCACGTACAAAAGAAAGATACTAGGCAAGCACAAAGGTTTAGCAGTACATGTATAAAACACAAAATAGGTCTACAGAGATGAATCCTAATGCAACTCCATGTATAAGATGTGCATACCCAATTACATGAACTAACACTTACGTTTTCATACACATGATGTGAAAATCAATTAACTGAACTATTACACATTAGAATATCTCAAGTCTCTCTCCAAATAGTGCTCAACTTAGCCTATAGGTTCCCCATCCTCACACCAGTGTCCCTGGCATAGGAAGACATATGATCGTCGTTGGCCTTGGAATAGCTAACATAATAAAGCTCAGAGAATACGCCTGTTAAGACCACAAAAGCGGCCCCAGCCCCAAAGATCCCTCTTCTCAACATCTCGCATGAAGGGGGGTTGTCTGTCAATTTAGTCGTGTATTTGGTGTGGTAGGCATTCCTCACAGAACCAGCCAGCAAGCACGCCTCGGCAATAACAAATGTCACCCTGAAATGTAAATACTACTGCAAGTCAATGTAAAATTTGAAATAATTACAAGGGAAAACATATTAATTTATTTGTTTGGCAATATATGAACCTAAAAGTTAGCCTAACCCTGCACTGCCCTTACCACTTCATCCAACACCAGAGGGCAATGAAAGGTACATTTCTTGGGGAAAAAGTTCGGAAGCAATTCCAAAGCTCATCAAGCCAGGGTTGATTTTGTACATCTAAAACAAGTCATATTGGTGAAAAGGACCAAATCCTTGAATAGAAGTATTGATGGTAAGCACATACCAGCAGGTGATGAATAAGCATATTGCCCATGCCCTTGGAGCACTTGGTCTCAAAGCTTTCCCACAGCACAAGCAACGACTGGCCACCACTATCAGGACTTGACTAGCCATTAGGAACAGGAATGAACCCACCCCTAAGCCAGTTGCAATGTCAGAATCATAGACACAATAATTGCGTGTCTCATCTGTAGTTTGCTTGCCCTGTCAGGACAAAGCAACCGCTGAGTTAGGAGACCATCTCCTACAGGAATATAAAATCTACCCTGGAATCTAATTGCCCATGCTGAACAGGAAAAGAGTCCATTTTAATGTACTCCAAGTTAAAATTTTACGGTTTGCAAACTGCTGTTGATTCAGAATCAAAAAACTGTTACAACCCTCTCAAGAAAAGAAAAAAACAGAGGAAAAAAATATACAGGTCTGCAGGAACAACTAAACGGATAGCCAATCAAATATGTCTTCCAAACATGCTGGGAATTTATCCCCAACCCGATTTGTGATACCAAAACAGAACAATTCAACTAAATTTCCCCCTTAGCACCAAAGATCAGGCAGTAGTATGTTTCAGCCTTCTAGGATATCAATCAATATTGCCACTTATGGTATTCTAGACGAAAGAGTGGCCAGCTTTATAATTCTATTTACCTTTCCAATTTTAGGATATGTTACCTCCCAGTACATGCTGATGTCAAGTAGCAATTACAATATAATACGACAATTGACAATATTGAGAAATGGATTGAACATAAACATTTTCTGCTCTTGGTATTTAAGAGCTTTAAGTGCCAACAATACAAATTGATGGGACAATCTATCCTAGACTCATCTACAGTAAATAGAGTTATTCTATTTTCAAGCTGGTGTGTAAAACACACCATTCACATCACTTAAATGGTAAGATTTGATTCGTAAGATTTAAATTTTAAATTTTATCTTTTAAATCAAATTATGTCATGTAAGCACTTTATTAAGTGTGTTATCCACATCGACTTATAAATAAAATTTTTCTACTAAATAAGAACTACCCAGGTAAATGTGCAAAAAAAAAAAAGAGAGAGAGAGAGAGAGAGAGAGAGAGAATAAGCAGCGGGTACTGTTCACGTACATTGAATCAAGGGTTGTTGGGAACAGCAATTCAAGTTGAACTAACAAAGTCAGTTGAGAGAAAGGAAGTGTATTTAATATCAATCAAATACAGCTGGGGAAATACATTGAAAAGAAAGATGAAGCGATGTATAAATATACAAGAGATTGGGTGCTCCAGCTCTTCACAGACATTTTTTAGTAGTATTATCTTTGACTAAATTAATAGTGAATTAAAGACCATAATTTTTTTTATAGTGAATTAAAGTCTGCCCCAATCCAACCAATTATTTCATGCACAAGCCTATCCCCAGTTTGATCTCGGCGCCAATGCCTAAATTCAACTGTACCCGGATATCAAAGTCAAAACCATAATAAAGCCATGGTAAGGCGGTGTCGACAGTCTACCATGGTGAGTTCCATGTTTCTGAATTATTAATTTACTTTATATTTGTTAAGACTTAAGGCTAAGACCTAGGCCAACCCCACCCCATCTGTCTCACCATCCCATGAGCCAAAGACATATTAATTGCCTTTCTAATGGCATAAGGAAGTTCATCTCAGATCCGGTGCAGAAGGTTTACAGAGTACAGACAGTTGAGACAAAGGATTGACTTGGCTTTCACAAAGCAATAAATTATCACCGAACGCTACACATGTACTATGCAATAACCTTACAAGCAATACATAATAGACCTATTTCAGCAACTGGGGCATTTCATTTTAGTGTTTTATCCATTTTCAGAAACTGGGTATCCCTAATTTATGGCAAGATTTGTAGCAGATCCTAAAGTAATTAAAGAAACTGGCAAACTCACACCAAGACTGGCCCTTTCAAGTCTATAACCAAAACCCACATACCATATCATAGAAGAGAAATATGCTAAAGTAAATCTTTGTGGTGTTTTACAACAAATTCTAAAGAAAGACGAACTTACTTTGGTCCTTCTCTGCTCAGCAGCAACAGCAAGAGCAAAAGCTATCAGATCCAAAACGAACACCACGACGAGTAACAGCTTGGAAGCCATGCCTTCAACCCAGAAATGTGCAACTCTCTCTCTCTCTCTCTTCTCGCACACGGTCCCAGAGAAGATTATAAAAGAAAGTAGCGTGTTATAGAAAGCCAATAGCAAGAAAATAAAGAAAGAAACAAGGAGAAAATACAGACTGTTTAACCAGACATCCGCATAAATACACATTCTATAATGCAAGCGATCTCTTCAAGTAACTTTGCCTGTAGGAAAAGTGGACGAGAGCTCGACTATGATAAGAGACTCCCCATCTGGCTTAACGATGCACTCTCAGCCGTTCGGATCTTGAGATGAGTTAAGATGTTTTAATTGATTTGAATAAAATATTATTAGAATATTATTTTTTAATATTATTATTTTAAAATTTAAAAAAATTGAATTATTTATTATATTTTATATAAAAATTTTAAAAAATTATAAAAATGAGATGAGATAAAAACTGGGCAGCCTTTTTCCATCGCATGCATATTGTTCACTCTTCCATCAAATTTTATTTGCGTCCAGCTTCATCGTCCAAATGATGTCAATTTGAATGTTTTTTCCTTTTCACGAAAAAAACGCGAGAATGTGATTTTTAGCCTCATATATATATCACACATAAATGTCCATTTTACTGCCAAATTTGTTAAATATTTTAAAAACATATGTATTTTTAAAAAAGAGTGACTGAATTATAAATTTTACCCAAAAAGCTTGAAAGTACGAGATTTTGCCATTGTATTTGATCAATAATCATTTAATTTTGGTAGGCAACATTGTTAATGAAACCTTGTCTATATATTGGGTCATAGTCGTACGTGCATCATCTTACTTTATTTCTGTGCATGATTTATGGAATTTTACAAAGATAAATATGCCTCAATTGTCCATTCATTATAAATTATTAAGATATAAATTAAATAATAAAATCTAATTTGGACTCATTTATTGAGAAGAAATTTGATCCATAGAATAATAAAATATAACTCTTCTTGTGGCCTTAACTTTTTGGAATAAACAGTAATTTCACATAAATCAACCTCTTGATTTCATCTTGACTACCAAAAAAATGTTAGGACATTTAAATGATAACGGACACATAAATCTTTGAATGTCTAGTGTTGAAACAAGAAGTCGTGGGTTTTTCTTTTTTTGGTTTCTTTTGACAAGACTTTAATTGAATTTCCCACCAATGTGACCTCATTCTAATGCTCTTGATCCTCCATTTTTGAGTTTAGAATCCATGCACTCAAAGGTTAGTGGATTTATGAATCATGGGACATTACAAAGTGGACAACACATGAAATTGGAGCCAAACTACTACATGTTATGATTGTGGAGGTTAAACGTTTAATTAAATTAGTATCCAACAATCTTATGACTTTTGGATCAATAATTAGATTTTTAACAATTGGTATTAGAGTATCGACCATGTCACTGGTTCAAGTCAAAGAGGGGGTAACTTATAGGCTAAATTAAAATGTCTTAGTACTTTATATAGGGATAATGTTATACCATTAAATACTAATATATGAATAAAACTGTCAAAAGGAAAAGAACTACTATCGAATCAGTGTCTATAGAGTGGGCCGCTGTGGACGTCAGATTCAAAAGTGTGATAGAATGTTATGATCTTAAATATTAAAAGTTTAACCAAATTAATATAAAACAATCTTAAAACTTTTAAATCAATGGTTGAATCTTCAACACTACACTATCCTTTCGTTTCCAACCAAAGATCTGTTTTTGCTTAGACATCATGTCCTAAACTGCTGGTGCACGTCCAAGCTGCTAGCGATCAAAGTGATCCCCTGAGATTCTTGCGCAATTTGGACAGAAAGATAAAGGGGTCCTATTGGTGGGTCCCATATTTCCTGGGGCCATCAGGACAGCTCGATGCCCACAAGCGATGTCGTTTTCTCATGGCTGGATTGCCCATCAGCGATCTCACATCATAAAAATTGACTAATTGTTATGGGTAGTCTATTTCAAATAAATAGACAACAAAATATGAAGTGGTTTGATCATTTTATTTACTAGTATAATTATTATTATTAAAAATATAATATTTAGAATATCTCAAATTTTACATTATATTATAAATAAAATGAAGAACCTATTATTCTTAAATTTGAAACTGTACTACTTTTGTTAAAACTGAGAATTCAAAGACAGAAATTTTCTAAAAGAGTAGAAAAGTCAACGATTAAATAATTGTTTAACTTTAATCCTTGATTTTAAAACAAAAGAAAGCTATTATTAAGGTCTCCCTTGTAACAATTAGTGACCACATAAATGCTGATGATGTTTATTAGATTAGCTAAGCGCCAAAAGAACATGTCAGCTTTTTTTTTTTTAATTTTATTTATACAGATGAAGTTGCTGCATGCCCTGCCAAGCAGTTAATTTGTTTACATTTACTTAATTTTCAGCCTATGCAAGCAATAGGAAAGCTTGAATTTGGATAGATACTTCGGACATAAATAATGTTAGATACATTATGCAGATGTTTTATATTCATTTTGAAAAAAAAAAAAAATAGAATCTACCATTAAAAAATTAATTTTATTATCTAAATTTCATAATTAGTCATTTTTTTAAAAAAAAGATTGTGCCGCACTAATGCATTTTATGACTATAGATATCCTTTAAAAAAAATGAGAGATGTATATTTTACATTTGTCTATTTTTTCCAAAAGTACTTACGTGCTCTAAAATTGTGATAAATTCTATTTATAATTCTGAGTGGGGGACTGCACACGTAGTCTCATTGATAAATGAGGGTAAAATGAAAAAAAAAATTTATCATTTTAGAAAGAATTTTATTGTAATTTTAAATTTTTTTTAAATATAACTATATGAACTTGCATGAACAGTCTCTTTTTTGGGACTAACTCAAACTGAAATAAATCATTTCCCTAAATATATTATAACAAATCATTCAAACAAGAAACGGAGAAAATGCCTTGCATTGACTCGCAGAACATGCCAATTATGCCTATTCAAATTGTTCAAGGTCGATCCTTTAGGACCTAAAGAATATCTGAACTTACTAAATGAAATATACTCTATATATGTAACAAACTTCGCATATCTTAAAGCATTTTTGAATAAATAAAAATTATAAAGAGTGTCTCTTTTGTTTTAAGTAGCTCGATCTGCCATCCCTTGCTCTCTTTTGTTTATGCTTTTAAATAATAACTGAATGATTGCTAGTTTTACATTAAAAAAAAAAGTAATTAAATATATATAATATTTAATTGCTCATTTAACAAGTTTACTTTTAAATAAAATTAGTAATTCAGTTAAATTTTTATAAAATTTATCTTAGTGAAATATATTATATAAAAGTAAAATAAATGTGGAGTGAATGATGTGGTTTTATAGTATTAAATTATTAATTGTAAATTTAATATCAATATAATGGGATACATAGATCTGGATATATAATATGCTCATCCTCCATGCATGCATTCGAACCTGATCATTGTTTAATGTTTATAAAAGTTGTCTCTCAAAGAAAACAGAAGAAAATGAACCTTATCGTTAATTTGACTCCAATCTTGTTTTTACTGCAAATCGAATTATTAAACAAATTAAGTTGGATCAGTATGATATTGTTTAATGTGTACCATCGATCGGCATTTATTAGCTACGCATGTGACCTCCATAATTTATTGGTAGTGAAATCCTAGGACGTGAAACTTGACCCAAAAAATATCAATCACTCCTAACTTGAGCTATTGAATTGATGGAGACTCCCCCTAGTTAGAGTTTCAAATAATAATAATAAAAGCCTAGTAAAGGATCACCTTGGAATGACTTTTTCTTAATAAATTAAAACTTTAAAAAAGTATTTTTAATTTCCATTATTTTTTAATTTTTTAAGGTTTTATTTCAATTTTAAATATTTTTTATTTCTTGATATTTTTTATTTTTATTTAAAGTGAGACATGATACATTTTTATGGACGATAACATGACTGTGAGTT
Source organism: Juglans regia (assembly GCF_001411555.2). NCBI lineage: Eukaryota > Viridiplantae > Streptophyta > Magnoliopsida > Fagales > Juglandaceae > Juglans > Juglans regia. The sequence goes on from NC_049904.1 coordinate 30,565,673, forward strand.
ATATATCATGATCAGGTTCTAATAATGGGTCTTTTTTTTTTTCCTTTTTTTTTTTTTTTTTTTTTCTACGCAAGCAAGAATATTTAATTAGAAAAGATGATACAAAAGAAAGGGGTGAGGTTCCCTACAAACACCCCAGAATAATAACAATAGTACAAAGTGGTGGATGAAAAAAGAAAAAAAGTCAGTTTTTACGATTAATTTATTGGTCATCACCTATTTTGTATAAAGAGGACGCCGTCTTAAAAGATGGAAATAAACTGTTCGTAAAAAATTACGAACAATGGAACCACCGCTGGTAGCGATAGATCCTCCGCTGAAAGCGGTGAAAGTTGTGGATGCACTATTGCTTATTGTCTTGAGATGATTTTTGGAGAGATCCTCAGACTATTATTCGAGATCACGTTTTAGGAAAATTGATAACATAGTGGGAAATTCGGCATCAAGTGGACTGATATGCTAATCACATGCATTTTCACACTCCTGTGATGGCATGTGGCAACCACGCTCCGGTGGGATGGAGACTGGGTGACCAAAATCTGGAAGATCTCGACAAGATGAAACTGCTGATATGACCCGTGTAGCCGTTGGAAGCGTCGTTGTGCGGTGGCGCATGGGGAGCATGGGCGAAAATAAGTCACGTGTGAGGAACACACGCCGACCTTTTTGGCGTGACTCCGCACCATCCCAGTAGATCGGCGACTGTAGGATGGAGTGGTGGGTCTAAACGATAATGGGTCTAAACGACCAAAACGATAACATTTTTAGGAATAAGAGGACAATGACCCAACCACACATGATATAATGGAAAATGCTAGTTTGTCCAATTTTTTGTTTCGCCACTCGTACATTTTATTTTATTTTAATCTTTTTAAATGATTAAAGAAGTGAATATTATTGTATTTGTATATTTTTTTAAATATTTAAATATATTTAAAAAATATATAAATACATTAGGAGGTACGTTCAGTACATGTTGGGCGGCCAAACAAGATCCCATTATATTAAAATTTAAACTTTAATTTTTGGGTGTTGCTACTCAATCCTATATTTTTACCCCCTAAAAGTTAGTGCAATTGTATCTTTTTCTCATTTTTCTTTTAAATATTTAAAATATATATTTATTAATAGTCAATTTCATAACTATTAAAAAATAAAAATAAAACATAAAAACAAAATACACAAAGAGGGCATTAAAATGAGTTGCAAAGGGTCACTTAGTATTTTCTGATTGAGGTTTGTTATTTATAATTTCATACACCATATACCATACATCACACATCATATTTATTTTAATTTTTTTTTAATTTTATTCATACTAAATTAATTGAGTTATTCCACTTATCATCTATATACCTAATAAAAAAATAATAAAAAAAATCATCTATAATATAAGATGATAAGTAGAATTCTTTCCGATTCGGTGGGGGATTGTCATGGTGCTAGAATGAACTGTATGTATCCAGGACCAGATGCCATGGAGTAGGGGTCTTGGGAAGTGGCTCCGCCGGGTAGACAGACTGATAATTCTGCTCCCAATATATTGTTTTACAGTCATTTATTGTTTTTGCCCATGTGAGTTCTGAGGAGGACAATTCCAAACCCGTATACATTTTTCTTGACCTGCAATGCAGCCATGCCTCTTTTTGATGGACTTTCCCAGCGAAATTTTCCTTAACAATACCAAAATAGCATGGATGGTGCAAACAGAAGTTGAAATCTTTTTCATGGCTTAATCTGCAACTGCAGGTTGAGCTCCTATATATGGTACTTTTGAATGCATTTTCTATGCACTTCCAGTCGCTGAAGGGTCAAGTTCTGTTAACACCTAGTTGTCTTTCAATGGGAGGATGGCTGGATTGAATATCAATATTATTTTGTCCTTGTCAATGTCATCATGTATACATCAAACAACTCCACTATTTCATGAAGATGAACAACAGTTTTTCTATAAAACAGAAGTGAAATGATCTCCAACGATGTTGCTTTTCTTCTCCTGTTCTTTTCCTATCATCTGAAGAGGTTGCAGAAAGCTCATTTGAGTAGAAACTTCCTATACTACTCTGGCAAGATAAGTTACTTCGGTGGAGTTCAAAAGTTCAAGGTGAGCATCTGCTTGAAATGCGGTTCTAAGCATTGGCTTCATGTAAAATGTGCAATGCCCCGCACCGGAGGTCTAGAAAGTTAGCTCCAATCACTTAAGATTATCTTCCATAACATAATTATATATACTCCAAAGACTCCATAAAATATAAATTTGCTTGTTTAAAATCAAATATATATATTCCTCTACAAGTACACCAAAAAAAGACGTCAACATAATAAATTAAAATCTCCATAAAGACTCAAAAATATCCATGTCTCACAATATTCAAATCAACATAAAATAATAAATCTATTGAATATGACTCTCTAATAATTACTTGTACCATTTGGCACTTATTCCTCTACAATCATCTAATCTTGCTCATGCTTCCTACTTTTGATTTCCAGTTGAATCATCAAAATTATCTGAAAATATTATGGAGAGAAGATGTGAATTATTAACAACTCAGTAAGTAACAAATATATACTAATATGTAAACATGAGCATTTACAAAATTTATAACGTAGAACAAAACATTTTTAGTTTTAGAATGCAAAACTACAACATGCTATCAAAATATCAAAGCGACAATTCAAAATATTCATATTCAGAAGTCCTTTAGCATAGCAAAATTGAGTATCATATTATAACATAATTTCATGTTTAACCCCGTGGTAGGACTGTATAAACCCCGACGGCTAATGGAGTAAAAATAGAATGTGAAATCTTTCTCTTACTATTCTTGGGAGTTTTTACATGCATGAGAGGGATATGTGTGTGTGTGTAGAGGTTATTTGAGAACCCTATAGAAGGAGACGTGCATGGCATGAAGGTGTGCATGGATGTGGAGTTTATATGCCTTTTCTCTTGGATTATTATTGGGCGGGCTTGTTTCACAACATTAATCACTTAACGAATCTTTTACAGTTTGATCTTAATTTCTAAAAAAATGAGCTCAACTTGTCCAATAAAATACTTTTAGGATTTAAATAAATTTTTAGACCTAATACCAATTCAATATAAGCCCACTTGCTTTATAAATATTAAATGGGTTTTAACTTAATTATCAAGTCCAATAAAATCTATATTCTACCAAAATAAATTTTTGACCCGTGACTTATTCAACATTACTCGTTAAATATCAAATGAGCTTCTCATAAATATCAACCACAATAAATTAATAGTTCGCAGGGTTGGGCTTGGAATACGAAGTTAGCTTCTTCACTCCATTTGCACCGTTATCCTTGACTTGGGCCTCTCCCTGAAAAGCTAACCCTTCCCATTCACAATCACATTTTCCAGACAACGGCAATTGAATTATAAAACAAGACTGGCTAAATAATGATTGAATGAGGAGTGATTGGAATTGTGGCATTGACATACCTGCAGCATGAGATGTAGTTTATGATTGTCAATCATAATCAAGTTGCCCCAGATGGGGGCAATAATCCATAACTATCTCAATGATTAATCGAAGTTTCACATCATTTCATATGGAATGGACCTTTTGTAGAGTTTCTCTTCCTAATTGTCTGTGCAGATCAGTAACAGGTGACAACCACAAAGAACAAAACAGAGGGTGGAAGTCAATACTCAACACAATAGCTAATGCCTAATGATAACAAGGTTTGTACATATTGTAAAGTGGAGGAGGCCAGCATTTTCATTTTTCAGTTCTAGCGGGGTTATGTATGAGCAAGCAAACTGATCAGGAAATTTGAGAGGGCTTTTGAGACAGCCCAAATTCAGCAGCCCAAAACATTGAACTCAATTACATGACCCAAATAGTACCGATCAGATATTCCAACATAAACTATACATTTAGCCAAGATTTGGCATCTCACCTTGAAAGGACCGCTAAATACCCAGATCAGACTTCTGGGTTTCTTTATTGATTAACGTTACTTGCATAAATGGGTGTGGTTTATTCTTCAAGATCCATGTAAAGCACGTATTATTTATTTAATGAAGTGGGAAGCATTGCTCTTTCTAAGAGAGAAATGATTTGTATAAATTTTAAATAAATAAGTTTCGTACAAGTATTTGTAAAAAAAAAAAAAATAGACCCATCATACAAAACTGTAAAATAACATTTTTTTAGTAGGACCTACTTTTTTACAAAGAACCTATGCGAAACTTATCTATTTGAGACTTATATCTAACATTACTCACATAAAGAAAGACAAAAGATTCACAAAAAATATAGAGAAAATAACTCTGCTCTCAATTGAAAATTACCAAAACTTCATAATTGTATCCATTAATTGTAAAATTTCAAATTATTTTATGAAACCCACAAGCCGAATTTAAATAACTGCAAAATTCGAGATTATGAAGATTTTTTCAAAAATAAAAAAATCTAAAGTATTGTATGAAAAATAAACTAGGGTCGTACAAAAAAATTGGTCAAAATTGAAATCATAATCACTTTCAAAACTTGAAACCAAATATTTCCTAATAAGGCAAAAATGAGCATAAATATATTATTTGAGAGAAAATATCAAATATTGCCCTAGTCCTAGAAAGATATTAAGTTTTTCCTTCTATATTTTTACAGATTCATCTTCTTACGGTAGTATTTCAACGTAATTAAATAGAATTTAGATCTAGATACTTCACATCAATTTGGGTTTGCATTAGTTTCACCGGGTTAGAGAGAATTCGTCCTCGAATTCTAAACTTTCTTGCCTCGATATTTTGCATATCCAATTAGACCAATTTTTCTTTGCTTTTGTTGTATCATCCCCATGATTATGAAAAAACTTAAACTGATTTGATTGGCTCGAAATAAAATAATATTGAGCATCCTATTCTCTAAAATTAAGTTTCTTTCCCGCATCTCAATTCCAAAAAAAATATTTTGCATAGGCGAGTTTGAGAAAAAATCCTCAACTCTAAGAAAATCAACATATTTAATTGTCTCAGACTCTCAAAAGTTATTTCATGATCTTCAAACTTTAAAACTTCACCACCATTTTCTTTTTCAAAATTTTCTATGTTTTCAATAAAAATAGTTACCTCATCCATTAGGTCATCTTCATCAAAATATGTATTTTAGATTAGTATAGAGTTCCACCCTATAGAAGAAGGTCCATCCTCAAAATCTTCTTCATCAGAGTAGTAAATCCAGTAAACCTCATGCAATAAATCAATGAAACATTCAGCTTGTAATGTACCAGAAAATTTAGACAGATCAACTCTGAAACCGAGGTCTCCAAGACGCTCCTCCCTACCACAGTACTCCTAAAATAAAGTACGATTGTGATAAGGTTTCTCGAAACTGGAATCGGAATAGTGATCTTCCATCTCTGCAACCTGTAGTTGTAAATTTTCAATCATCACATGCTGAATGCTACGATCATGGTGAAGGACTTCCTCATTCGAAACCAGCCCACGACGACCACGACCACTAGCCATGAAATCTAATGAGATATCACCCTAGAAAAGATGCTAAAACTTTGATGCTAACTGAAGCCGGACAAAATTTAGATTAATTCTGACGGTTAATTTCAACAAATAATCAATGTAGAAAAGACGAGAATTATCTAAAACACATAGAAAACAACTTTGTTTTCAATTGAAAATTATCAAAACCTCATAATCATATCCATTAATAGTAAAATTTGAAATTATTTTATGAAGTCCACAAGTCGAACTTAAATACCTACAAAATCCGAAATTATGACGATTTTTTCAAAAATAGAAAAATCTAAATTATTGTATGAAAAAGAAATACATAAATAAACAAAAATCCTATAAAAAAAAATTGGCTAAAATCAAAATTAGAATCACTTCTAAAACTTAAAACCAAATATTTCCTAACAAGCAAAAATGAGCGTCAATATATAATTTGAAGAAAAATAACTAATATTATTGGCCTAGTCCAAGATATTAAGATTTTTCTTCTATATTTGTACATATTTATTTTTTTAAAATAATACTTCAACACAATTAATATAGAATCTAGATCTAAATATCTCAGATCAATTTGGGTTTGCATTTTCGCTAAGTACTTGTTCACGTTCCGAACCCATGCAGCGCGTGCAGGCTGATTAATGTAGTACTGCTACTCCAAGAACATTATTACGTGCACATGATGTAAAACATACGCACATATAGACACGTGTGAGTAATTGAAAACTTTCAGAGAAATAACAAATGAAAATTTACGATCATCGATCGTTTGTCTACCGAGTTACGTGAGAAAACTTCTTCGAATTTTATTTTCATGGCCGCCAAGTGTGAAGGCATGCGAGTAGGCAACCATGAATCCATGATAGCCCGTCCATATGATGCATCACACAACCACATATATAACCCATGCAGAACTTGTATAGAAATTAATTGTTTTAAGCGTTGTTAAGTGTTTGTTTGGAAATATAATTAATGTTTTCATATATTTTCAGATATTTTATTTTTAAAAATCACTTAAACATAAAATGCTTTTCAATTTTAAATATTCAATTTTTTTATCTAATTATTACAACTTTTCAAAACTTTTAAACAAAAATCATGTTAAAAAATCATATTTAAACAATTTTTTAACTCTATAATATTTTTATTCAAAATTTTCTTTATTATTTTCTGAAACTTTCTAATTTAAAATATTATATTATTATTCATAAACTATTTAACTATTATTTATAAATATTCTAAAATATTATCGATATCCAAAACAACCCACTTTACAAATGAGGACAAGAAATGATTTATATAAGTTCCAAATAAACAAACACTTGTAAAAAAGTGGATCCCACATAAAAAAAAGTGTAAAAAAAATTATTCTTTATTGATGAAATTCACTGTTTTATAAAAGACTTATATAAGGTCTCGTTCAGATGTTGAGTTAAGTTGAGATGAGTTGAGTTCTTTATGAATAATAATGAGTTTAGATGGTAAATTGAGTTTTGTAGGGTCCACCTAAGATGAGTTTAGATATATTTGGATATTAAGATGAGTTTATATGTATTTGTAAAAAGTTGAAAAAATATGAGTTCTGTGTGTAAAAATGTGTTGAATTAAAAAAGATCATGAATCTCAAATATAAAAAAGTTTTAAATTAAGATAAATTTAATAATTTAATTATAAAATATTTAGATATTAGACTGAAATTAAAATAAACTCAATCCAAATTCTAAACGTAACCTAAAATTTATCTATTAAAACTTCATGAGTTGTAGTCCTAGGCAACCGCAGATATACATAAAAGCCAATCACCGCTACGTCTTAGACTTCATTACAGATCATGAGCCGCAAAAACTGGAAGTTTCTTCGAAGAAATAAAAATGGAAAGGTACATGATCAAGAGATTGCGTTAGCGCACACGTGCTTGTGTTTGTCAACTATGGTGTCCCGACACTCGAGATTCGGATAGGAAAGTTATAAGATTTTAAATCACACGGTTTCAATGGAAAAACACCTCACTTATTTTATTGACTTCTGAATCAAATATATACAAATGCAGGAGCTGTTTTTGGTAATTACATATATATAAAAACTAGAGTTATGCGAGAATGAATGTACAATAAATGAAAATATTTATAGTAAATGGAAACGGTTAAAATGCTATATTGGAGCTTGATTCTTTTGATTTGGCTAATTTGATCTTGATTCATTTTTGTTGGCATGATTGTTGCAGTCTTCCTTAATACGCCCCCGCAAGATAGAGCTTCCATCGACAAGGCCAATCTTGAATCGAAGAAGTTCAGTACGTTGCTTGGACAATAGTTTGGTCAGTAAGTCCGCAAGCTGGACTTGAGTGTGAACATGTTTGACATGGAGAGTCTCTTTTTAAACCAAGTCACGGACAAAATGAAGGTCTATTTGAATGTGCTTAATGCGAGAATGATAAACTGGATTAAAGCTGAGATGAGTGGCTCCAAGGTTGTCGCATAACATAGAAGGTGGATCTTTGAGGGAAAATCCGAGTTCATTGAGAAGGCCAAGTAACCACATTGTTTCCGAGGTTGTATTAGCTAATGATCGGCATTCAGCCTTCGTAGATGAGAGTGCAACAACCATTTGTTTCTTTGAACTCCAAGAGATGGGGTTGGTACCAAAAAAACTTATGTAAGCTGAAGTAGAGGACCGATCATCAACATTTACAGCCCAATCAGCATTGGAGTATGCCATGAGATGCCAATGAGTGTCCTTTTTGAGTTGAATGTCGTGAAAGATGGTTTGTTCCAGGTATCTAAGTAACATTTTTGCTGCTGTCCAGTGTGTAATTGTGGACTTGTGCATAAATTGAGACAACTTGTTAACGACAAAAGATATATCAGGACGAGTAAGTGAAAGGTATTGAAGACTCCCAATAACTCCTCTGAATTCAGTACTATCAAAAGAAGCTGTACCACCAACCAATTTTATAGAAGTACTTGTAAATAAAGGAGTCGACACATCCTTAGCACCAACCATGTTGGTTTTGGACAGCAAGTCACGAATATATTTATGTTGGGACAAAAACAAACCTGCATGGGTTGTGATAACTTCCACAATCAGAAAATAGTGAAGGGATCCCATATCTTTCAAAAAAAATCTAGCACCAAGCTGCTTAATGATAGAGTGCACAAAGCTGTAATCATTTCTTGTAAGCACAAGGTCATCTACATAGACTAGAAAATAACATATAATGGAGCCACTTTGATAAATAAAGAGGGACGAATTAGTCTTGGAGTTATGAAAACCAAGGCGAAGAAGAGCATCCCTGAGAGTGGAGTACCATACCCGAGGGGCCTGCTTAAGATCATAAATTGTTTTACATCCTCAGTAATGTCCCCATGCAAAAATGCATTGTTAACATCCATTTGTCTTAAAACCCAACCTTGCCTAACATCAACAGTAAGAACAGATCTAATAGGAGCTGGTTTTACAACGGGACTAAAAGTTTTCGTATAATCAATCCCGAATCTTTGATTATACCCTTTTGCAACAATACGGGCTTTGAAGCGATCTATCAAGCCATCGACCTTTCGTTTAACCCAAAAGACCCACTTACAACCCACGGGATATGAGGCAACTGGTGGGGAAACTAGGTCCTAAGTGTCGTGTCTCATAAGAGCAGTGAGCTCTTCAGACATGGTGGCACGCCACTGAGGCGTGGATAAAGCTTGGGTCACACACGTCGGTTCAAGACACGGGAGAAGAAATTATAGAATTGCGACTCAAGTTAGAGCCATTGAAAATGGAAATACAATTTTTATTTTGCGACCCATTTTTAGGTCATCTTAACAAGAAATTTCGTAACTAAATTTTTTTATGAATATTTTAAATTATGTAATTTTTATAAAATTAAATTTATTTTTAATTAATTTACATGATTATATTGATTGATTAATTAATTGAATTTATTTTTTAAAAAATTATATAAAGTAAGAAATTTTTAATTCAAATTTAAATAGATAAAAAAATAGTGAAACAACAGTTTAAGCATGTTCAAGAGTATGATTATATATCCAAAGTTAATATACATGGCAGGCATAGGTGATGGGACATCCGACATAGGTGGTGGCCGGGTAATTTCGGTCATCATTGTTGAACAGAAAAATGATTAGAAGAAAATAGTACGGAAATGAAACAAAAACTTTCAAATATGAACAAAAAAAACCCACATGAATAGTGTACGTACATCGTACCGCGTGTACGTATACGTACCAAATTAATCAGCTCATGCGGAACCAAAACTATTCTATTTTTGTTAAATGATTAGAATATATATATATAGTAATGCTATAGAGAAGTCATTATAGTAATATATATTTTACACTCATTATATGACTGCTTCTAATTGATTGTTCTCAACACTCACTTAGAGAGATGGTAGTCTAGATGATGCTATATTATGTGTACAAAATAGATGCTTTTAATAATGACTTCTATCTATATTTATTTATATATATATATATATATATATACACTACACAAAGGTATAAATTAGAATATCCATCGACTCCCCATGCAATCTTTCAACTGCTTATATTTTTTGTCCAGAAAAAGAAAACTTACTAGCATATATAAACGCTAGCTATCTACTTAAATTTCATTGCAATTAAAACGAAAGTAATATATGGGTACTTTGGGGTTAATAAATTTATTTTGATAAAAAATAATTATTTTTATAAGAAATAACCGATAAAAATGAGCTTAGTGATATATAAACGCTTGCTACGTACTTCAATTTCATTGCAATGAAAACGAAAGCAATGGGCACTTTGTTGGGGTTTGGGTTGTTCATCAATTATATATTTTTTTTAATGCATGCTTTCCGAGCACGCCAGCCCATGTATATATATAGGAAATGACATGGAAAGCCAAACTTCAAATTTGTCGAGGACAATATGAATGGTTGCAAAATGACATGAGGCCAGGTAGTTTCGTAGTACCACTTATGGAATTAAGTCAATATTATAAGAAAATTACATATTTATGATCAGTTAATTTCAACAAAATAATTATTTATAATTAAAATTGATTGTAAATAATCTTTTGATTGTAATAAATTAATCATAAAAACCTATTGTTTACACGTATACGACCGATCTAGCTAGAGTTCTCAGACCACGTTTCTATTGATGACTCTGCATGGTCCCTGGAATCCTTATATACTTTGGATTCATATATGAGCAAGAGTAAATTATATATATTAGCTGATCTGTTTTATATATTTTCTTAAAAATGATAGAGCTATGAGAGTTAGGTTTCGACATGAGTCAGACATTTTTTATTTATTTAGTGATTAAAGATGTATTTTTTAATGATATTATAAATTTTTTTTTAAATATTTAAAAATATAAGAAAAATATATGAAAAAAAAGGAAGATTTAAGACCCATCCTCGATGGGTGTAGTAGCAATACTAATATTTTAATAGTTAGGGTTTTCAACTAATTAAGGACGACTACCTATATAATATATATGGCCTTATTTATGATCATTTTTTTAAGTGGTTGATACATTAAACGATTCAAAAAATATATTTTTATAGATCCATATCAATAGATTGGATGCCCATCAGCCCATGTAATTAATTTATTTGTGGCATCTAATTATGTGAATGTTATATATGCAGCCACGTACCATATAATATATTTCATAGCATGAAAATTTCCTTTTTGGCATTAGATCAGTCAAAAACTGATCATCATCATGATCATATATATGTATATTGCCGATCGATCGAGTACTTTAAGTCTTTAATTAACTGATGAGGAACGAATTAAATCGTCACGCGGCATAAAATCCGGAGCTGCAACGTCAGATGATCAGCTACCCGACAGGAGTCAATTTGCTGATCATGGTCCCAATTAATTAGCTTGATCGAGTACTTTAACTGATGAGGAACGAATTAAACCGTCACGCGGCATGTATTATAATAAAATTGTTTATTTGTGACTAAATAATTTCAGTGAAATGATTATTTACGGTTAAAATGAATATTATTTTGGTCACAAATAGTCTTTTCGTCGCAATTAAATAACTACAAAAACTCATTTTTCTTGTAGTAGTGATGAAATCCGGAGCTGCAACGTCAAATGAACAGCAAGCCGACAGGAGTCAATTTGTTGATCATGGTCCCAATTATTAATTAGCTTCAAGTTTATCCGAATCATGTGCATGTCAAGCAAGCAATTATTATACAACAAGACTACGTGGAAGACAACATATGATCTGGGACAACGAACGCCGGCGCGCGCCCGACATGAGGAGCCACCCTCATAGTCCTTGTTAGCTACGAGTAAAGAAAGCAAAAGTCAACCCCATCAAGAAACAATATTATAATATATATTTTTTTTATAGTTGAAAAATCACTTCAAAATTCAACTACATGCATAGAGCTAGGGCGGGCACGCCATTTTCCGAAGTTCTTCTAAATCAGTTAGAAATAGTTTGTAACTTTCCAATGAAGGATATTCGCATTTCATACATATATATCCCTAGCAAGGATCTATATTTCCTGGCCTCACCGTCTACTTAGCATGCCATGCATGTGTGGGAATTGGCCAATCGTAAATTACCAAAGCATTTTCCTCGAGAATACTCTGAAGAATATACGCGGAAATTATATGAAGCCTACCTAGCTAGCATCATGTATATATATCGGCACTTTATACTAAACTCTTTACCAAAAAAAATACTAGTAGCTCCTTCAAGAAGCTAGCCATGCAGCGTTCTTCACCACTTCTGGCCAAGAGCTTTGCTGGTAAAATCCAGCTTCATTATTCTCGTAACCAAATCCCAGCCATAGACAGCCCTTCATGCGACGTGTTCTTAAGCCACCGAGGGATCGATACTAAGAAAACGGCCGCCGGTTTGCTTTACTACCAGCTTTTCGGGTTGGGGATTAGGCCTTTTCTCGACAGCCGAAGTATGAAACCTGGGGACAAGCTGTACGACCATATCAGTTTGGGTATCCGGAATTGTAAGATAGGTGTTTTATTGTTCTCGTCCGGATTCTGTCAATCCAGATTTTGTCTTTACGAGTTGGCTCTGATGATGGAATCCAAGAAAAGGGTTGTACCCATTTTTTGGGACGTGAAGCCCTCCCAACTTCTTGTGAAGGACGACGGAACTTATCTAAAGGAGGACCTTCAAAGATTCAATTGGGCACTCGAAGAAGCTAAAAACACAGTTGGGCTTCCCTTTGATTCTATGACAGGGTATATATATATTAATTTCTCCGCTCCTTTTTTTTTTTTTTATTATTGTAACTTGGACGAGAGGTTCGACATTTTCGCCATATTCAACTAACCCCAGCTTGCCATTATTTTCATTCATGCTGATCCTCTTTCTTTCCGGATTTCAGGGATTGGTCTGAGTTCCTCGGAAATGCTTCAGATGCAATCATAAAGAATTTACAGGAGGTACAGGAAGAAGAAATGGAGAAGAATCTTAAACACCAAGAGTTCCAGTGCAATTCCCTTTTTATATCGCCACAAAAGCTCTACAGTTACAATTAAATTATATATGGGATTAAACAATATTCAATTATATTGATTCAAACTGTAAAAAATCAGCTGTAGATTACACGATATACATTTTAGGCTATTGTACTGTCGCAGATATAGATCATTAGATTAATTTCTCTTTTCTGTAAATTTTCTATTTATTTCATGTAACATATATATGCTCATGTAACATATCAAAATATATATATATGTATATATATATATATATTGTCGATTAATGATGTTGATGTACAATATTACTGCAACATTATTAAAGCAGAATTAGTAAAGTCATGAAAATCTTACTTTCCAAGTTGTGATCAATTCATTTACTCGATCGTAGGTACCTTCTGTAATGGATTCAAAACGATTCAGCAACGTCAGTGCATATATGCACATTCTTGGGGATCACCTTAATTTTTTAAAGAATCCAAGCTTGATCTATAGAAGTAATGCTAATTAAATTCACGTTTTACCATTTTTGATCTAATTGGTAGGGATGACATGAATTGAATCCGTGATATATAATTTCAAATACCCAAAGTAAATGCATTCATGCATGCGCTGCCAATTAAGCTGATAAAAGAAGTGAAATTGATTTGATTAGCTCAATGCCTGCGGCTTCCATTGCTAATTATATTAGCTCATATATATTGTGATGTTAATTTATAATGATATTAATTAAGCTTAATTAGTTATTGGGTCAGTCATGTAAATTAGGAGAAGCATTAACGTATATACCTCTATACCAACATTATACCATTGCTGATGAAATTACAAATTGATAATTATTCATATTTATACTTGGGAAGATAAGGCAAATGGTTACCTCGATCGACTTGGTGACCAACATCGATATATCTTGTTTTTCTTCATATACGGCTGATCTAGCAAGCCTGTGCCATTTGTGCTTTTGCATTTCGTGGGAATATGCTACGTACAAATTAGAGGAGAATCTTAAAAAAGGGACCAAATTGTGATATTATTTTTGAAGTCCGTGGCCTGAGCCAGCTCAATGCACCCCTTATTTTTTATATTTTTCAATTACGTGCAGGCATGCGTGAACAAAAGAAAAATCAGTGCAGTTTCCAGTACTTGGAATTTTCACAATTCAAAAGATCAAAAGAAAGAAATTAAAGTACGTAGTATCTGTTTCATATGGAAGAATATTATGCATTCTTCTAAAATTATACACACACACACGCACAGATATATTATATATATATGGGAGATCCAAAATCCAAACAGTATATATATATACATGATGAGACGCTAATTAATGAAGGTTTAAAATAATATATATTATATACCGCCATGCACCCAATTAGCAAATTAAAGAATCAACCACCCACCAAAAGTACAAAAGATCAGAAGAAAAAAAAAAAAAAAAGCTTGAAATTAATTTCTTAATTAAAGACGCCTGGAATGAAAATTAAAGCTTAAAATTTAAATTGGTTTTACTTAGAACAGTACGTGTAAGTATTAGGTAAAAATTATACCCCTTTTAAACCAAAACGTGATGGGATCATGAGCTTCTATCCTCTAATTCGAAGAAATTAAATATAATAAAAAGTCATTTTCCCAACTTAGCGAGTCACTTCGCGCGCCTATTTTCAGTTCTGCATGGACTCGGTCTCTCAATCTTCAAAATTTCAAACTCCCACATTTAAATTAATATTAATTATCATACAAGTTTAAATTAATGGTAAAGAGTGGCGCTACAGCCACCACTCCCGGCTCCCGCTCGGAGTCACCGCTAGTTTTAGGAATTTTTTTTTTCATATATGTATTTTTTAACATTTTAAAATATTTAAAAAAATAAAAAAATCACAATATTATTAAAAAATACATTCTTAATCATTAAGCAAAAAAATAAAAATAAAAATAAATAAAAAATAAAAAATTAGGAGCGGGACCTACCAGATGGACATATATCATTTCCGAATGGTAAATGATGGATTTGATTATTCAAAAATATTCTCATACCCTCTTTATAAACAAATAGATTCACTTTTCTTTAAGTCATGATAAGACTCGACACATAATTATTAATTAAAATCGATTTCATGAAGTACGAAGATGAGGTACGAACATATATAATTAAGGGGAGTGTTAATATATAAAATAAAATTTATTTTTTTACATTTGTTTTTTTTTAAAATAAGTGGTCATGATTTTACATATTTATACGAGTTTTTCTAGAAAAATCTACTGCCTAGATCATGAAGTTGCAAGTTCGTAGGTTGTCATTGAACCTTTAATTTGTAGTAACGACATGTACTACTCCGCTTTCTTCAGAGTATTGTTGCGTTGTTCATTATTTTATCTCTCCTGATCCTATATTCAATATTATTGTACGTAACTATTTAAGGTTATATAGTTATATCAGTTTATTGATGTCTATGTCAACACTCATGGAATACGTTATTGAATTAAACGGCCTTGAAGCCTTGACTCTCGTTATTTTACTGGACATTAAAAACCAAATTAAGGAACTTCCTAATTGGGTTTCTCAAATACGTACCTAAGAAGACAACCAATGGGATTCTAGACTAGAATAAACCAACGTTTGAAGATATTCCAAGATCTATGAAAATATATATGTAAGAGTGAAAAGAAAAGCGACAAGGGTACTTAAAGGTCGTTCGGTCAAAGTACTGACGATATATAGTACAAACAGATGCATGCTGTCCAAACTCAATATTTAATTTAACATGGACCATGACGACTACCTTATAACTCACGTAGTACGTAATTGATATGGGCAAGCAAGTCATCGATCACGTGAATTAATATGATTAATTTGGCCTGCCAGGTGTAAATTTTTTACCGAGTAAAGAAGTTTGGGTCTTGATCTCTTGATGATTAGCACAAAATATATCATCTTGTGTATATTAATTGTAGATGCAGTAAGAGTTTGATTAGGACTAAGGTTGTGTTTGGATGTTGAAGTGAGTTGAGTTGAGTTGAGTTGAGATGATAAAATATTATTTTTTAATATTATTATTATTTTGAGATTTGAAAAAGTTAAATTATTTATTATATTTTGTGTTGGAATTTGAAAAAGTTGTAATGATGAGTTGAGATGAGTTGAGAGGAGTTTGACAACCAAACGAAGTGACTATATTGATAAGTTTGGATAGGACTAGGTCATGACTAAGTTGATAGGTTTGGATAGGATTAGGTAATTAAGATAATATAGTTTATCCTATCATTAATTTTGTATTTTGGATGGATGTAAATTATCTTGACTTTATCTATAATAATATTGAATTTATCTAGGTAGTATTAGAGGTTCTTTAGATAAGTCATAAGTATGAAAATCAAGTTCCAAGGAATGCGCTCTTATCCAGAAAAGTGAACTGGGTTCAGTTTCAAGAGAAGTCAATATTTCTGGTCAAGTAAGAGTGTCACTTGACAAATGTTTTGTAATTGAAACGTACTTGTAATTGATTTTCAAATAATAAAATTGATTTTTTTGGGTTTGATTGCCATATAGGATATTATCTTTGGGGAGTTCTTCAAATGGTTTCCATTTGATACCAATCTTACTGCTATGTAATTTATTTACTTTATATTATTGCTTAATCATTAAATAATTACAAGATTAACGACTAACCAATTGTTGAGTAAATCGGTAGATATTTTCATTGTGTTACAATACAGGGGTATTTGGATAATTTCATATATAACCCAATCATCTATGCTATATAAGTCCAATAATTTTGTTGGACCGTAACTTTATCCCATATATATATTCTTTTTGTTTGCATGTCACATTTTTTGAGATGGCTAGTGTTATAGACGTGTTTTGTAACACCTCCCACGCAATCACCTACAACCAAAGAGAGACAGGTCTTAGGGGGTTCGTGGGAATGCCTCTGATGCCTAAGTCAGGAGAGTGATAGAGATTTCTCAGAGGATAGAAGATGGGTCTTGTTGCATACCTGAGTGATATAAATAGAGCCCCTGATGTCGTCTGTTCAATGTGATACCGCCTGATTGGTTATTTGAAATTCAAGTTGCGAGATATGCAAGCTTCACTTGCTAAGGATGAATTGATAACTTTTCTCCCGAGGTTCTTGGGTAGTTATCCTTTCGGTGATAATTGCTTATATCCTTCTCGTGGGTCAGTATCCTTGATTTAAGGCCTATTGAGTTAGGCTAGTGTTTGGGCCCATGACGTGGCCCTGCAGGCCCCCGAAGAGGGAGAGGGTTAAAGCCCTTCTAGTTATCCCGAGAAGTCTCATCACGTGCAGCGTGATGGGACTTGTAATCATGGCGACACTTCGTTACACGAGTTTTCGATCATTTCATATTGCCCTTGTCAAGACATTGTTTTCATTTCACACCCCTGGGGATACCCCTTTTCAGTTACTTATTCTTCTCGAGCACTCCTTTTTTCTACTCTCCCTTTTCGCATCATGTATGTCTCCTGAATATTTTGCTTCCCTATGCTTCCTCCCAGTTTACTTTTGAATCAATGACTTCCTCTCAACCCAACTTCCCTACTTCATCTCACGGAGATAGGTATTCACGACCCCGCGACACTCTCCTTGCTTTGAAGAGGTGGCTGTTAACCCTCCTTCTGTAGGGGTGGTTGCTCCATATTCGATCTTTGAAGGCCATCGATGATCTTCGACTTTCTCCCGTTGTGAGTTGGATTCTACAAGGGACATCTACAACATCCTAGACTCCAGGGATTTGGGTCTGCCTGAGCAGAGCAATGGAACTGTGTATTTGAGGGGTATGGCTATTTTTGTGGCCCTGTATTTGGCCATGTTCTCCAATGGGGCTCCGTTTTCCCTTTGTCCACCCGATGCATGATGTGGTAGACTTTCTGGGTCTTGCTCAGCCCATCTCGTGCCTAATGCATGGAGGATTCTGATGACTTGATGTGTTCTTTGGCGACGAGTTTTGGAACCCACAAGTGATGAGTATCAGACATTACCGCTCGCAAATTTTTTTCTTTGCATGGCTTCAAGCGTTTGGAAGGGAATTTTTGCGATTTTAGGGCTCACAATAAATTGATCCAACTAGAATGCAAGTATTCTCACTCCAAAGATTGGCAAAAGAAATTCTTCTTTGTATCGAGCAACGACTAGGAATTTCCTGAAGACGAATCAGTGAACCAAGAATTTCCTATTAGGGCTTCATGGAGTCCAGTTCCCGATGAAGGCTCACATTCGGTTGGTCAAACTTGGGTAGATAAGAACAATAACTCTACCTGGTCAGATGATATTCTAACCCCCTCTAATATTGATAGATTTGTGATGTGCCTAGCAGGACGCATGTTTTTGGTCGCCAATTCTTGGTCGCTTCATCGCTGGCTGGTGGTTTGAAAAGAGGCCCACCGCTAGCAGTAGGAGGCAAGAAGAAGAAAAATGCTCGTTTGGAAGCAAAACTTTCTGATGAATCCATCTCCACAACGGGTAGACCCACACCACCACCCATGCCGAGTGGTGGAGAGGCCTTAAGTCGTCTCCAAGTGCCTGCGACCAACTTTTTCGACAAGATTATGGCCTAGGCTGATGCTGATCTAGAGTGGGTGATAGAGAGCAAGTCTACCCTGTCACCTAATGCTCCTCCTGAGGTTGCTCCACAGTCTTCCCCTCACACGACTACTCCATAAGATGATGTTAACTTGGATGAGGATGACATTCTCGTGACCTTGAACCCAAAGTTCCTGAGTGCTCCACCTACTACATCTAGCGGCTTCCCTCTTTCTTTTAATGCGTTTGAGGAGTCTTTGCGAGTTGAAGACATTGAGGGCCTGTTAGCAAGGGCCATTATCATTGTGTCTGGCTCACCAGTCGCCTCGATTGTCGCTGGCAAGATCACCCCCGAGATGCCTTTCGTCTTTCCAACTCTTTCTCCCATTGGATCGTTGGTGGTTGACGTGGAAGTAAGGTGTCAATCCCTTCCTCGCCTTTCAACATTTCTCCTAGTGGGGGTGGTGAGCCCTCTCCAACTTTCCCGGTTGACCACCATCTTGCTGAACCTTCTTGGGCATCACCCAACTGGGAAGATATCGTGGTCCCTATTGATCAAGGGGGAGAACATTCGCTCAGGTGAACACTAGCACTCCCCCTTCTGAATTCTCTATTAATCTCCTGACTTAGTCATCAGAGGTATTCCCATGGACCCCCCAAGACCTGTCTCTCTTTGGTTGTAGGTGATTGCGTGAGAGGTACTTTGAAACACATCCATAACAGTTGATGTCATTTGTGTGATTCTTTTAAACAACGTGGTTTTCATATGCCTACCACCACACGATCTCAAGGAACGAGAGTTCAAGCAACATCAGTGAACATGGAAAGTAGAATAGTGGAGTTGGAGGACCAGTTGAAAAGAGTAACATCATAGCTGAAGGATTTACAATGTGAAAATGAGGTTTTTAAACGGAGAGATGGGGCTCTAGGAGATGATGCTGCATCAAGCCAGTGGACAGAACGGAAGGGGAGTCGCAAAGCGCTGGCAGTGAGGAAGAGGCAAAGAAAATGCACCACTATCTGTAAAGTCTTATGGACAAGTATGAGGAGATGCCGAGAAGAATAGGAGCATCGTCCTTAGTGAACCAGTTGCTAACCAGCATGAACCTGCCGTATAGCGTAGAAACTATGGTAGTTCCTCTCCAGCAAAAGTTCAAGGTCACAACGATGGAGATGTACGATAGCAGCAAAGATCATGTTGAGCATTTGGAGACTTTTAAAGATCACATGACACTTCACAGGTTTCCCAATGAAATTGCATGTCGAGCCTTCCCGTTGACACAAAAAGGGGCTGCTAAGGGATGGTTCGGGGCCTTGCAACCAGGTTTAGTGGATAGTTTTAAGGATCTGGGTCGGCAGCTCTTGATCCAATTTATGGCAAGTTAGAGGAGAAGGAGACCAGGCACATATTTACTAGTTGTGAAGCAAAATGAAGATGAGAGCTTGAAAGCATACCTTGCACGACTTAATAGGGAAAGAATGACAGCTGACAATCAGGATGAGAAGATAACGTTGGTAGGTTTGTTAGAAGGAATATGGCCAATGGGTCCCTTCATGGCCGAGTTGGCTAGGAAAACTCTGGCCACTTTACGTGAGTTCATGGACAAAGTAGACAACTTTGTCAATGTGAAACATACATTGCAAGCTTTGACGGTAACTAAGCGATCCGGGATAAAACAACTAGAGGATCAGGCGAAGAAGGGAACTCTAAAGAGGATCGGGAAGGAAGTTCAAAGATTAAGAAGGGACGACATGAAAAAAAGCGTGAGATGAGTAGAAGGGCAGTCCACTCACGGGCTCAATACTCTAGTATGAATGTTAAGGAGAAAACTCGGGAGACCCATCAAGATGGAGATCTGGGGCGATAATCACAAAGGTTCTGCTCTTATCACAACACTAGTGGGCACGGGACTGAGGATTGCCATACATTAAAGTAGAGGATTGAAGAATTACGGGAAAGTGGAGAGCTCGAAAGATTTGTAGCCTGGGCCACCACCCCACCATAGCGAGTGATCGAGCAAAGGTTAAATCGAGATTGAAGGCACCAACAAAATGAAAGTCCAAGAAGAAGAAGGATGCCATAAGAGGGCCAGGGCTTAAGACATAATACGGACCAAAGAAACCCCCCCACCCCCCGATTAGGCGAGATTAGCACGATTGCTGTGGGATTTTCAAGTGGAGGACCTACTTTGTTAGGGCGGAAAACTTATTCCCGACAAGCTAGGTACAAGGAAGTTTTTAATGTGGGAAGACAAGAGAAACAACCTAGGTTGTAGTTAGCAAGCACGATATCCTTCAGCGATGATGATTGCAAAGGAGTTGTATACCCACATGATGATGCCTTAGTAGTCATTGTATTAGTAGCCAACTATACCACCTGGAGAATCTTGGTAGACAATGGGAGCTCAGCGGATATCCTATTCTAGGAAACATACGAGAAGATGGGGATTAGACAATATCGGCTACACTCGGCTCCCCTGACATTAAAAAAGTTTTTTGGCTAGATAGTTCAACCTGTGGGATCCATCGCCTTATCAGTAACGGTCGGGTTCGGCCTTTGCATTATGACTACGATGACATATTTTCTTGTTGTAAGAACTCTGTCAGTTTATAACACCATAATTGGCCACCCAACGGTGAATGCAATTAAGGTGATAACATCCACCTATCATCTAAAAAGGAAATTCTCCACGGAAGCAGACGTTGGTGAAGTATGCAACGAGCAGGTGTTAGTTCAAGAGTGTTATGTGCAGGAGCTCTGGCAAGGCAAAAAGGATGTAAGGATAACTGAGGCCTCGACAAAGAACTAACGCGTTATAGACCTCATCCTTCCACCCGCACCAAAGGAAAATGTGCTCGAGGTAGAAACTAGAGATGAAAGTGCATTAAGGCGAAGCGAGACCGATGAATCCCTTGAACTAGTCACTCTCTACTTGAAACACCCTGGAGTTGTAGTCAAGATTGGGACTAGGCTAAGCAAGGAGGAAATGCGATAGTTGAAAGAACTCCTAGTGTTCTGAAGACATCATAGAGCATCAGTTGATTGTAACCCATGAAGCTTGACATGTTAAACAAAGAAAGAGGAGTTTCAGCACAAAGAAGTATGCGACAATCGCCGAAGAGGTAGATCGGCTACTGGCAATAGGAGTTATTAGAGAGGTCCATTACCTAGAGTGGCTTTCAAATGTAGTTCTAGTAAAAAAAAAGCCAACAACAAATGGCGAATGTGCGTATACTTCACATACCTCAACAAGGCTTGCCCTAAGGATAGCTTTCTTCTATCACAGATAGACCTGATTGTAGATTCAATGGCGGGACATAAGATGCTAAGTTTCATGGACGCGTACTTGCGATTCAACGGCGGGACATAATGAAAGGGTTACAATAACATCTAACTAGGTAGAGTTATTATTATTATCTGCCTAGGCTTGTATCAACCAAATGCGAGCCTCCTATCAGTCAAAAAGGATAACCTCAAAGCCATGCTCATCGGGAACTGGACTCCATGACGCCCTAATGAAAAATTCTTGGTTCGCCGATTCGTCTTTAGGAAATTCCCAACCGTCGCTCGATAGAAAGAAGAATTTCTTTTGCCAACTTTGGCGTGGGAACACTTGTGTTCCAGTTGGATCAATTTATTGTGAGCTTTAAAATTGCAAAGATTCCCTTCTAAAAGCTTGAAACCGTGCAAAGAAAGAAATTTACAAGCGGTAATGTTTGAATACTCATCACCTGTGGGTTCCAAAACTCACCGCCAAAGAACTCAGCAAGCCATCAGAATCCTACATGCATTAGGCACAAGCTGGGCAGGAGCAAGACCCAGAAAGTCCAGCACATCACTGACCAGGTGGACAAAGGGAAAACGGAGCCCTATCCAGATCATGGCCAACTTGTCTAATAAAATACTTTTAGGATTTAAATAAATTTTTGGACCTAATACCAATTAATTTATGCACACTTGATTTATAAATATTAAATGAGTTTTAACTTAATTATCAAGCCCAACAAAATCTATATTCCACCAAAATAAATTTTTTACCTGTGACTTATTCAACATTACTCGTTAAATATCAACCACAATAAATTAATAGTTTGCAGGCTTGGGCTTGGAATACGAAGTTAGCTTCTTCACTCCATTTGCATCATTATCCTTGACTTGGGCCTTTCTCTGAAAAGCAAACCCTTCCCATTCACAATCACATTTTCCAGACAACATGGCAATTGAATTATAAACAAGATTGGCTAAATAATGATTGAATGAGGAGTGATTGGAATTGTGGCATTGATATACCTGCAACATGAGATGTAGTTTATGATTGTCAATCATAATCAAGGTGCCCTAGATGGGAGCTATATTCTATAATCCATAGCTATCTCAATGATTAATTGAAGTTTCACATCATTTGATATGGAATGGACCTTTTGTAGAGTTTCTCTCTTCCTAATTGCTTGTGCAGATCAGTAACAGGTAACAACCACAAAGAACAAAACAGATGGTGGAAGTCAAGACTCAACACAATAGCTAATGCCTAATGATAAGAAGGCTTGTACATATTTTAAAAGTGGAGGAGGCCAACATTTTCATTTTTCAGTACTAGCGGGGTTATGTATGAGCAAGCAAACTGATCAGGAAATTTGAGAGGGCTTTTGAGACAGTCCAACTTCAGCAGCCCAAAACATTGAACTCAATTACGTGACCTTAATAGTACCGATCAGATATTCCAACATAAACTACCAACAGCATGTGGTCCATTCCATGGGTTTGACGCCGAAAAAAATTTAAATTAATTATGGCGGCTAGTTTCAACAGATAAACGAAACAAGAAAGACAAGATATTTGCCAAAAAACATAGAGAAAATAACTCTACTCTCAATTGAGAATTTCTAAAACTTCATATTCATTAATAGTAAAATTTGAAATGATTTTATGAAACCCACAAGCTGAACTTAAATAGCTACAAAATTTGAGATTATGAAGATTTTTTCAAAAATAAAAAAATCTAAATTATTCTATGAAAAATAAAGAAGAATCCTACAAAAAAATTTAGTCAAAATTGAAATCAGAATCACTTCCAAAACTTGAAACCAAATATTTCCTAATAAGGCAAAAATGAGCATATATATATATATATATATATTATTTGAGACAAAATAGCAAATATTGCCCTTGTCCAAGGAAGATATTAAGCTTTTCTTTCGATATTTGTTCAAATTCATCTTTTTAAGGTAGTAGTACTTCAACACAATCAGCGTAGAATCTGGGCCTAGATACCCCATATCAATTTGGGTTTGCATTATTTTCACCGGATTGGAGAGAATTTGTCCTCGAATTCTAAACTTTCTTGCCTCGATCTTTTGGATGTCCAATTAGACCAATTTTTCTTTCATTTTGTTGTATCGTCCCGATGATTATGAAAAAACTAAAATTGATTTGATTGACTCGAAATAAACTAATATTGAACATCCTATACTCTAAAATTAAGTTTCTTTCCCACATCTCAATTCCAAGAAAAATATTTTGCATGAGAATTTGAGAAAAAATCCTGAACTCAAAGAAAATCAACATATTTAATTGTCTCAAAAGTTGTTTCATAATCTTCAAACTTCAAAACTTTACCACCATTTTCCTTTTCCAAATTTTCTATGTTTTCAATAAAAAATAGTTACCTCATTCACTAGGTTATCTTCATCAAGACATATATCGTATATTGATATAGAGTTCTACTCTATGGAAGAAGTTTCGTCCTCAAACTCTTCTTCATCATAGTAGTAAATCCACTAAACCTTATGTAATAAATCAATGAAACCTTCAGCTTATAACGTACCAGAAAACTTAGTCAGATCAATTTTGAAACTAAGGTCTCCATGACGCTCATCCCTACCAGGTACTCCCAAAATAAATCACGATTGTGATGATGTTTCTTGAAACTGGAATTGGAATCGTGATCTTCCATCTCACGATCTTCGATATCTTGTGTCGCTAGATGCCAGCTTACCTTTGCAACCTATAGTTGCAGATTTTCAATCATCACATCCTAAATGTTACGATCATGGAGAAGGATTTCGTCATTCGGAACTAGTCCACGACGACCATGACAACCAGCCATGAAAACAGATGTGATATCACCCTAGAAATTATTTTATGAAGTCCACAAGCCGGACTTAAATAGCTGCAAAATTCGAAATTATGAAGATTTTTTCAAAAATGAAAAATCTAAGTTATTGTATTAAAAATAAATACAAAAATAAACAAGAATCTTACAAAAAATTTGGCCAAAATCGAAATTAGAATTACTTCCAAAACTTGGAACCAAATATTTCATAACAAAGTGAAAATGAGGGTAAATATATGATTTGACAGAAAATAACTAATATTGCCATAATCCAAAGAAGATATTAAGATTTTTCTTTCATATTTATATAGATTCATTTTTCTTAAAGAAGTATTTCAGTGCAGTCAACATAGAATATTTGATAAAAGAAAAAACTATAAAAATTTAAAAAAGTGTGGTGTGTGGATGTTGTGTGAATAGTAAGAAGTTGTATAGAATTTTTCAATCTAGATCTAAATATCCTATATCAATTTGGGTTTATATTTTCACCAACAACTTCACTACAACAGATGTGTCCTTTAGCAACAAAAAAATTTGTCGCAATAACTACTTAATTGGATGCTAATTCTTATTATCGTCCGAAGCATTTCACCGCTATATGGTCGATACAATTCCGTCTTAAAAAGTTATTAACGGCACATGAACTCACCATCGCAAAAACAATGTTACTTCCCTCCGTTTAAGTCGCCGCAATAAATATCTATAAGGCGTCGCAATAACTATCGACTGGTAGGGAATATAGAATATTTGCAGCCATGTTTTTCAGCTCGAATAAAAACATTCGCCGCTAAAAGTTTTTTACTTCTGGCGCAATCCTTTCACCGCAAATAGACAAAATCGTCGCTAATAAATTTTCTTATGTGGCGCAAGACTCTCACCACGAAAAGAAATAATTGCCGCTAAAAGTTTTTTACTTATGGCGCAATCCTTTCACTGCAAATAGACAAAATCGCCGCTAATAAATTTTCTTATGTGGCGCAAGACTCTCACCACAAAAAGAAATAATCGCCACGAAAATTTGTTCCCTGTGGCGCAATCTTTCTCCGCAAATAAAAAAAATCGCTGTAAAAAGGGATTTACTTCTGGCACAATCCTTTCACCGCAAATAGGCAACATCGCCGCTAAGAATTTTCTTATGTGGTGCAAGACTGACGTCGCAAAAAAAAAAAAAATAGTCGCCGCTTTATGTCATCACTTCTATCTCAATATTCCTCTCTCCGGAAAGTAACAACATTGCTGTAAGAAAATTTTAATTTCTGGCACAAACCTTCCACACAAAATAGTCTATATCGCGGCTAAAAGGTGATCTCTTCTGGCATAATATTTCGCCCCAAATATATCTAAATCGTAGCCATTAGGTAATCTTTTGATCTAGCGTAATTTTGTCATCGCAAAAAATAAAATGGCGTCGCAAATATATCAGTCTTGTGACAGTCTACTGTGTCGCAAAAAGGTTGGTTTAAACTAGGGGTGAACAAAAAGACCGAATACCCGACCCGACCGAATTTCCGACCCGACCCGACCCGAATTACCCGACCCGTTATTGTTTTAAATCGGAAATGGAATACCCGTTACCCGATTCATTTTTAAACGGGTAATAACCGTTTACCCGTTGCGTCTAATATCACCGAAAACCCGCTCGACATTCTCTCCCTCGCAGCCGCTCTTCTCCTCGCAGCCGCTCCGCTCTCCTCCTCGCAAGCCCACTCTCTCCATCGCAACTCTCTCCATCGCAGATCTCACTCTCTCCATCGCAACTCAGAATCAAGGTTAGTGGATTTGTGGTTTGGTTTATGGGTGTTTGGATGGTTGGAAAATAGACTCAAGCTGTTGGTTTATGGGTTTTAGTGGGTTTGTCGTTTGATCACTTTTATTCATAGCATAATCTGCATGCCTTGAGTCAAGTCTACGAGTCTTTTTGAACCCACCAAAGGAATTTTCTTAGTTTGGAATAGAGGAAAATGGTGGGTTGGAGAGAAAATAAACGGAATAGAGGAAAAAACTAGGTATTGTGGCTGCCCAGAAAGCTGTCTCTTGTAATATATGTATACATTTATAGATATATGTATATGTCAGTTCTCGAAAGAGATCTCTCTGACATTTGCATGATTAATTCCAAAGAGAACCTTAGCAACTCTTATCCCTGCTTGAAAATTGGCCTGTGTAATCTGGAGTTCAAGAGTCATACTGAAATTCCAAAGAGTCATACTGCTTGAACCAAACAGTCTTGATGAATTATTGATTTTGGAAAAATCATACCATACCCGCCCATGTAACATGATTATTAGGAGTCTGCACACTGAAATTCTATAAACCAAATAGATTGTATTAGATTAATATCATCAAAAAATTAGGGAGGATGGGCATTAATGATTAAACAAAGCTCACTTCTTTATACCCTGTTAGTTGGTGGAGAGAGGGATGTTGGGGTCCAAAATGGAAAATAGGGTAGAGTTCTGGACCTTCTGGTGAATGGAAGGTAAAGACTCAGAATGGGAGCTAGGTGGCTTTCTTTTGTGGGTTTACTTGGGTTTTCTCAGATATTGTTGTATTTTTATATCAATTGCTTGATTTACTATTATATATATAGACAAACCTATAAGAGTAGTAGGTTTTCCATAACGAGTGCTCCAAAACAAGTTCACAGGGCCAAACCTAGATAAAATAAGAAACAACATGAAAAACAGAAACTTGAACCATATGCATTTTCCTGATATCAAATATATGATCTTATGGCTAAACCTGACTTCTCACATATGTCAGCTATTCATACACAAAACTCAAGTGGAGACATTGGTTATTGATCTCGTTTAACTAGGCCACATGGAATTTGTTGGGAACAGGTCAAATAGTCAATTAAATCCTCACTTAATTCACAGTGTGCAGGTTGCTGAGTGCTCTTTTGGTTTCATACTGCTCTTAGTATATTAAGTTAAATGAGATCATTTCAACACCAGTTCCAAATCAAGGAAATATAACACTTACAGCTCATAAGTATTGTTGTTGCTGTCCATAATTCGAGGGTAGCTGCCCATAGGAATAATTTTTATTCGATATCTAAAACAAGATGACTTAAGGATGTCACTTGTCATTTTAGAAACCATAATATGAAACAATCAAGAATGTATGACAATGTGGAATGTATGTATTTATTAGAGTTTGCAGAAGCCTCTATTCTTCATAAAGTCAACAGAATAGATTCCCTCATTGTACTGCAGCTTATGTAAGCATGCATTTAAATGATTTCTGATGGTAGGAACAAGGCATTTTCTAAACTGATTAGTAATAACCATGTCCTGCATCAAATCCAATTCAAGAATTTTAGGCATTGACTTATGTGCTAACATAACAATCAAATATCGTTCCATCTAGATAGCCAAATTGAACTATTATATGAGGCTCAAAGCAGCATTTATCTCATCCCACTCAACCTATATGATTCCAGAATATGATAAATATCATAATTAAAACCTAACTATCAGATTTGTTGGATTTGTTGTATGCATGCTGCATGTTTTAATTAGATTAATATAATTAAATCTATCTCTTGCTCTCAATTTAAACTATAAAAAGTGATTAAAAAAACCCACCATATAAGACAAAGTGAGTACACGACTTTTTTCCTGCTTTCTTTGCAGAATTCTGTACTTGTCACTAAAACAATGATACACCCTTTAATAATGATGTTTTTTAAGGGGGACATGTCACTTTGTCTGCACCATCATTTGGTTATCTTTCTTAATTTTTTTTCTATTTTCACTTTTCCTAAGCAGCATTTTTCTCTGTTTGGTCTTGTTGTTTGTGCACAATCTAATCATAGTATCCTTTGATGATCATGATAAGCTATTAAGCTGTATTCATTCTTATAAAATTGAAAAAACTGCAGTTGAACTCTATGGAACATAGTGCAGTTATGCCTTCATCTGGGTCTGAATCAATGCCCAATGTGATTCATTTGGATAGTACTCAGCCTCCAACTTTGGATAGCTCTCTCCCAACAACTAGTCCTCAAGTTCGCCCTCCTATCACAAGAAAACGGGGAAGATCAAATGTATGGCAACACTTTACGAGGATTGAGAATGTCGAGGATCCCAATGAGCCCAAAGCCACGTGCGATTATTGTGGTAAGGTTTTGTTATGTCATCCTAAAAAACAAGGTACTTCATCTTTGAAGTACCATCATCAGACATGTAAAGTCTTTAATGCTAGTGGAGTTGGAAGGGATAACCCCCAATCAAAAATGACCGGGACTAGGAAGACGGGGGTGGATGGTACAACTAGCAGTCCTAGTGTTGGACTTGCTAAGTACAATGAACAGAAAATACGATCGGCGGTAGCTAAAATGATAATCATGGATGAGCTACCGTTTAGATTTGTAGAAAAACAAGGTTTTAAAGACTTTATGGCCGTAGTTGAGCCTAGATTTCCAATCCCCTCTCGCATTACTATTATGCGAGATTGTATGAAGATGTACATGTTAGAAAAAGATAAGTTGAAGAACATGTTCATGGCATCTGATTATAAGATTTGCATCACTACTGACATGTGGACATCAATTCAAAATCTTAACTATATGTGCATAACAGCCCATTTTATTGATGATGATTGGATCTTGCATAAGAGGATTATAGATTTTAAGAAAGTTCCTGATCACAAAGGAATAACAATAGGAAAAGAGATTGAGTCATCTGTACTTGGATGGGGCATAAAGAAGATATTTACAATCACAGTCGACAATGCATCATCTAATACTACGGCCATTGATTATTTGAGGAAAATTGCCAAACTTAGGGATTGTATGGTATTAGAGAATGAACTTATGCATATAAGATGTTGTGCACATATTTTGAATCTCATTGTTCAAGATGGATTGAAAGAAGTTGATAAATCAATTGTCAAGATTCGAAATGCAGTAAAATATGTGAAATCTTCCCCTGCAAGACTTAATAAGTTCAAATCATGCGTAGAGAAGCAAAATATTTGGGTGGTGGGCTTCTTTGTCTTGATGTTCCAACTAGGTGGAACTCAACATATCTAATGTTGAGTGCGGCTCTCAAATATTATGCGGCGTTTGAGGTGATGCAAGATGAAGACAATGAGTTTGGCCCATATTTACGTGAGGTTGGACAAGGAATACCAACTTTACATGATTGGGAAACCATTAAGGTTTTTGTAAAATTTTTGAAGCTTTTTTATGATACGACTTTGCGGGTTTCAGGCTCAATTTATGCAACTTCGAATTTGTTCATTAGAGAAGTATTTACAGTCTATAATTATTTGACAAATTTTCTATGAGTGAGAGTAATATGCTGAAAACCATGTCGGAGAGGATGTTGTTGAAATATGACAAGTATTGGGGGGATTTTGAGAAATTGAACAAAATGTTGTTTATTGCATCTATGCTTGATCTGCGCTTCAAGTTAGAAGTTTTGGAATTTTGTTTTAGAAATTTTCTTGGGAATGAGCGAGCGTCTGAACTTGTTGATTGGTTAAGGAGAATAATTGAGCGGATGTATAAGCAATATTCAAAATCTAGTGTAGGTTCAAGTAGGGGTCAATCAAGTGTTGGTGAGACCCAAAGCAATACTTCTTATGATAATGTGGATGATATATTAAGTATGTTTGAACAATATCAAGCATCAAAGGTGTGGTAGAGTCTAAATCAGAATTGGATAAGTATTTCATGGAAAGTGTTGAAGGATCGACACCCGACTTTGATATTTTACTATGGTGGAAGGTGAACTCAATCAGATATCCGATCCTTGCCAATATGGCTCGAGATGTGTTAGCTATTCCTATATCTACTGTTGCTTCTGAGTCGGCATTTAGCGTTGGAGGTCGTGTCTTAGATTCATTTCGTAGCTCATTGGCCCCAACAACAGTTGAATCTCTTATTTGCACACAAAACTGGTTAATGGCTCCCTCCATTAATTATGACTCCCAAGATGTAATGGAAGATGCTGAAAGCTACAAGTTAGAAACCGGTAAGATTCACATTTAGAAATTATTTTCATATAGCCTTTTCAATTAATTATATGTTTAACATAATTTTTTTTCATGTAGAGATAACTTTGAAGAATATTTTAAATGAGATCGATTGAAGATTACTTGAAGTACTTTTGGACCAAAACTAGCTAATCTAAGAGTAAGACCATTTTTTCTTTTTCTTTTATTTATTTATTTATTTATTTTTTTTGTGGGCATGTTCTTCATGTGCATTTGCTTTGAGCTTCATGTCTTGTGCTGAAACTATATATTTGCAGGATTCTTGGAGACATATTCATGGGGGCTTACCACACAGGATTCTTGGAGTTGGAGACATATTCATGTGCATTTTGCACTTTTTCTTGCTTCCTATTTAGAGGATAATAGTAATGTCGTTTGTATATGCTTTAATTTAGTGCACTTTTTCTTGCTTCCTATTTAGAGGATAATCGTCTGTATCCATTTATTGTCTTGCATTGCTGGAATTTAGGAACAAGTCTCAAGATGTACTTTGAAAATTTGATCATTTCGTGTTCTAACCAAAGAATTATCAAAAATAAAGAACTGATTCAGAAGCAGGGAAAAAAAAAAAAAAAAAAACGGGTAATCGGGTATTCCGAAACAGTATTCGGGTCGGGTATTCGGGTATCGGCCAAATCGGGTAATCGGGTACCGGAAAAGCCTTGGGTTCGGGTCGGATCGGAACAGTAGAATTCGGGTCGGGTCGGGTCGGGTGAACAGTGCTAGTTTAAACGCAGGAAAAGATTTGTACGTACGTACACATGAATTGCATGCCTCGCAAAGTATTAACGGCGATAATATTTCATACACGCAAGTTCTTTTTAGTTGACACAAATCATGTAATCGTACGTGCGTGTTGGATGTACATTTTTAATTGATGCTAATGGGAAAAAATTGTCACAAAAACTTAAACCAGCTGCTATTACCTACAGAATTGAGAAGGTCACAAAAACTAGGTCGCAAACTGTTTATATATATGGCCAACATGCAAGTGGTAATTCATGATTATTGCACTCAAAGGTTTCGGCACTGCCCCATAACTAACCTCTAATGTTTCACGAAATATTTGATCATGATCATCAATATTAATTTTTCCTCGTTACAAACCTGTCAAATATTGTACATATTTTGCCATAAATACCTAAATAATTAACTAGCAATTTAAAGTTTAGAAATCGTTAATTAACTTATCATTTATCATGGCCATTCATTCAAAATTCTGACTAAAACTGCAGGGTACTATTTGTTTGAGTAAAAATTAAATGTGGGTTTCAAATCATTAACTAATTTGTTTGAGTTAAAATAGTTAAAACATGATGATGAGTAACAACAGAATAGCTACTATTCATTAATAATGATAATAGAAATAGGCATGCATTTGGACTAAAAATAGTCTACCATCATTTATATAACAACCATAGACCAATATGCACAGAAAGCTCATGTTGATCCTGCATGTACTGAATGTATTTGTTCATCCACGTGAGTAGGTGATCATGTACCAATCACTCTACATATAATACACGTATCAAAACAACAATGTCAAGTAGAGCAACTTCTTAGTACTGTTATTCACTGAAGCAATAACCACTTAGACATGATTTAATACAAGCAACTATAATATGTGTTATGCACATGCACTGTGTGATGTGGCAGACAACATTTGAGTCCTAATTTAAGTAACGGTCATACCTCCCTTGATGCACTCGTGGAAGATCTCAACCAATCCTTCGTACACATTTATATCTGTACATATTACTTGAACCTCATGCATTTCTAGTCCCATGAGAAGCTATATCCTATTAGTTAAAATGTCAATTGATTATACATTATGACAAATCTCACTATACAATAATTGAAGCACTTATATGTTTATATAGGGAGATGGAGAATGCCAATGGACATGAGAGGTTTCAAAATCACTTTTTTCCTTGCGCACGTACAACTCAATGGAAACTGTAACAGGTGGAGAAGTAATATAGTCTCTGAAGATGGTGGTTTAGCATCTTCACCTAGTTTTTGTTGACAGCTTTTGAGGAATGCAGACTTGAAAGACGCATGTCTAGGGAAAGTGTTTGGCTAAAGTCCTCCAAGATGAGGAAAAATATGCATAACTGAAAAGGTTTTGAGGACATGAAGTGTACTGGAAATGGAAGTTGTTCGGGCATATTATGATGGAAACTGGTTGACTCTGATTTAATTTAATAGTTCCTAAATCAAGCCACATTAATGACTATTGAATGTTATAACGCTGGAGGGATTTGGGAACTTTTCATGTCATGAGGGTTGGGATAGTCCAACCAGGTAGATAAACAAATAGCAGTGCAAAAATTAAAAAAATTCGATCACGGCAGTTTCTGCTAACAAGTAGAAATAAAAAAATGGGGTCAAATGGATAATAGCACATGGCAAACTAGTATCACTTTAATTTCATTCAAATCAAAGATCCATTTCTGCTAATGTTCAGTGTAGGGGATACATGGCCAACAAAAACATAAAAATCGTGGGCAGTCCAACTTCTAATCTGCATCTAATACTTTCCTATCTTGTCTAAAACAAAATAGGCCTCGAATGTTTGGCCTCCCAATAGTAATAAAAATAGTGGTTGGTATTTTTGCAAGTGTTGTTTAACTTAACAGAACAGAAGGTAAAATAGCCCAAGCACGTCCCACTCCTATTAGGTAAATCACTCATGAGGATTAGATACATTTCTACCATTATAACAGAACATAAGCAAAAATGTGAGTTGTTGAAACCAGTGAGTACCTTGAAGGAGCATGTTCTCGGCCTCGTGACCAAGGATCTGCAACTCAGCCTTAGGGGTTGTTGTGATCGATGGGTAATGCAAGACACGCGGCTGCGTCTTGTGCCTTTGGGCATGGCTGCCTTATTATTGAAATGTGGGGAAAACCAAGCTGGGAGTTCACAGCAGGTAGGCTGCGCACGTCCAGTAGTGGTAGAGAAGCTTCCATAGCTGTCGATGGATTCGGCTGTCACACTGGACTTGACTGCCGTTTGCCTGTGATGGGGAAATGAAGGATTTCAAACCGAACTGGTTTGGGTCACTTCTCGATAGAAAGGAAGATAAAGAGAAAAGGAACTAAGGGAATTACCACAGATCATTGCATTCGAACTGAGCAATCACTGTGAAGAGATTTGGTCTTGGTCTGTGATGGGTGAAAGGAATAAAGAGAATAATTCCAGGGAGGCTTGCCGAGAGCTAGGAAGGGGCAGGCCAGGTTGGTGGGGAACTTTTCATCCGTACAAAAGTATTTGGAAGTACCGTAACTCTCTTTAGAGCATGAACATCCAATGGATTAGAAGTTAGGATATTTTTCATGAATATAAAATAAATTTTAACTCATCTTAATTTATCTCAATCTATCATTATAATTTTTTAAAATTTTAATATAAAATATAATAAAGAATTCAATTTTTTTAAATTCTATAATAATAATAGTATTAAAAAATAATATTCTAATAATATATAATTATTTGATTTCAATTCAACTCAGTTCAATATACAAACGCAACCAGTTATTTTTTATATAATAATGAGCAATTACTAATTAAAAAAAGATTTAATTTTTATTAATTTAATTTTTTAATCATATTTTATCATTCTACCTTGTTAATGTAATAAAAATATTCTT
Source organism: Juglans regia (assembly GCF_001411555.2). Taxonomy (NCBI): domain Eukaryota; kingdom Viridiplantae; phylum Streptophyta; class Magnoliopsida; order Fagales; family Juglandaceae; genus Juglans; species Juglans regia. The sequence goes on from NC_049904.1 coordinate 30,599,965, forward strand.
GTGAAAACTTTTTAAAAATTGTAATGTTATAAGTGTTAAAGGATGTAAAGTGAAAGGGGTCAACATGTACATTTTTAGCAGAACGTTCAAAAACAATGGTTCGCTCGACATGGCTTGACCCATCGCTCGAGCGAGATCAAGTTAGAGATTTTGCTCGACCTCGCTAGAGCCGTCACTCGAGCGACACTTGGCTCGAGCAACATCAAGTTAGAGACTTTGCTCGACACAAAGCTTGAGCAACATCAAGTCAGATTCTTCACTCACCATTGCTCGACCGATCGCTCAAGCGAAATCAAGTCAGAGACTTCGCTCGAAATCGCTCGACACAAAGCTGGAGCGACATCAAGTCAGAGACTTTGCTCAAACTCGCTCGAAATTTGGCTCGATCGACATCAAGAGTGAGACTTCACTCGACATGGCTCAACCCATCGCTCAGTCGACAACAAGTCAGAGACTTCGCTCGGTGTCGCTAGATATGTTACTCGAGCGAGAACAAGTCAGAGACTTCGCTCGCCATCGCTCGACACTTGGCTCGAGCGACATCAAGTCAGAGACTTCGCTCGAGCCAATGTTCTGAAAGCCTAATTTTTCCTTAAGTTTAGCGCCTCTCTCTTGGGAAGTATAAAAGGGAACATTTCATTCTTCCCTTGGTGTGGAAAATAAGAGCAAGAACAGAGCCCCTTAATTTCCAAGAGCATTTGATCAAAACTTTTCCTCACATTCAAAGTTGAATTTCTTGAAAAATATACCTCCACCAACTCACACTCAAGAGAAAAACATAGTTGAGTCCATTGGAGTGGACGTGTTCATTGGCCGGAAGGTTTCTGGAGCTGTTGTGGATGCAGAGAGCGAGAGGTTCTCGTGGGTAACTATAAAAAAGTCGGAGTTCCGACACACTACATGCGTGTAGAGATCGAATGGCACAATTGTGGTGTTGCAGGCCAAGTACCGTAACTACAAAGGTTTTGTGAGTGTCTCTTAATTGGTTGTAACAATTAAAATTTCTATAGTGGATTTGAGGTGGTGTCTTACACCCATAGTGGTTTTAGATTTTGAAGAAGTTCTTCGAACAAGTTTTCACGTCTTGAAAATATCTCTGTGTTAATTATTTGTGTGATTTGTTTTATTTTTTAATTGCTTGCTTGTCTATAATTTTTCTTAGACTAGAAAATTCGAACTACACCCATTCACCCCCTCTAGGTGTTGTATTGGGTAGAATTACTGCTTTTTCAGTTGGTATCAGAACGGGTATCACGGCAAAATCAAAATGCACGAAATATTCTCACATGTGTAATCAATATCTGCTATCAAAGTTAAAAGCAAAAATTCAAGTTTACACATGACAAACACAATTTTTACAAAAAATTCTTCATTAAGAAAATATCATGATTGAGTTTCAATGAAGTATGCAATACAATAGTAGTTCAAACATTGTGTTTCACAAAGGCCCATTTTCTCTCATGTGTGCTCCCCCCTAAAGCATATCATCACTCCCCCTACATATGTGCTCCCCTGTGCTCCCCCTAACACATCTTCCCTACATAACACTCCCCCTTTTTGTCACTAAATGCAAGGGACTCAATCACCACCATCTGCCTGGCTGCCATCATCCTCATCATGGAGGAGCTCCTCAATGTCGTTGAAGCATTGGGTGACAATCTTTTGGAAACCATCAAGACGAGCATCAAGGAGGACCAAATAGTCCAACACCATCTGTAGACTGGGCTCGATCGATGGGGCCGCGCGCGCCAAGATGTGCCGAGGTGGATGGCCCGAAGCTCAAAGGTTGAGAGCTTGACGGATGAGATGCGGGTGTCGGTGCCGGTGCTGGAGGATGCTCAATGTCTAAAGGATGAGATGCAGCACGACTGAGCTGCATGGTCTTATGACCAATGGGAGCCTAAAGTGAAATCCTAGGCTCATGAGGAAGGCAATCTGGGTGATGAGACAAGGAAATGGTAGTCCAGTCCAGACTTTTTTAGACCGGAATGTCTAAAGTATGACTCGGCAAAGATGACTTCCCAAATCAATAGAGACGTCATTGATCAGGGCATAAAGAAGAAGTGCTCGATCATACCCGATGTCACTATGATGTGCAGTCGGGTAGAGATTAGTCAATATGATTCGACAAAAAAGAAGGTGGTTAGGTGGAAAGCTAACCGTATACAAGGGTATCCTACCATTCCAGTTATTGTACATCCCAATCAAGCATCTATCGATGACTGGCATGCGAGGAAGAGGAGTGGTCAGATACGGATACACCGGATCGAGTACCCGCGGGGTGTTTAATAAGTCAGAAAACATATTAGGGGTCACCTGAAAATGGATGGTTCGGAGACTCACCTCAAAGGAGCCATCGTCAGAAATATCATGGATATTGGAGTAAAACTCCTTGACGAAATCCAAAGAAGGAGTGGGAAGACCAGTGATTAAGGCAACCCACTGGCGAATCTAAAAAATGTGGGGGACAATTGTTTCATTCAGCTCGTGTAAGGAGACCTCACTCTCAACAATAAGATTTCGAGTACTGAAATTCTGATAAAAAAGATCCCGAGCGATGGCATTGTAGAAGTGTGCTTGGGCTGGGGCAGGGGGATCTTGGGCTGGGGTGGGAGTATCCTTACTAGGACGAACAAGGCGAGACATGGTTTTTGACTGTAGACAGAACAATGATCGTTAGACAAGGGTAAAAGAAATGAACATGACCAATGTATGTCCAATGCATGTTCATGCTAATATGTCATATTGAAATGCATGACCAACACGCCCCACGCAAGCCCAAAATGCTCAATGCACTACATGGGTGACTCACCAACCGACCTTGTACATGCATTTCAAGCTTAATGCGTATACAATGGGTAACAACCATAATTTGTGCCTAAAATGCACCTAAAAAATATGGCCAACACGCCCAATGCAACAATGAGTGTTTACAGTCAATGCATGCTATGCCAATCAATGGGTGTTTTCAATTACAAACAAACCCAAAACTTTCTCTATGAAAATGCAACATAGGGAGTCACTCAAACATTTTATCAAACACTTGTTCCTTATGTGTTGTTACACAAAGGTGTGGTGGATGCAAAAATCCCGAAATTCGTAAATACAATGGTGAGAGAAACATTCTCTACACCCAAGAGCTCAACGAACAAAATGCCCAACATAAAATCCCAATTTCAAAAACCAAAACAAAATCCCCAACAACAACGGTGAAAATGAAAACCGTAGCCCCCATGAGTGAAAATGAAAAATGAAAATGAAAATGAAAATCAAATGGAGTACTTACTGTGAGTGAAAGATGATTTCGTAAGACAATTCAAGAGAAATGCACACGGAGAACAAAAGAGAGAAGAAATCGCACGAAGAAAAGGAGAAGAAACGGCGCAAGGGAAAAAAAACACGTCTGAGGGAAAAGAAAAGGAAAGGTTTTTAAAACGTTTTTGCTCGAGCGTAATTAAGTTTAGCTAGAGCGAAAGTCTAGAATTTTGAATAAATATGCTTAGTTTTTCATTATGTGATTCAAGCATTAATGAGACCATTGTGCCCCACATTTTTGAGTCTCACCAATGGGTTTCCATGACCATTGGTCTTCCCACTCATTTGGAGTTGGTGAGGGAACTTTACTCAAATATCCATGCCATTTCAGATAGTGGTGATTGAGCCCCTTGAAGTGTGTAAAGTGAAAATGGGGTCAACACGGCTTGAGTAGAACACAAATAGAGGTTCGATCGACACATCGCTCGATTCACATGATCAAGTGAAAGGCTTTGCTTGCATCTGTTGGCTCGACATTCGGCTCTCACGACATGAAGTCTGATAAGGTTAATTTGTGATCATTTATTGTTAATGAGTGGATTCCCGTAGAGATTTCATGCCTCCACTTCAATGTCAACATGTTTAAAGCATTTCATGGTTTTGATCATAGATGCTGCTTTGATCAGTCTGATCTGCTCGTGATCATTTTTCTCTACTGATCATGAAACGAATACTAAATACTGCTCTCTTGAATTTTAAAAATATTAGTAAATTAGTTTATGATCCTTTGATTGAGTACCACGAATGAACCCACCAACGTCCAACCAAATGCATGGAAATTGAGTCTTTGGACTCATAAATACGAGACAAAAAACCATAGCATAGTGAAGTTCAAATGGGAATTAACTATCCCAAAATGGAGCTTTGATTTGAGATGAGGATGATGAGCTAAGCAGATTCCTCTATAAACATTAAATTGCCCAATATGCAAATTATTGTACGCTTGTCCTAAGTATTAATTTTTAGTTTGAAATGCTTATAGTTAAGGGTCTCGGTAGATACTGAAGTTGGTGTAATTGATCAGTTGATACAACTCATCCAATGGCAACATGATACTGACCAGAATATTTGTCAAAACATTCTTCAACTCATCTTCTTTAACCATCTACGACCATCATCCAAATTCATCATCTTCAACACATCACCAACAACTAGCCTTGTCCATCTGGAGTGTTATAGTCAAATCATTCAAGGCGTTAATAAATCTTGTGTAACCAGGGGTAGAGAAAATTTGTGCGACTCACACAGACAGAAGTTATATATGTACATGTTGTTTTCAATTACCCAAGCCCTGATCAACACGATAAGTCCTCCCAGCCAAATTCATCACCCTTCACAGAAACCTCTTAGCCATAAATAAAAATTGTCTGCATTATGGGTTAAAAAAATAATAGGCAATTATTTTTTATCTGTAAGCTTGACAGCTCAGAATGTGGTAGCATCACTACTCCACATATAATGCACAAGGGAACTGTTTTCACATCCAAACACCTATAAATCAAAAACATCATTTGAAAGTACGACACTCCATGAAAAGATATAAATAGATCATTTGTTAATACTTTCCTAAAAGATAAATTAACATCAGCTCTAGGTATGAGGTAACTAAAGAGAAGTTGGACACCAAATGTAGTTCACATTTAAATTTACTGCATACTAGCTTGTTGAAAGGGTAATTATTATTTTTACCCTTTCCTCCTGCCCTAAAGAACCATGTTCTAGATCCTTAACCCACAATGGTTTGCCATATCTCAGTTTCATAAATAACCATGTCTCGATTTTGAGACTGGGACTACTGAGGAATCGAAAGCTAAAATGGGACATCCATTAACGCACATATCTATATTGGCCACCATAGTCATACATTTTCAATTGAAATCACTGAAATTTAACTTGCAAGTTGTAAAGGCTTCAATACCTCAAATTATTAAGTCTTTCGTTCCAACACACTTTCCTGGAAGACACTCCTCAATTGGAAGCTCCTTGCTTACTGGGGTTACATTGAAATGTGTGAGAATCAAAATACAAAGCGATGTCATTACAATAACTAACTAAAAACTGAAAGACACAAACAATCTTTCCCTAGTTGCTTCAATTACACAGTGTCTAAATAGACTGGAAAAATGCTTTCTTACACATTTCTTTAGACAACCATATAATTATTTGCTCAGAAACACACCTAATATACTTTTTCCAAACACAACATTTATTAAACAAGATGTTTTATTATCACAGAGCAAGTAATTAATCTAAAAAATACATTAGATGAGAAGCTCAACAGGTCTGAGAGTTAAGGAATTGACTGTTCTTGTCACTATAAATATTAATTTCCATTTATGGAAAGTCCAAGTATGCAAATTTGATATAAAGAGTCCACATAAGGGAAAAGATGCCAAAGTAGTACATGCATATTTCATTCTCATAATTATTAGTATCGTACAAAATACTATTACACTCAAGATGCATACTCATGAACTGGAACCAAAATCAATAAGAATGTGGTGATGTAGACTTAGGACCTTAGTTTGAATCTCATCATCGATCAGTGTCATCCATAGAACTGGTGTCATCATTGGTTTCTAAATCGGTGTCACCGACTAGGTCCTCCTCACTAGATCCGTCGGACATGGAATCACTGGAATCTGATTCTGACTGCTCTGATATATCATTCATATTACTTTGTGAGTTCAGAATGTTAGTACTTCGCCCAGCCGATGCAGCTGTGGGCACTGAAATGGGCTGAACATCTGGCCTTAGCCGTGGGGACTGATTGTCATTGTAAGTGATGTCCACATCTCTATGAACATCAGAAGATTGTTCTTCCTGGAAGACGTTGGTCTCGCTAGAGTCATCCTCATCCTCATCTAAATGTAATTGTGGAACATCATAGACATTTCGATAAGTGATTTTTTGCACGACATGCCAAGAACCGAATAGTTTTGTGTCTTTTAGGTAAAATACTTGTGAAGCTTGGCAAGCTAATACAAACGGGTCATCCTTATACCAAGTTCTGGACATATTGACACTTGTGACATGCTCACTCATCCTGATCCCTCGACTAGCATCACCAACATCAAACCAATCGCAACTAAATAACCATACACGCCGCCATCCCATGTACCTCACTTCCAATATGTCATTAAGAACCCCATAGAAATCAACCATATTGGATCGGTGTTCACTTCTAACCAAGACACCGCTATTTTGTGTCCTATGGTTAATTTCCCGATGCTTTGTATGAAACCATATTTCGTTCATTATAGATCTAGAATATGAACCCACCCAAAGGTCAGGCCCACAAGCTATTACATAAAGATCGTCAGATACATTGCCAAGATCCCTAGCTCGCAATGCTTCAATCTAAAATGATGACCACACGACAAGAAAGACAATGCGAATTATTTAAACATATTATTAATGGTAGTAAGGTCGAGTAGATATAATGATCAATTTAACTTACACGTTTCCTGAACCACGATGAAAATTCAACTTCATGCCTCCTTTCCAGGTTAGATATGCTCTGCTTCTTCAAGATATTGTAGTGCTCCCTACAAGAAGTAAAAAATTAGTTTTATGGCTAAGTGATTCGAAAGAAGTAATGTAACTTTTCACCCTCATAGGGAAGTAGAAGCTCATGGTTGAACGGGTTCTTACTCCAAGTATTGGATAATCTCGGTGTAGTTGTTGAGGGTGTACCATCTGGTAGTTTTAAATAATTTCTTCTCTAACTGGATAGGTATTGAATTACCGAGTGGGCGCACTTTTTGAGAAAAAATTGAGAATGCAGATATTTCGGATGTTTGCACACCAACATTAATGTTTCGTTCCTTTCGAGTGAAGCTAGTTGGTACATCATGCAGATACATCGACGCAAATGTCAAGCATTCTACATGAATATATGCCTCAGCAATGGATCCTTCTGCGCGGGCCTTGTTTTTGACGTACCGCTTAAATTTTCTCAAATACCTCTCAAACGGATACATCTACCTATATTGAATAGGGCCTGCAAGGTACAACTCTCGGGGTAAATGGACAGCCAGGTGGACCATTACGTCAAAGAAGTTTGGTGGAAATATAGTTTCCATCTTGCAAAGAATGAGGACGATGTCAATCTCAAGATGTTTCACAACTTCTTTCTTACATGTTCGTGCACTTAATTCCCCAAAAAATGTGCTAAGTTCCATCAATGCTAAACTTATATCATGTCTTAAGTACCCTCGGATTGCTGCTAGCAGTAGCCATTGCATGAATATGTGGGCATCATGACTTTTCATACTAGAAATTTTTCAGTCACTAACATTAACACATCTTGCAATGTTAGATGCGAAACCATCAGAAAATTTTACACTTTTCAGCCATGCACAAAACTCTTTCCTCTCATCTCCATGTAACATGAAATATGCATGAGGGATAATTACTCGATCACCATGTTTTTTCAAATGTAACTCTTTTCTTATACAGAGTTAGACCAAGTCCCGACGGGCTTTGATACCATCTTTTATTTTACCTGGAATATTCATCAATGTACCTAATACATTGTCACAAATGTTCTTCTCGATGTGCATCATGTCGAGATTATGTCTAAGTTTCAAATATGTCCAATAGGGTAGATCAAAGAAGTTACTATGTTTTGTCCAATTTAACTCTTCAGGGGTGCGCTTTCTCCTTTTACTAGCTTTGCCAAAGTCTACAGGACCAATGCATTTAATTGGTGTAGTATATCTTCTCCCAAAGTTGAGTAGGTGGCATCCGATGATCTTCTTTGCCATTAAAAAGATTCTTCTCGTTTCTCCAGATGTGACCTGTTGGTAGAAAGCGGTGATGACTCATGTAACAATGCTTTCGCCCATGTCTCAACCACAAAGATTCTATATCTAGATTGCAACAAGGGCAAGCCAACTTCCATTTCGTCCTCCAACCAGAAAGATTACCGTATGTAGGAAAATCATTAATAGTCCACAATAAAGCTGCATGTAACCGAAATCGTTCGCCAACCATGGCATCATAGGTATCAACCCCATTTTCCCACAAATCAAGTAGTTCATCAACTAAAGGGCGTAAGTAAACATCAATTTCATTCCCAGGCGATTTAGGTCCAGGAATTAGTGTAGACAACATGAAGAATGGATCTTTAATACATAACCATAGAGGCAAGTTATATAGAACTAGAATCACTGGCCATAAGCTGTAGGGTTTGCTCATATTATTGAATGGGTTGAATCCATCACTAGCAAGACCAAGCCTCACATTTCGAGCATCTTTAGCAAACCAAGGATACTCTGTCAAATGTAGTCCACACCTCAGAGTCGGCAGGATGCCACAAAGTTTCTTGATCATGTACCCTTTCTGATTGATGCCACCTCATGGATACTACAGTTTTCTTGGACATATATAGTCTTTGAAGCCTTGGTTTTAGTGGAAAATACCGCACTACCTTTAGGGGCACTAGTCGTTTAGAAGGTGTGGAGTACAACCACCTGGAGGCTTTGCACTTGGGGCACTCTTGCTTGTTGCTATTTTCCTTCCAAAATAGTATGCAATCGTTTGGGCAAGCATAGTTTTTAATGTATCTAAATCCCAACCCTCGCTCCAATGATCGTGCCTCATTGAAAGATTCTGGCAAGAGTGATTCAGGAAAAGCTGTTCTCAGTAGTTCAAGAAGCATGTCAAAGGACTTTACACTCTACCCGCCAACTGTTTTGATATGGAGCAACTTTACAACAAATGATAGTTTGGAAAATGCTTTGCAACCATCGTAAAGTGGACGTTGAGCATCTTCCAAAAGCTTCTCAAAAGTGTTTGGTTGTGGTTCAACCGTGCTGGTTTCCACTGGATGTCCACCCATGTCTTCATCAACACCAACGGTGGTTGCCGCATGAATGTCACCCAACATATCATCGATGTCATCAATATAACTATTGACATCATCTTCATTATCATCTTCGTCCTCATCCATGAAATTCATGGGTTCTTGCTCCCCATGAAATATCCAACTAGTGTAATTTGGATCTATACCCGTAATATATAAATGCCATTCTACCTCGCTTATAGGTAAGAAGAAATTATTACGACATCTACGGCATGGACACATCACACTATTGTTTCCTTGGGCATGAGCTCATGCCATTGTGAGGAACTGCCTAACCCCTTCAGCATATTCCGTTGACCTAAACCTATTGGTGAGGTGCATCCAAGTTTTGTCCATCTGAAAAAGAATAACATTTAACTAAACTACATTTTTTTATCATAGACGTCCAATCTAAGAAACATGGATTGGTTTAGATAACAAAAAATACATGTACATTGCGAGAACCATGGTGTCAAAACCATCCCTTAATTATTACTAACTCCGAGTTTGTTTTTTACGCACATAGAATAAACTTTAATTATATGCTTTGTATACAGTGTGAATGATGTATACCCGTTCATAGAGGATGATTTGATAAATTCCAATATGAAAGGGTCACTTTTGCTGAATATAGGCATTTTGTTGAACCAAAATGCCTGTAGCCAATGGAACATAAATCAGCTCCCAGATTCTTCATGATAACTCCCAATGCTAAAGTTAATAAGGGTTACAATGCATGTATAAATGGCAATGTTCACGCGTTATTCCTGCCACGTAGTTGGTTCAAGACGAATAACTATATGTATGTTTTATTCCTGTGGTCTTAGTGAATTTGTTCGTCGTTGAGAATGTTATAAAAGATGTAATATACATTTCAAATGAATGAATGAACAAAGTACATACAATGCTTCAATTCTTGAATTTCCTCAACATTGGTTCTTGCCTTCAAGTCACAACCTAAGTTGAGAGCATACTTACCCAAAATTTCAAGACCAACCAATTTTATCTGAGAAACAATAATCACTAAAGTCAGCACTAATTAATCTAAATTCCCATCTGCAAAACAAGTATTCAAACGCGTTGCAATTCAAATGACTCAATCTTCCTTAACATAAGGTTGAAGGTAACTAAGCCGCATGTCAATATAATTGGTTTAAGTGAATTGTCGCCCACTAATTGAGCATATCAGTAGTGAAATGCTCCAGAATTTCAAAGAACAAAATCTAACAAAGAGGGTAACTCATGGATCCATGAAGTACTATATCAGCTTATTGATTACTAAATTTACAAATCAAATAGGTCAAAAATTTGATTATTCATCTAAACAAATAAGTGAATGAAACATAGCACAATATTATACAAAACAAATCATGTGATTATGATAGGGTAGGGCGATAGATACCGAGAGAGGGGGGGTGAGACAGACCCTGAATAGTTTTCAATATCGTTAGTTGTGGGCACTCTTCATTTTCTCATATAGGCCGCCACCAGCCCCCATCAAAAATATTATTGGAAGTCCAAAACTCCTATCTTTTTTTTTTTGGCTTCATTTGAACCTTAAGTAGTAGTATTGGCTATATATATATATATATATATATATTTATGGGTGTGAACATTTTTCACTAAACACAATACTAAAAGCTAGCAAGGTTGATCATCTTTCGATCTCAACAACAATTTTCGAAACAATATTTATAAATCTCATCATTGTCACTTCAATTACGCTAGTTAGATATATATTATCCTTCAAATTACCTTATGATGATCAAACTCATCAATTCCATTGTATTGTGCTATTATAAGTTAATTAAAACCAACAACTTAATTGCTTAGACATTAGCTAGATGGACATTATTCAAAAGAAGAAATTAAGGGTATACGTAGGACAAAGATCATGATCACCAATACTACCCATATGGCTTTCAAAAAGAAAACCTGGCCTAAAAGGATTTTTTTTTATAAGTAAAATAATAACCTGGCCTAAAAGAATTATGATGATCATGATCAAATCCATTCTTTTATGATGATCACTAGTGTCTTCCCGCAAGGAGAGTGCTCGTTACGACTAGTACTACTAGTACATATCAATTTCCATGAACATTCATTCCGAACAATATAATATATATTAATCAAAATAAAAAGAAAATTAAAAAAAATAGGGTAAGTACTCACGGATCCATGAAGTATATAAGCTTATAATTGATTACTAAATTACAAATCAAATAGGGAAAATTTTTTTATTCATCTAATCCTATAAGTGAACGAAACACAACACAATGTTATACAAAACAAATCATGTGATGATGATAGGAGTAGGGCGAATAGATATCGAGAGAGGGGGGGTGGGACAAACCCTGTACAAGGAGAAGGGAAAATAACGACAGATGAGTGACATTCATACATATATATATATGTATATACATTCTTCTTGCAGCAGTGTGATTGTGGGCCAGAGAGAATCTGAGATGAGGTCAGAAAGAGGGTCGAATCGACCGTATCAGTAGTCGCTTGATTTGTCCTACAAATAGAGAGAGAGAGAGAGAGAGAGAGAGAGAGAGAGTTACTAGTGTCTCCGATGAGGTGATGATGCGGCGTGGGAAGGGGCGGCTTCCAGAACTCTGTGCGATAGAAAGGGTATCGAGCGGGCTGGGAGGGAATAAAAAAGACTACCATATATAGTTACCCATTTGTTACGGTGAAAGACTTTGATGCAACTAAAGGGAAAGTAATAGATTTTATTGCGGCGATTGTGTATAGCCGTAAAAAATCAAAAATTGCTGGAAAATGCAATTATCGGTCATAGTCTAAGCGTCGGCTTAATTTTCGTCGCAAAAATCAATCATTTCATTGCAAAATATACTTTTCGCATCACAAATTTAGTTGCCATAAAAAATGGCTACCAATACTTATTTCCGTCAAATGCATACGACGCAGGTAATAAATCGGCCGCGAAAGCTGCTTTCTGTTGTAATGCTTGTTCTGTTTGTGCATGTTCACCAAATTACGTCCACGGGTCCAAACCCATGCAGGTAAGAAGAAGATTTGGCTTGACCCATCCTAGTTCTATGGGTACTGTAGTAGCACTACTCATATTTTATTAGTTAGTATTTTCTACTAATTAAGGACGACTACCTATATAATATATAAGGCCTTTTTTTAAGTGGTTGATACATTAAACGATTCAAAATATATATTTTTATAGATCCATATCAATAGATTGGATGCCCATCAGCCCATGTAATTAATTTATTTGTGGCATCTAATTATGTGAATGCTATATATATATATATATATATATATATATATATGCAGCCACGTATATAATATATTTCATTACATGATCAAAATTTCCTTTTTGGCATTAGATCAGTCATAAACTGATCAGCATGATCATATATATATATGGGTAGTGATAAGTTTACCACTCGATTACTACTCATGATCTACTACCCAATTGTATTTCAAGTATTTTTTTATTTTTTATCATTTTCTTTTAAGTATTTTTTTAACATCCTTAATCATTAAGAAAAAATTAAAAATATATATAACTTTACTAATACTCACTTCCTTAATCATTAAATAAAATTAAAAATTAAAAAAAAAATCAAATACAAAAAGAGTAATAAATGGGTGGTAGTAGGATAGTGACCCTATCATTATTATATATATATATATATATATATATATATAAATGTATATTGCCAATTGATCGAGTAGTACTTTAACTGATGAGGAACGAATTAAACCGTCACTGTAACGCCCCGTCCCCGAGGATCCGGAGAGTTAACTCATGTCACTTAAAAATCATTTTCCTTCCACATAGTACATATTCTAATTTTTCTCTATCGCACAAAATACTCATATATATGAGTATTTACATCAATTACTCCAGAATAACTATTCTAAGATGATACAAAGTTTAATATAAACATCAATCTCTCAATAAATCACATCATCAGAGCACAACAAGCTTACTGAATGAAAATCCTCAATACCCATATAAACCTTCTATGCTTAAACCATCATTCTTAACTCTTCTCACCCATGCTCCATATCCTTGATCCTCAACTGAAACATTCAAATCATCTGAAAAATATTGTGGAGATAAGGGGTGAGTTATCAACAACTCAGTAAGCAGAGAACATATACTAGCATGTAAACATGAGCCTTTTCAGAAAGTTCAATATGCAGAAACAAAACATTTTATTTTTATATGAAGATCTCAGAAAACGTGTTATCAAAAAATCAGAGCGACTTTTCAATCATTTCATACTCAAGTCAACAATTCATATTTGAGGATCCATTTCATATTCAAAAACGCTTTGGCATAACATAACTGAACATCTTCATCTTATCATATCATATCATATACCATGTTTAACCCCCGTGGTAGGGTTGTGCTATCCCCGGTGGCCAAACCAGGCAGTATCATGTGGTGAACTTCCCCTTTTTCAATCTCGGAACTCCGAGTGTGCACACAGGAAAGAACACGTAAAAAGACCACTTTGTTTCCAAAGTGGGTGCACTCTATCATATCATGGTGGTACCAACCATATCACGTGAACCAGTATCATCATATCAGAACCATATTCAGAACAGATAAGCATGCCAAAGTTTTATCATATCCATGTCATATCAAAACACGTGTGAAATATATTCATATCATGGAAAATGATAGGGTTACTACCCTCATACTACCCATTTACTATTCTTTTTGTATTTGATTTTTTTTTAATATTTATTTTACTTAATGGTTAAGGAATTGACTATTAATAAAATTATATATTTTTTTAATTTTTTTTTAATATTTAAGGATTTTAAAAAAATACTTAAAAGAAAATAATAAAAAAATAAATACATTATAAGTAGTAAATAGGTAGTAAAAGGATATTAACCCTATCATTACCCTTCATATCATTTCCATTTGATCAAAAACAGATCCAATAGCACATGCATAAAAATCTCAATGATATCATATTCGCTCTTTTGCATATTTCAAAAATATGTCAAATATTGCTCATGTCTACACAATGCATGTCAGAAAATATTTTCTCCTTTTCGTACAGGTTTCATGAGTGATGCAAATAAACGACCGAGGTTGATTTTTCTCAAGTTTTCATTTCATCACAAAATATGCAAAGTTTTCAGAAAGTCAACCTCAGTCTCAATAATTCGTATAAAACCTAGCATAGGAACCCCGCTTACCTGGACGACTTAACTTTTCCAGAATTTTCCTCAAATATGTCGAGTCGACTATAAATCGTCACCTATAAAGGTAATCACGTAATTTCTGTAAGTTTCCAATCAATCATGTATTTCGATATTTAAGCATAAGCTTCTTAAATAACCTATTTTAAATTTCTCAAAACTTAAAACTTTCATAATCCCAAAATATATCATCACTTCCTAAAATCACCAATATCCGCCACAACCCATGTCATACACAAAACACCAATATCTAAACCCGAACTGCCAACAAATCTCATAGTCTAAACCAATCATGCTAACAACTCCATCACCCAATCCAATCAACCCCGTTACTCCTCTGACTCAGTCCGGCAAAACCAATCAGCAATTAAATACAGTGTAATGTGCTAGTGCAAAAATACGTTAAATTCACGAGAATTCTTTGAAAAATACTTACAATGCTATATAATAATTTCTGGATGATCACTGAGGTGCAAGAAGTGGAAAAAATATCTGCGGAACAGTGCAAAATACACTGTGGCCGTGGGTCACAGATACCCACTTTTCAACGTGTGCAAATGAAGACCCGAGATTGATGGGGCAGGGCCTAAGAATGTCGGTGAAGCTAGTGGTGGTGATGGTTGGCCGTGGGTGGCGGCGCAAAGGGTGGTTTAAGGCCAAAAATACCCAAAACGGAAATATTGATGGTGGGGCTTCACCGGTGACAAATCGGAAGTGGGGTTGGGTCCAATGGGTTGCTAGGAGGTCGAGGATGATGTGGTGAGAAGATGGTGGCCGGAGGTGGCGCGACGGCGGCGCGCGAGCGAAGAGAAGGCTGCGGCTTTGTGTGGCGCGTGGGGGCTAACGGTGGCGCGGTTAGGGCTATAATTGGAGGGTGGTGGTCGGCGGCGGCTGGGGAAGCTGGGGAGCCGGGCGGTGTTGCGCACGGCAGCGCGACGTGGCGGGGCTGGGTGGACGAAGAATAATGCACGGGAGAGAGGGAGGGGCTGGGTCGCACAGGAAGAACCAGGAAGAAGGAAAAGAAAAGAAAGAAAGAGAAAAGAAGAAAAAGAAAAAGGAAGAAAATAAGAGGAAAGAGAAAATGTAGGGAAAGAAATGAGGTACAATCTTCACATCTTAGGTCACAAAAATGATCTAACGGAAACGATTTTAAAACAGCAAGTGAAATAAAATAATTCAAACGCAGTGATTAAAATGAAAATAAACAATTATACTCGATAATAAGTTAATTTAATTCGAGAAGAAATTTAAACACATAACAATAATTAATTTAAAGAAAACACTTCAAAAATAATTTTTGTAAACTAAAAAAAAAATTCATAAAAATATTCCAATTAAAAATCCAATAATTTTAAAACAAGAGAATAAATTTTAAATCAATAAAAATAATTTCTTCATTAAAAATACCCTAAAATACAGGGTGTTACAGTCACTCGGCTTGATATAAGCAAACCACTTTTATAATTAAATATATAATATGTAATCTAATTATTTATGTCTATATAGTGAATATACTTCATAAGTATATTTCATAATTTATATAATAATTAGTCGATAAAACTTAATAATTTAATATACTAGTATGTGGGAATTATCACATTAAGTGTATGTACTAATAATATATGTATGCATATAATATATTGTTATTTTGGATAAATATCAACTAGTTAAATATTAATTATTTATAAATTTTATAATTTAATAGAGATTCTACGTGTTAGTTATATAAATTTAATATTAGATTTTTATTTATTTATTAATTATTAAATCTTATTCAAAAAATAAAAAAAATTCACAATTCGAACTCGAGCTCGAGCTCGGCTCGACTCGAACTCGTTTGTGGGACGAGCTCGAGTTAAGTGTTTAGCTTATCGAGTCGAGTTCGAACAAAGAATAAAAAAAAATCTCGAGCTCGAGTATTTTGAATTGAGCCGAGCTCGACAAGCCAAAAACCAACTCAGCTCGATTACAGCCCTAACTCCAGATCAGCTAGCTGACAGGAGTCAATTTGCCTGATCATGGTCCCAATTAATTAGCTTCAAAATCATCTGAATCATGTGCATGTCAAGCAAGCAATTATTATACATCAAGACTACTATACTTGAAGACAACATATATCATGATCTGGAACACCGATGCCGGCGCCCGACATGAGGAGTCACCCTCATAGTCCTTGTTAGCTACGAGTAAAATAGATCATATATATTAATGGATATAATTGGAATGCCTAAAGTCAACCCCATCAAGAAGCAATATTATAATATATATATATATATATATATATTTTATAGTTGAAAAATCACTTCAAAATTGAACTACATGATGCATATAGCTAGGGCGGGCACGCCAATTTCCTAGGTTCTTCTAAATATAGTTAGAAATAGTTTGTAACTTTCCAATGAAGGATGTTCGCATTTCATATATATCCTTAGCTAGGATCTATATTTCCTGGCCTCACCGTCTACTTAGCATGCCATATGCATGTGTGGGAATTGGCCAATCGTAAATTACCATAGCATTTTCCTCGAGAATACTCTGAAGAATATACGCGGAACATTATATGAAGCATATGTACCAAGCTAGCTAGCTTCATGTATATATATATATATATATAATAAAAAGATACTAAACTTTTTACCTACAAATTCAAAAGATAATTGAAACCAAAAAAAAAAAAAAATACCAGTAGCTTCTTCAAGCAGCCATGCAGCGTTCTTCACCACTTCTGGCCAAGAGCTTTGCTCGTAAAATCCAGCTTCATTATTCTCGTAACCAAATCCCAACCATAGACAGCCCTTCATGCGACGTGTTCTTAAGCCACCGAGGGATCGATACTAAGAAAACGGCCGCCGGTTTGCTTTACTACCAGCTTTTCGGGTTGGGAATTAGGCCTTTTCTCGACAGCCGAAGTATGAAACCTGGGGACAAGCTGTACGACCATATCAGTTTGCGTGTCCGGAATTCTAAGATAGGTGTTTTATTGTTCTCGTCCGGATTCTGTCAATCCAGATTTTGTCTTTACGAGTTGGCTCTGATGATGGAATCCAAGAAAAGGGTTGTACCCATTTTTTGGGACGTGAAGCCCTCCCAACTTCTTGTGAAGGACGATGGAATTTATCTAAAGGAGGACCTTCAAAGATTCAATTGGGCACTCGAAGAAGCTAAAAACACCGTTGGGCTTCCCTTTGATTCTATGACAGGGTATATTAATTTCTCCATTCCTTTTCTTTATTATAATTAATATTGTAACTTGGAGGAGAGGTTCGACATTTTCGCCATATTCAACTAACCCCTGCTTGCCATTATTTTCATTCATGCTGATCCTCTTTCTTTCCGGATTTCAGGGATTGGTCAGAGTTCCTCGGAAATGCTTCAGATGCAATCATAAAGAATTTACAGGAGGTAGAGGAGGAAGAAATGGAGAAGAATCTTAAACACCAAGAGTTCCAGTGCAATTCCCTTTTTATGTCGCCACAAAACCTCTACAGTTACAATTAAATTATATATGGGATTAAATAATATTCAATTATATTGATTCAAACTGTAAAAAATCAGCTGTAGATTACACGATATACATTTTAGGCTATTGTACTGTAGCGAATATGGATCATTAGATTAATTTCTTTTTTCTGTGTACATTTTCTATTTATTTCATGTAACATATCTATATATATCCTCATGTAACATATCAATATATATATAAATAAATATATATATATATTGTCGATTAATGATGTTGATATGTACAATATTACTGCAACATTATTAAAGCAGAATTAAAAGTCATGAAAATTTTACTTTCCAAGTTGTGATCAATTCATTTACTCGTACGTACCTGCTAGCTGTAATGGATTAATTCAAAACGATTCAGCAACGTCAGTACTGCATATATGCACATTCTTGGGGATCACCTTAATTTTATAAAGAATCCAAGCTTCTATAGAATTAATGCTAATTAAATTCATGTTTTACCATTTTTGATCTAATTGGTAGGGATGACATGAATTGAATCCGTGATATATATATTGTACTTATACGTACCCAAAGCAAATGCCTGCATGCATGCGCTGCCAATTAAGCTGATCGTCATGCCCTACAATATCCGGGTCATCTTTAATTAATTTCTGATTAAAGAAGTGAAATTGATTTGATTAACTCAATGCCTTTCGGCTTCCATTGATAATTATATTAGCTCGTATATATTGTGATGTTAATTTATAATGATATTAATTAAGCTTAATTAGTTATTGGGTCAGTCATGTAATTAATTAGGAGAAGCAACGTATATACCTCTATACCAACATTATAGTACTATTGCTGATGAAATTACAAATTGATAATCATTAATATTTATGCTTGGGAAGATAAGGTAAATGGTTACCTCGACTTGGTGACCAACATCGATCTAGTTTTTCTTCATATACGGCTGATCTAATAGTCTTGAGTATCCGGAAGAATATGGGATTAATAGATCTAGCAAGCCTGTGCCATTTGTGTTTTTGCATTTCGTGGGAATATGCTACGTACAAATTAGAGGAGAATCTTTAAAAACGGACCAAATTGAGATATTATTTTTTAAGTCTGTGGCCTGAGCCAGCTCAATGTACCCCTTATTTTTTTTATTTTTCAATTACGTGCAGGCATGCGTGAACACAAGAAGAAGCAGTGCAGTTTCCTGCAGTACTTGGAATTTTCACAATTCAAAAGATCAAAAGAAAGAAATTAAAGTACGTAGTATCTGTTTCATATGGAAGAATATTATGCATTCTTCTAAAATTATACACACGCACACAGATATAATATATATATATATATATATGGGAGATCCAAAATCCAAACAGTATATGTATACATGATGAGGCGCTAATTAATGAAGGTTTAAAATAATATATATTATATACCGCCATGCACCCAATTAGCAAATTAAAGAATCAACCATGTATATACGAAATGACAAGGAAAGGCAAACTTCAAATTTGTCGAGGACAATATGGATGGTTGCAAAATGACATGAGGCCAGGTGAGTTTCGTAGTACCACTTCTGGAAATAAGTCAAGTACACGTGTACCGACAGATCTAGCTAGATCTTGCTATGTTCTCAGACCACGTTTCTCTTGATGACTCTGCATGGTCCCTGGAATCCGTATATACTCTGGATTCATATATACGCAAGAGTATATTATATATATAATTAGCTGATCTGTTTTATATATTTTATGAAAAATGATAGAGCTATCGAGAGTTAGGTTTCGACATGGGTCAGACATTTCTTTTGTTTACCTAGTGATTAAAGATGTATTTTTTAATGATGTTGTAAATTTATTTTTTTTTTAAATGTTTAAAGATATAAGAAAAATCTATGAAAAAAAAAAAGATTTAGCCATCTTCGATGGGTGTAGTAGCACTACTAATATTTTAATAGTTAGGGTTTTCAACTAATTAAGGACGACTACCTATATAATATATATGGCCTTATTTATGATCATTTTTTTATGTGGTTGATACATTAAACGATTCAAAAAATATATTTTTATATATAGATCCATATATATCAATAGATTGTGGCATCTAATTAACTGAATGCTATATATATATGCAGCCACGTACTATATAATATATTTCATAGCATGAAAATTTCCTTTTTGGCATTAGATCAGTCAAAAACTGATCATCATCATGATCATATATATGTATATTGCCGATCGATCGAGTACTTTAACTGATGAGGAACGAATTAAACCGTCACGCGGCATGAAATCCGGAGCTGCAACGTCGGATGATCAGCTAGCCGACAGGAGTCAATTTGCTGATCTGTGCTTGTCAAGCAAGCAATTATCCGAATCATGTGCTTGTCAAGCAAGCAATTATCCGAATCATGTGCTTGTCAAGCAAGCAATTATTATACAACACGACTACTTGAAGACAACATATATCATGATCTGGAATAACGAACGCCGGCGCGCGCCCGACATGAGGAGTCACCCTCATAGTCCTTGTTAGCTACGAGTAAAAAATGCAAAAGTCAACCCCATTAAGAAGCAATATTATAATATATATATATATATATATATATATTTATAGTTGAAAAATCACTTCAAAATTCAACTACATGCATATAGCTAGGGCGGGCACGCCATTTTCCGAAGTTCTTCTAAATCTAGTTAGAAATAGTTTGTAACTTTCCAGTGAAAGATGTTCGCATTTCATATATATATCCCTAGGATCTATATTTCCAGGCCTCCCCGTCTAGTTAGCATGCCATGCATCTGTGGGAATTGGCCAATCGTAAATTACCATAGCATTTTCCTCGAGAATACTCTGAAGAATATACGCGGAAAATTATATGAAGCCTACCTAGTTAGCTTCATGTATATATATCGGCACTTTATACTAAACTTTTTACCTACAAATTCAAAAGATAATCGAAACAAAAAAAAAAAATACCAGTAGCTTCTTCAAGCAGCCATGCAGCGTTCTTTACCACTTCTGGCCAAAAGCTTTGCTCGTAAAATCCAGCTTCATTATTCTCGTAACCAAATCCCAACCAAAGACAGCCCTTCATGCGACGTGTTCTTAAGCCACCGAGGGATCGATACTAAGAAAACGGCAGCCGGTTTGCTTTACTACCAGCTTTTCGGGTTGGGGATTAGGCCTTTTCTCGACAGCCGAAGTATGAAACCTGGGGACAAGCTGTACGACCATATCAGTTTCGGTATCCGGAATTCTAAGATAGGTGTTTTATTGTTCTCGTCCGGATTCTGCCAATCCAGATTTTGTCTTTACGAGTTGGCTCTGATGATGGAATCCAAGAAAAGGGTTGTACCCATTTTTTGGGACGTGAAGCCCTCCCAACTTCTTGTGAAGGACGATGGAACTTATCTAAAGGAGGACCTTCAAAGATTCAATTGGGCACTCGAAGAAGCTAAAAACACCGTTGGGCTTCCCTTTGATTCTATGACAGGGTATATTAATTTCTCCATTCCTTTTCTTTATTATAATTAATATTGTAACTTGGAGGAGAGGTTCGACATTTTCGCCATATTCAACTAACCCCTGCTTGCCATTATTTTCATTCATGCTGATCCTCTTTCTTTCCGGATTTCAGGGATTGGTCAGAGTTCCTCGGAAAGGCTTCAGATGCAATCATAAAGAATTTACAGGAGGTAGAGGAGGAAGAAATGGAGAAGAATCTTAAACACCAAGAGTTCCAGTGCAATTCCCTTTTTATATCGCCACAAAACCTCTAACAGTTACAATTAAATTATATATGGGATTAAACAATCAATTATACGTACAAACTGTAAAAAATCAGCTGTAGATTACACGATATACATTTTAGGCTATTGTGTACTGTCGCGCATATAGATCATTAGATTAATTTCTTTTTTCAGTAAATTTTCTATTTATTTCATGTAACATATATATCCTCATGTAACATATCAAATATATATATTGTCGATTAATAATGTTGATATGTACAATATAACTGCAACATTATTAAAGCAGAATTAATAGAGTCATGAAAATCTTACTTTCCAAGTTGTGATCAATTCATTTACTCGTACGTACCTGCTAGCTGTAATGGATTCAAAACGATTCAGCAACGCCAGTACTGCATATATGCACATTCTTGGGGATCACCTTAATTTTATAAAGAATCCAAGCTTCTATAGAATTAATGCTAATAATTATTAAATTCATGTTTTACCATTTTTGATCTAATAATTGGTAGGGATGACGTACAAGAATTGAATCCGTGATATATCGTACTTATACGTACCCAAAGCAAATGCATGCATGCGCTGCCAATTAAGCTGATCATCATGCGCTACAATATCCCGCTCATTTTTTTTTATTTTTCAATTACGTGCAGGCATGCGTGAACACAAGAAGAAGCAGTGCAGTTTCCAGTACTTGGAATTTTCACAATTCAAAAGAAAAGAAAGAAAGTACGTAGTATCTGTTTCATATGAAAGAATATTAATATGCATTCTTCTAAAATTATATACACACAGATATAATATATATATATATATATATATATGGGAGATCCAAAATCCAAACAGTATATACGTACATGAGGAGCTAATTAATGAAGGTTTAAAATAATATATATTATATACCGCCATGCACCCAATTAGAAAAAGAATCAACCACGCACCAAAAGTACAAGAGAGAAGGAAAAAAAAAAAAAAAAAAGCTTGAAATTAATTTCTTAAAGACGCCTGGAATGAAAATTAAAGCTTGAAATTTAAATGGGTTGTACTTAGAACAGTACGTGTAAGTATTTGTTAAAGATTATGCCCCTTTTAAACCAAAACGTGATGGGATCATGAGCTTCAGCTATCCTTTATTCGAAGAAATTAAATATAATAAAAAGTCATTTTCCCAACTCAGCGAGTCACTTGGCCTATTTTCAGTTCTGCATGGACTCGGTCTCTCAATCTTCAAAAATTCAAACTCCCACATTTAAATTAATATTAATTATCATACAAGTTTAAATTAAGGGTAAATGATGGATTTGATTATTCAAAAATATTCTTATATATACCCCCTTTATAAGCAAATAGATTCACTTTTCTTTAAGTCATGATGAGACTCGACACTTAATTATTAATTAAAGTCGATTTGAAGTACGAAAATGAGGTACAAACATAAGGCCGGGTGTTAAGATATAAAATAAAATTTATATTTTTTTATTTTATTTTAAATAAGTAGTGATTTCACATATTCATATTAGTTTTTCTAGAAAAATCTACTGCCAGCTAGATCATGAAGTTGCAAGTTCGTAGGTTGTCATTGAACCTTTAATTTGTAGTAACGACATGTACTACTCAGCTTTCTTCAGAGTATTGTTGCGTTGTTCATTATTTTATCTCTCCTGATCCTATATTCAATATTATTGTACGTAACTATTTAACGTTATATAGTTATATCAGTTTATTGATGTCTATGTCAACACTCATGGAATACGTTATTGAATTAAACGGCCTTGAAGCCTTGACTCTCGTTATTTTACTGGACATTAAAAACCAAATTAAGGAACTTCCTAATTGGGTTTCTCAAATAGGTACCTAAGAAGACAACCAATGGGATTCTAGACTAGAATAAACCAACGTTTGAAGATATTCCAAGATCTATGAAAATATATATGTAAGAGTGAAAAGAAAAGCGACAAGGGTACTTAAAGGTCGTTCGGTCAAAGTACTGACGATATATAGTACAAACAGATGCATGCTGTCCAAACTCAATATTTAATTTAACATGGACCATGACGACTACCTTATAACTCACGTAGTACGTAATTGATATGGGCAAGCAAGTCATCGATCACGTGAATTAATATGATTTGGCCTGCCAGGTGTAAATTTTTTACCGAGTAAAGAAGTTTGGGGTCTTGATCTCTTGATGATTAGCACAAAATATATGATTTTGTGTATATTGTAGATGAAGAGTTTGGATAGGACTAGATGACTAATTAAGTTGATAAGTTTGGATAAGACTAGATGACTAAGTTGATAGGTTTGGACAAGACTAGGTAACTAAGATGATATAATTTATCCTATCATTAATTTTTTATTTTGGATGAATGTAAATTATCTTGACTTTTATCTATAACAATATTGAGTTTATCTAGGTAGTATTAGAGGTTCTTTAGATAAGTCATAAGTGTGAAAATCATGTCCCAATAAATCTGCTCTTATCCAGAAAAGAAATTGACAAAGGTTTTGTAATTGAAACGTACTTGTAATTGATTTTCAAATAATAAAATTAACTTTTTTGGGTTAGGCTGCCCCATAGGGTTTTACCTTTGAGAAGTTCTTCAAAAGGTTTCTCTTTGATACCAATCTTATTGCTATGCAATTTATTTACTATAAGTTATTGCTTAATTATTAAATAATTGCATGATTAACGACTAACCAATTATTGAGTGAATTGGTAGATATTTCCACTGTGTTACAATATAGGAATACTTGGATAGGTCTTAGGAGACTTGTGGGAACGCCTCTTATGCCTAAGTCAAGAGAGTGATAGAGATTTCACAAAGGATAGAAGATGGGTCTCGTTGTCATACCTAAGTGATATAAATAGAGCCCCTGATGTCTTCTGTTCAATGGGATACAACCTGATTGCTTATTTGAAATTCAAGTTG
This sequence comes from Juglans regia, assembly GCF_001411555.2. Taxonomy (NCBI): domain Eukaryota; kingdom Viridiplantae; phylum Streptophyta; class Magnoliopsida; order Fagales; family Juglandaceae; genus Juglans; species Juglans regia. Next base: position 30,624,489 of record NC_049904.1, read on the forward strand.
TGAGATATGCAAGCTTCACTTGCTAAGGATAAATTGATAACCTTTCTTCCGAGGTTCTTGGGTAGTTATCCCTTCTGTGATAACCGCTTATATCATTCTCGTCAGCTAGTATCCTCGATTTAAGGCTTATTGAGTTAGGCTAGTGTTTGGGCCCATGACGTGGCCCAACAGGCCCCCGAGAGGGAGAGGGTTAAAGCCCTTCCAGTTATCCAGAGAAGTGTCATCACGCACAGTGTGATGGGACTTGTAATCATGGCTACACTTTGTTACATGGGTTTTCGATCATTTCATATTGCCCTTGTCACGACATTGTTTCCATTTTGCGCCCCTACGCATACCCCCTTTCAGTTACTTATTCTTCTCGAACACTCCTTTTTTCTACTCTCCCTTTTCGCATCATGTCCATTCCCCGAATATTTTTCTTCCCTGTGCTTCCTCCCAGTTCCCTTTTGAATCAATGACTTCCTCCAAACCCAACTTCCCTACTTCATCACTCGGAGACAAGTATTCACAACCCTGCGACCCCCTCCTCGCTCTGAGGAGGTGGCTGTTAACCCTCCTTTTGCAGGGGTGGTTGCTCCACGTTCAATCTTTGAAGGCTTTCGATGATCTTTGACTATCTCTTGTTGTGAGTTGGATTCTACAAGGGACATCTACAACATCCTATGCTTCGTGGATTTGGGTGTGCCTGAGCAGAGCCATGGAGCTGTCTATTTGAGGGTATGGCTATTTTTGTGGTCCTGTATTTGGCCATGTTCTCCGATGGGGCTCCGTTTTCCCTTTGTCCACCCTGTGCATGATGTGCTAGACTTTCTCGGTCTTGCTCAGCCCAGCTTGTGCCTAATGCATGGAGGGTTCTGATGACTTGTTGTGTTCTTTGGCGGCAAGTTTTGGAACCCACAAGTGATAAGTATCTGACATTAGTGCTCGCAAATTTTTCTCTTTGCATGGTTTTAGGCATTTGGAAGGGAATGTTTGCAGTTTTAGGGCTCACAATAAATTGATCCAACTAGAACGCAAGTATTCTCACGCCAAAAATTGGCAAAAGAAATTATTCTTTGTATCGAGCAACGACTAGGAATTTCCTGAAGACGAATCAGTGAACCAAGAATTTCCCATTAGGACTTCGCACTACAAGAAAACTGTTTATTTACGACTAGTTAACTCCAGCAAAATGACTATTTGTAACTAAAATTGGTTGCGAATAATCTTTTGATTACAATAAATTGGTCACAAAAATCCGTATTTCATGTAGTGTTCATGGAATCCAGTTCCCGATGAGCATAGCTTTTGAGGTCATCCTTTCTAACTGAGAGAAGGCTCACATTCTGTTGGTACAAGCTTGGGTAGATAAGAACAATAACTTTACCTGGTCAGATGATATTCCAACCCCCTCAAATATTGATAGATTTGTGATGGTGTCTAGCGGGACGCATGTTTTTGGTCACCAATTCCTGGGCACTCCATCGCTGGCGGGTGGTTTGAAAAGAGGCCCACCACCAGCGGTAGGAGGCAAGAGGAAGAAAAATGCTCTTTTGGGAGCAAAACCTTCTGATGAATCCAGCTCCACAAGGGGTAGACCCTCACCACCACCCATGCCGAGTGGTGGAGAGGCCTCAAGTCGTCTCCAAGTGCCCGCGACCAACTTTTTTGACGAGATTATGGCCTAGGTTAAGTCTGATATGGAGTGAGTGATAGAGGGTGAGTCTGCCCTGTCACCTAATGCTCCTCCTGAGGTTGCTCCACAGTCTTCCCCTCTCACGAGTACTCCATAAGATGACTTTAACTTGGATGAGGGTGAGGTTCTCGCGACCTTGAACCCAAAATTCCTGAGTGCTTCACCTATTACATCGAACGGCTTTCCTCATTCTTTTGGTGCCTTTGAGGAGTCTTTGCGAGTTGAAGACGTTGAGGGCCCGTCAGTGAGGGCCATTATCGTTGTGTCTGGCTTGCCAGTCGCCTCGATTGTCTCAGGCAGGATCACCCCCGAGATGCCTTTCGTCTTTCCAACTCTTTCTCCCATTGGATCGTTCGAGGTTGATGCGGAAGTAAAGTGTCAATCCCTTCCTTGCCATTCAGCATTTCTCCTACTGGGGGTGGTGAGCCCTCTCCAACTTTCTCGGTCGACCACCCTCTCGCCGAACCTTCTTGGGCATCACCCGACTGAGAAGATATCGTGGTCCCTATTGATCAAGGAAGGAGTACATTTGCTCAGGTGAACACTAGCACTTCCCCTCTTGATTTCTCTATTAATCTCCTAACTTAGTCATCGGAGGCATTCCCACGAACTCCCCAAGATCTGTCTCTCTTTGGTTGTAGGTGATTGCGTAAGAGGTACTTTGAAACACGTCCATAATAATTGACATCGTCTGTGGGATTCTTTTAAACAACATGAATTTCATATGCCTGCCACCACGCGATCTTAAGGAACGAGGGATTAAGAAGCCACATCAGTGAACATGGAAAGCATAATAGTGGAGTTAGAGGACCAATTGAAAAGAGTAACATTAGAGCTAGAGGATTTACAATGTGAAAATGAGGTTTTTAAACGGAGAGATGGGGCTTTAGGAGAGGATGCTGCATCAAGCCAGTGGATAGAACGGAAGGGGAGTCACAGAGCACTGGCGGCGAGGAAGAGGCAAAGAAAATGCACCACTATCTGCGAAGTCTCATGGACAAAGTATGAGGAGATGGCGAGAAGAATAGAAGCATCGTCCTTAGTGGACATGTTGCTAACCAACACAAACCTACCGTATAGCGCATAAATTATGGTGGTTCCCCTCCCGCAAAAGTTCAAGGTCCTAGCGATGGAGATGTACGACAGCACTAAAGATCCTGTTGAGCATTTGAAGACTTTTAAGGATCACATGACACTTCACGGGTTTTTTGGTGAAATTGCATATCGAGCCTTCCCATTGACTCAGAAAGGGGCTGCCAAGGGATGGTTCGGAGCCTTACAACCAGGTTCAGTGGATAGTTTTAAGGATCTGGGTTGGTAGTTCCTGACCCAATTTATGGCAAGTCGGAGAAGGAGGAGACCAACTGCATATTTACTAACTGTGAAGCAAAAGGAAGATGAGAGCTTAAAAGCATACCTTGCATGGTTTAATAGGGAAAGAATGACAGCTGACAATCAGGATGAGAAGATAACGTTGGCAGCTTTGTTAGGAGGAATATGGCCAATGAGTCCCTTCATGGCCAAGTTGGCCAGGAAAACTCTGGCCACTTTTCGTGAGTTCATGGACAAAGTAGACGACTTAGTCAATGCGAAACATACATTACAAGCTCTGACGACAACTAGGCGTCCAGGATGAAATAACTAGAGGATCAGACAAAGAATGGAACTCTAAAGAGGGACTGGGAAGGAAGTTAAAAAATTAAGAAGGGATGACATGAAAAAAAGTGTGAGATGAGCAGAAGGGCAGTCCACTCACGAACTCAGTACTCTAGTATTAATGTTAAGGAGAAAACTCGGGAGTCCCATCAAGATGGAGATCTGGGGCGATAGTCGCAAAGGTTCTACTCTTATCACAACACAAGTGGGCACGAGACAGATGATTGCCATACGCTAAAGTAGAGGACTGAAGAAATGCATGAAAGTGGAGAGCTTGAAAGATTAGTAACCCGGGCCACCACCGCACCATGGCAAGTGATCGGGCAAAGGTTAGATTGAGATTGAAGGCACCAACAAAATGAAAGTCCGAGAAGAAGAAGGATGCCATAAAAGGGTTAGGGCTCAAGACATAATACGAACCAAGAAAACCCCCCCCCCCCCCCCTCCACCCCACTAGGCAAGATTAGCACTATTACTAGGGGATTTTCAGGTGGAGGACCTACTTCTTTGGGGCGGAAAACCTATTCCCGACAAGTTAGGTACAAGGAAGTTTTAATGTGGGAAGATCGGAGAAACAACCTAGGTTGTAGTTAGCAAGCACGATATCCTTCAGCTATAATGACTGCAAATGAGTTGTATACCCGCATGATGATGCCTTAGTAGTCACCATATTAGTAACCAACTATACCACCTGGAGAATCTTGTAGACAATGGGAGCTCAGCGGATATCCTATTATGGAAAACATACGAGAAGATGGGGATTGGACAATATCGGCTACACTCAGCTCCTATGACATTAAAAATTTTTTTTGGCGAGACAGTTCAACCTATGGGATCCATCGCTTTACCAATAACGGTCGGGTCCGGCATGTGCACTATGACTACAATGACAGATTTTCCTGTTGTAAGAACTCGATCAGCTTATAACGCCATAATTGGCCGCCCAACAGTGAATGCAATCAAGGTGATAACATCCACCTATCATCTAAAAATAAAATTCTCCACGGAAGCAGATGTTGGTGAAGTATGTAGCGAGCAGGTGTTAGCTCAAGAGTATTATGTGTTGGAGCTCTGGCAAGGCAAAAAAGATGTAACGATGACTAAGGCCTCGACAAAGAACTAACGTGTTGTAAACCTTATCCTGCCACCCCCACCAAAGGAAAAGGCGCCCGAGGTAGAAACTAGAGATGAAAGTGCATTAAGGCGAGGCGAGACCGATGAACCCCTAGAATTGGTCACTCTTGGCTCGAAACACCCTGAAGCTACAGTCAAGATTGGGACTAGGCTAAGCAAGGAGAAAATGTGATAGTTGAAAGAACTCCTGGCAGAACACAAGGACATCTTCGCTTGGAGTCACGAGGACATGCTAGGAATTGATGAAGTCATCATAGAGCATCAGTTGAGTGTAAACCTTGAAGCTTGACCTGTTAAATAGAGAAATAGGAGTTTCAGCACATAGAAGTATGCGACAAGTGCCGAAGAGGTAGGTCGGCTATTGGTAGCAGGATTTATTAGAGAGGTCCATACCTAGAGTGGCTTTCAAATGTAGTACTAGTAAAAAAAAGCCAACAATAAATAGCGAATGTGCATATACTTCACAGACCTCAACAAGACTTGCCCTAAGGATAGCTTTCTTCTATCACGGATGGACCTGATTGTAGATTCAATGGTGGGACATAAGATGATGAGTTTCATGGACGTGTACTTGCGATTCAACGACGGAACATAAGATGTTGAGTAACATGAGCTTACTCAATCACAAACATCACTATCAATATTAGATAGGGTTACAATAACATCTAAGTAGGAAGAGTTATTGTTCTTATCTGCCTAGGCTTGTATCAACCGAATGCGAGCCTCCTATCAATCAAAAAGGATAACCTCAAAGCCACGCTCATCGAGAACTGGACTCCACGAAGCCTTAATGAAAAATTCTTTGTTCGCTGATTCGTCTTCAGGAAATTCCCAGCCATTGCTCGATACAAAGAAGAATTTCTTTTGCCAATCTTTGGCATGGGAACACTTGCTTTCCAGTTGAATCAATTTATCGTGAGCCTTAAAATTGCAAAGATTCCCTTCTAAACGCTTGAAACCGTGCAACGAAAGAAATTTACAAGCAGTAATGTCTGAATGCTCATCACCTATGGGTTCCAAAGCCATAGAGTCTGGGATGTTGTAGTTGTCCCTCGCAGAATCCCACTCATGATAGGAGACAATCGAAGACCATTGATGGCCTTCGAAGATCAAACGTGGAGATACCACCACTTCAGAAGGAGGGTTAACGGCCACCTCCTCAGTGCAAGGAGGAAGGTTGTGGGGTCGTGAATACCTGTCTCCACGGGATGAAGAAGGGAAGTTGGGTTTGGAGGAAGCCATTGAATCATAAAGAAACTGGAAGGAAGCACATGGAAGCAGAATGTTCGGGAGAAGGAGAAAACGAGTGGTCGAGAAGAATAAATAACTGAAATGGGGTATATGAAGGGACGTGAAAGGGAAAAATTGTCCTGAGAATGGCAGTATGAAATGAAGGAAAACCCGTGTAACGAAGTGTCGCCATAATTACAAGTCCAATCATGTTGAGCGTGATGAAACTTCGCAGAGTAACTGGAATGACTTTGACCCTCTCCCTCTTCGGTGGCTTGCTGGGCCACGTCATGGGCCCAAATACTAGACTAACCCAATAAACCTTGAATCGAGGATATTAACCCACGAGAAGGATATAAGTGGTTATCTCCGAAAGGATAACTACCCAAGAACTTTGGGAGAAAGGTTATCAGTTTATCCTTAGCAAGTGAAGCTCGCATATCTCGCAACTTGAGTTTCAAATAAGCGATTGGGCAGTTATCACATCAAACAGAAGACATCAGTGATCTATTTATATCACTCAGGTATGACAATGAGACCCATTTTCTATCCTCTGAGAAATCTCTATCACTCTCCTGACTTAAATATCAGAGGCATTCCCACGAACCCCCCAAAACTTGTCTCTCTTTTGCATGGGAGGTGCTGCGAAACATGCCCATAACAGCTAGATATTGTAAGATGTACATTTCTAAACATATTTGGGGGTGAATGTTATGAATGCCATTGACGTTTGTGTTTACAGAGAGAACTGTACTTCCCAAAGCACCAACCGCTTTTCGTTCTCGCTCTATAAATAGAAGATGGAAGTAAACTGAATTCGTATTGATCTGATCTGCTTGACCAAAAGAAGGGGCCAACACTAACGGTGAAAACTTCCGAGAAATGTTTTTTATTAGTATTATTTTATTTCTTTAGAGAAGTGTACTGTTTGGCATGCAGTATTAGTATAGGAGAAAATATGCCTTCTTGGCAAAGTACATGAGGACTTCACTAATCATGTGTACCCAGAACGAAGCGAAAGATATGATATTATAACTTCACAGCTTGCCATATAGTGCAACATCGGCATATTTTCTTTACTCGCTGTATGTTTTCTGCTACTTATAATAATATGCTAATTAAGAGCAAAATCTTTTAGAGAGGTACAAAGAACTCGCAGTCTTTAGCGTTCAGAAGGTGGAGCATCCCCAAGGAGAAAAGCTGAGAAGAATGCCAGTGAGTTGCTTGGTTTGAAGCAAGGCACTGCATGGCCTGCCCCTCTAAATGTAGCAAACGTAAGTCCCTCGTATTCTTGAAACCAACCACTGACCTGAACCCAAAACCACTCTTTCTTGCTTAGTGTAAGTTGGAAGACAAATTAACAGCAGTTTTAACATATTGCAAGGATAGTTCCTTAATTTTTTTCGCTATAATATTGCTATCTTCCGGATCCTAATGATTACCTCCTTTTGGTGGTACCAGGGCCTCCATGCCTTAGTGATCGGCAGTCCCAGGGAACTTAAGCTGTATCTTGTGGACAGTACAGGAACTCTTCCATCCGTGTCTCCACTGAGATACCCACAAATTAAGAAACAGCATACGTTTCACAATCCTATATATACAAGATTTACTTAATATATATATGTGTGTGTGTGTGTGTTTCACAATCTGCAGTGCAGAAATTATATAATTCGGTAGGCTATGCAGGATCGAGCTTTATTAATTTACCTGTAGACCCAGATTCTAAGCCCTGCTGTAATAAGATTCTTGTATATAGGGAGAACAGATGGCTTTGAATATGACCACTCCTCAAATATCTTCGTACTACAATATCCAGAATTTTTAGAACATCACGTTCGATGTGTATTTTGAGAACCACACACACACACATACATAAAAGCAGCTTCTTCTGATCATTAATTAGAAAGTTAGGGGGAAAATTACTTGCAGATGCTCCAGTTCTTGAGCTGTCGACCATCGCTAACATGTAAAGCCTTCTGAACATCTGGTCTGTTGTAGAATTTTTTTGCATAGTCATCAAGGCAAGGGTCATAACCACCCATTATTCTTGGCATCTGATACATGTACGTAGTACAATATCCATCACTTGAAAATAATTTGATTTGATCTAAAATAATAAATATGTTTTTATTAGAGTTTGCGAAATCTAAAGTGGGTGGGTGCATGGGTCCATTAATAAGTAGTGATGTTTGAAAATCGTAAAGTTTTTATGAGATGTTTTATTTTTATTTTTATGTTTTTATATATATAAATGGTAAAATTTTATATGTGCAGATAAATAGTTAAAAATTATAAAATTATTTGAGAGGTGAGAAATTACTGTTTGGATCAAATTAATATTGGGGTCTCACAGAATTCCAAAACTGTCGCCAATAATAAATACTACTCTTGAAAAATATATAATTGCTCACCATCATAGATGTGCGCTTCATCATGACTTGCATTGATTTATCATCCGAATTACCAGCAGAAATATTATTGCCAGTGCAGACTGAGGTGTAGAGGCTATAGATATCAATCTCCTTGTACTGTTTGAGTACTTCATCAACGCCATTACTACAACTGATGTTGCTCCATGTGTCATTGCTGTGGAAATCACAGCTTTCTCTGATTAATTTTTGGGTCTCATCTGATATCACAGCATGGCTCCAAGCATAATCCACTAGTCCTCTCCAGTCCTCAGCATCAGATGTTTCAGGATTCCCCAACTGTTTGCAGTTTGAGAAAGATGTACAACAGTTACAATAATTTTCATGGAGCAATATTAACAGTACTTGGTTTAAACATAGGTGTGAAAAAGTTCTTTACTTTTTAAACCAAACATTTATGAAGGACCATACCAAAATACCCGTGAGATTAATTCGAAGGGAAGGATCCATGTTCTTGTCATTGATCATGATCAGCTCAGCCAGCTCTGGAACATATTTTCCTGTTGATGCAGAGATCAGCTAGCGCGATTATATGATATATATATATATATATGTATGTATGTATATAGGGATTCAATGATTCAATAAAAAGACACAGCCAAATACGTAGCAAAAATTGAAATACCTGCATAGCTTTCCCCTGCAATGTAAAAGGTTCGCTTTCTATACGATGGGAACTTGAGGAACCATTTGTGTAGGAAAACATAAGTATCGTTTGCTGTAATAAGGAAAACATATATAATAAAGCATCATTTGCTGCAATAATTAACTTCTCGTTGAAGGCAATTAATTAATTAATTAGATGGGATCAGAAGGACCAGATCAAATACGATTTCATACATGAATTATAAAGAAATTGGAAAAAAGAAAAAGAAACAAATTCCATGTTACTGTATTATCAAATTAATCAAGCATTATTAATGTCCAATAATTCTTAAAATAAACAACGTCTAGCCTCAAACTAAATGGCATCTTCATTAATCCCCCATAACTAAAGCTAGGTTAATGGAGCTGGGTCGATATACATACATACATATATAAATATATATATATATATCCTATCCTGTCGAAATGCGAGTATTATATTAATTCAACTATTAAAAATTAATAAATTACATGTAGATCAAATGGTTTCCTCACCAGTAAAATCATCACCCAGATTACTGTAATCGCTGGTTGTATTTGAGTATGAAAAGCCGACACCAATTGGAGATTCGAGGAATAACATGTTGGCTTCTGCGTCATCAGACATTCAAAAGCTGTCTTAATACAAACTTTTAGTAGCATACTGTCTCCCTTGATTGAGAAATAAGCAAATATATACTACCTACCTAATAGAAGTAGTACCGTGTATATGATTCATAGTTCAATAATAGAAGTAGTACCGTGTATATATATATATATATATATATATATATATATATATTATATATAGCTAACTATCACGGATTAGATTTAATATTTACTCAGCATAATTAATTTCACAAAAAGCAAAAGTCATGATTTATGATCTCATACTTGTATTCCAAGAGTAGTTATTATATTTAAGTCCATTGCTGTCCACTATAAAAGGACCAATTTCTTGTGTTGCTCCATATCCCACAGAAGAGCACCCAGGACCTGATGATCAAAAGTAAAGCGTTGTCACCTTTGCAGAGAGCGTAAAATAAATAAAAGAACAACTCGCACTAATTAATGATATTATATATACGGGTAAGTACTACGATATATCCTAGCTACTCAATTCTTACTAACAATGAGTGCTTATTTATATTGGGTGCAGGACTGTCTAAAGACTACGCAATATATAAAAATTTTGAGAGGAATGTGACTGCACTTTCTTCTACATGGGCATAAAATATGGCAGATATATAGATAATGTTTGCATCTTTAGACAGATGGATTTGGTCAAAAGATTGATTGGTACTGCAAAATCAATGGCCTAAACTCTAAACTAAGGTGGCTATGGTTCATAATCTTTCTTTCAAGCCCTCCAAACAAGAGGCCAGTCTATAGATTAATGAGGAATTCGATCTTGAAGGCGCAAAACTGGTCGCCTTCATGAACAACAATTTTAATGGTCGACTAAGATCATGATTTAAGACAGATGACTTTAATTCTATAGATTATTATGTATGCTTACCTCCATTAAGCCAAAGCACCAATGGTTTGCCATCAGCCTCAGTTGTGGACTCATAAAACCAGTAAAAGAGTGCCCTTCCATTTGTTTCATTTACGGTGACATACCCAGCATAGTGCCTGAAGCCTACAGCAGGCTGGCCAGGCAAATCAGTCACAAGATCCCCATTTCCTCCTGAGGCCAACTTCTTCCCTCGACCCCATTTACGATGTTTAAGAGACACGACAGGTTCTGCAGAGAGAAGAACAATAAGAGCCAGCAGAGTGTTTAGAACTGTCACCTTTGATACAAAATCCATTTTTGAAAGCCCAAATCACGGCCAAATTATTGTATATATGGGGAGAGAGAGAGAGAGAGACAGAGACAGAGAGCTTTCTGCACATATATAACAGTTAGGATGGAAACACAAGGAAAGCCAGCATGCCTATTTATATCCGTTGGAGAGGCTAGGCCGTTACGGCCTGAATTATTCACTGGATTAATCATTAAATGATGGGATTTGGAAAACCAAAAAAAAATAAAAAACGTAGAAATGGAGTACTGCGCGCGAGTTCCAAGTGGCAATTACCTCTTTTTTTATATGGCATCTGATGTGGATTTTGGGCAGCTTTTAGAGTATTAATTCCGGTTATGAGCATGGCCAGGTGAGTGGAACATCCAATACATTTGTTGTGGGTTGTTGAAAGATTATATGGTCAGATGAACAAATCTTTAAATGAGTTTCATGCCATGTACGTTCTCTTTATTTGCTACCAGCAGTAGCCACTCATGATCAATATATATATATATATATATATATATATGCGCCTGTGGTGGCCGGAAGGTGTGAAACTAAAAGAAAAGCAAAAACAAAAAGAACTTGAACACACACACATGTACTTATTATAAGCAGTGTACATATATAGGTATGTAGGGATGTATGTAGAGAGAGAGATCAGAGAGAGATAGAGATCAGAGAGTTTAAAGGAAAACATTTATTTGTATTTTTGTATATATGTATGTATGTAGGGATGTATATATGTATGTATGTATGTATGTATTTAGTCTTCCCTGGCCAAACGGTGCTTAATTAATGATCAAAATCGAATAGATATGCACGTAACGTAGATGCTCAGTACTATAAGAAAAACATTTGATCGATATATGTAATTATTTATTTGGTATATGAAAGACATAGATGATCAAAACCCAAAATGAGTCAATTCTTATCCAAATAATTATTCACAAATATTACTCGTTCTTTTTTGTAGTCTAACTTACAATTTTTAATTATGTCATGAATAAATATTATAAGATTCACCCTTCAATCTGTTGAATAACTATATATTGTAGTAAAATATGGACATATTGTAATAATCCGCATGATGCCATGACAACAATTAATGAATATTTGGTATGTGGACACCAATTCCTATAGGAGGGCCACCGAGAAAGGTAATCCCTAACCAACAGTGTAAATTGCACTTAATTTCTTTTTCTTTTTCTTTTTTTCAAACACTTTTTAAACTCCTTTAAACATTTTGAAAAAAAAAATCACAAACACATTAAAAAACACTTCTTTAACTATTAAATAAATAAATAAAAAAAGAGTCGGTAGCTTCTAGATCTCGGTGGGAGCAGCATTTTCCATTGCTATAATTAAGATGCCCTCTATCATATATTGCTCAAACGATGTATTATGTATATTAGGGGTGCTAGCCGCATGATGCGGGGTGAGATGGACCTACCATATATAAGTACTCATGCTTACGAAATAGAAAACCTATTTAAGTCAAATTCAAAATATTAACTCAAATATTAGAAAAGCTACTAGAAGTACTCATGAGCATAACTAGAAAAGCTATTTTGGAAAATCAATTGGTGTTATGGAGGAAGTGGCATGGATGTAGATGACGATGATGTGGGTTAGGGAAACTTCCTACGGGTAAAAATCTTATTGGACTTGACAAAACCACTAGCAAGAGGGTGTACGGTTACGATTAATAACTTAAAGATCTGGATACCTTTGAAATATGAAAAGTTGCCACGGTTTTGTTTCAAATGTGGTCGAATTTTTCATGAAGGAAAGGGCTATTAGCAATTTTCTCAACAGAAAACAGAGGCAGATCAATTTGGTCCTTGGCTTCGAGTGGAGGCAGGTGGAAGATGACGGTTAGAAAACTATACTTGAAAAAGCAATTCGGAGGGACGTAGTGGTACAAGGGAGAACCAGAGGAGTGCGGTGGCTGGCAGGGGTGGCGAGACCACTGGTCAATCTCCGACAATGGAGATAGATATGGAAATTGTGCTCAATTATGGAAAGAGCAAGAGCTTAGGAGGTGATGGTGGGATGGGTGAGATAAACAAGGCAAATACGGTGATGGAGGAAGCTCGAGAAGGGAGTTCTCAAAAAGGAAATGAACCTCACATAATGGTAAACGCTCAAGAGGAAACAAATGCGGCAATCAAAGATATTTTTGACAATTATATGGGAGAGGTGAATATTATAGCTGAACCAACAGAAATTATCTCTTATATGGTGGGCCAGCATTTAGGTGGGCCTAATGATACTGGGCCTATCAAAAGTGGTACAACCCATCCAATGGTGATTGGAAGTCGATTTATACCTGATCAAAGGACTTTGCAGAATACCTGTGAGATTGAAACTGAAGATGATCACGGCTTAAGGCAACAATAGAAGCTACTAAGCACTCAATCTTGTGGAAAATGGAAGAAGCGAGCTCAAGCTACAGGTACATACTCTGATTCCCATGCTGAAAAAATTGGAAAGAAAAGAGTTTTAGTATAAGAAAGTGTTGTGAACTTTTCATCCTAATGGGGTTAAAAAGAGTAGGAAAAGTGAGAAGGAAGTTCCTTCTTCTAACCCTAAACAGTAAATAGTGAAGGTATATGAGGTGGAAACAAATAAAATTATATTGGTGGAGCTTGGTCACCAGCCCTCCTGGAACCAATGAAAATACTAAGTTGAAATTTCCGTGGAATTGGGAATCCACAAAGAATTCAAGCTCTTCATAACTTAGTCAAGAAGGAAAGTCCCGAGATCATGTTTTTACAAGAAACAAGATTGGTTGTGCGAATAATGGAAAATCCGAAATATGGGTTGGGTTTTGAATGTTGTATGGATGTGAGTTGTGAAGGAAGAAGTTGAGGTATTGCGTTACTATGGAAGAAGAACCTTATGGTCACTGTTTTAAGTTTCTCAAAATCCCATATGCATGCCTGTGTAAAGGGCGAAGGGGGGAGATAATAATGGTTGGTTTTTACGAGGCATTTATGGTCAACTTGGGGCTACTACAAGGTGGAATCTTATTAGATCTTTACAAGTGCCCAGGGATCAAGCTTGATTAATTTTTAGTGATTTTAATGAGATTTTGAGTGATCAAGAAAATAGGGGAGGAAGGGATAGACTAGAAAGACAAATGACTAGTTTTCGATCTGCACTGGATGATTGTGAATTGCATGATTTGGGGTATAAAGGAGCTCAGTTTACCTCGTGTAATAAAAGGGATAGTCAATATAATATTAGTGAAAGACTTGATATATTCTTAGCTAATATGAAGTGGTGTTCCCTTTATCCAATAGCTAGTGTGGTCCATGGGGTAGCAGCTTATTCAAATCACCTTCCTATCATTTTGAATATGCATGGTGATAGCTATCAAGGGAGTGGAAAGATATTGTTCAGATTCAAGGATATGTGGGTGGAGTCAACAAATTGTAAAAGAGTCATCACTAAGGCATGGAAGGGAATTTCAGGAAACAAATAATTGAGCATTGTGATGGGTAAAATTCAAAGATGTAGTGAGAAGCTAGAGATTTGGAACAAGAGAAGTTTTGGCATAGCTAGGAAGAACATTCCGACTTCTAGAATAAACCTTCAAAAACTGCAAACCAATGAGCCCCTTTGCTTGAGGATCAAAGAACACAAAGAAACTCAAGTTGAGGTACAGAAATTGTTAGAAAGAGAAGAAATAGTGTGGAGGCAAAGATCAAAAGCCTTAAGGCTCAAAAAAAGGGATTAGAACACAAAGTGGTTTTACAATAAAGCATCTTAGAGGAAGAAGAAAAATCTGATAAAAGGGGTAAGAGATGCTGCAGGAAATTTGCAAGAAAATGAAGGTCGAGATATGGTGATTCTGGATTTTTTCAAAGATCTATTCACTACTTTAGACCAGAGAGGGAATATGGATTTCTTGGAGAGTCTTGTTGTGAGAATCAATGTAGATATGAATGAGGTGCTTATTCAGGAGTTCAAAGAGGAAGAAGTCTATTTGACTTTGCAGCAAATGAACCCTACAAAAGCACCTGAACTTGATGGTATGGTGCCTATTTTTTTCCAAAAATATTGGGATGTTGTTGGCAAGGATGTGGCTCCAGTAACACTGACTGTTTTAAACAGTAGTAAGTTCCCAAATGCCATTAATCATACCTTCATAACGTTGATTCCCAAAAAGAAAAAGCCTAAGTTAGTTGTTGGTTATAGGCCTATAAGCCTCAGTAATGTGATTTATAAGTTGATTTCTAAGGTCTTAGCAAACAGACTAAAAGTTATCCTCCCTAATGTGATTTCTTATCCACAAAGTGTTTTTGTCCCGGTTAGACTCATCATTGATAATATCCTAGTAGCCTATGAATTGATCCATTTTCTAAGGCAAAAGAGAGTTGGTAAAACTGGTTATATGTCTTTGAAACTTGACATGAGTAAAGTGTATGACAGAGTTGAACGGAGGTTCCTGGAAAAGGTTATGCAAAAGTTAGGCTTTAATGATAAGTGGGTGAGCTTGATAATGCTGTGTGTAAAAATTGTGTCTTTCTCTATTCCAATTAATGGAGATCCTAAAGGACCTTTTAAACCATCTAGAGGCTTGAGACAAGGGGACCATCATCCCCTTATTTGTTTTTATTGTGCATTGAAGGTCTGATAACTCTTTTACACCAGGCAAAGGCTGATAAACAGATAGAATGTATTAAAATTTACAGAGGGGCCCCAAGTATAAATCATCTTCTGTTTACAGATAACAGTGTGTTGTACTAGGAAAAACCAAATTTAAAGGAGAGAGCTCTAATGCAAAAAATCAAAACTGTATTTGGAAGAGTCTAAAGAAGTTTCGGCTACCAAATAAGGTGAGATTAGTTGTACGGAGAGCTTGCAAAAATGGATTACCATCTCTACATAATCGAAAAAGCAGGAAAGAACTTATGGAGGAATGCTATCGTTTCTGCTGGGAGGAAGTTGATGATGTTGTACATGCTCTTTATTATTGCCCATCAATAAGGGAATGCTGGACAAAACAGTTAAACAGTCTGCCACCTTTTGAAAATAAAGAAGATTTTGTGAATGTAGCAAGACAAGATGAACAAGAGTATTAAAGAGGATTTGGAAAAATTCTTTCTAATTGCCTAGGGGCTATGGTATAGAAGAAATCAGAGGATCTATGAGGAGAAAGACCTAACAGCAGAGCAAGTGGTGGAACACGCCTTATTTCTGCAAGAGGAACACAATGAAGCTTAGTGAAAAACAAAGCAGATAATGCAACTAAAGTGCTGCTAGGTGCCTCCTCCTCTAGTGTTGTTAAACTAAATGTAGATGGGGTTGTTTTTCATGATCAACACAGAGTAGGAGTGGGAGTTATCCTCAGAGATGCAAATGGAGATGTCATTATGTCTGCTAGTAAAAAAGAAATGAAGTCAACGACTCCATAGAGATTGAACTCTTAGCAATATTTAGAAGGTTGCAACTGCGTATTCCTTTGGGCCTACATGAGCTTATTATGGAAAGTGATTCTTTATTAATGATGAAAGAACTGCAAGCTGCTAGAGAATCTTTGTCAATGTTGGGAAACTTGATACATTTGGTCAGGGATTGATGAAGGGGTTTCTGGTTTGCACAATACAACATACAAGGAGCATGGGTAATGAAGCTGCACATAGACTTGCTAAACATGCCTGGAATATAGATGAAATTATAGTTTGATGGAATTCTTTTCCAAATTACATTTCAAATGTTATCTAGACTGGTAACCATTTGTAATGTCTTTATTTGAATGAAATGTTATTTGATATTAAAAAAAAAAAAAAAAGTCTCATTGTTAAAAAAACGCAGGTATAAATTAAGCAATTAAGTGTTTAATTAGACCAAATCACTAATATTCACACCCAAAACTGCCACCCACCACTAGTGCCGCCACTCACCATTTTCTCGATCCTAGTCCACCGCTATCGAAACTAAGTGCCCTCACCATTTTTTTTAGAAAAAAGTTATTATGCCTCCTAATTTATACTACTCAATATTTTTGTTTCTTGATGTGGTTCCCCAATGTGATGTCACATAAGTTATTAAAATTTTAAAAAAATATATATTCAAAACAAAATGATGCCCGAAACATAAAAAAAATGAAGACTAAAATCTTAGATTTCCTCTACCATTTTATGATTATGTTTTAAATTTTTTTAATAAGCCACATTATGGTGCCACATCAAGGCCGGGTTGGACAAAGTGAGTGGTACGTATATATAAATTAGGGAGCACAACATTATTACTCTTTTTTTTAATCTACTTGTTCTTTTCCTTTTCTCTAATAGTGAATCAAACTAATTGATAAGAAATATATGACTAATTAATAACTAGTCATCGATCGAATACCCAAAGTTTTATTTAAAAAATTATCTGTGTAACTTAATGATGGTTAGCATGATATCTTATATATCAGAACATTTATAATATAATCAATGTACTTGAGATTTCAATATTCAAAATGTTTTGTCTAACAAGTACTTCATCTTTTATATATTTCCTCACCCATCATATATTTCCTCACTCACCCGAAACGTTGGTGCATGTAGCAAGCTAGCTAGAGAACTCTCACAAGTTTTGTTTGAGTGAAGAGATCACGAGAGAACTCTCATGAATGTGTCTAAATATTTTAAATGATTTAAATTCTAAACCTTACAAAAGTGCAGAAAGCTTTATAACAAAGCTAACTAGCTAGGAACGTACGTACGTATATATATATATACCATGCAATGCACAAAGTGTTGTCGGCGTGTTATAATAAAAAGTAGCAATTAAATTATAAATTAGGGATGCATTGCTTCACACATATTTTATATATATATATTATACGTTAATTATATTGATCTCTAATTATCTTTTAGTCTTCCTGTCCAAAATTAATATTTCAAATTTTTATATTTTTATAATTAATATATATATAATTAAGCAGACGTACTTTAATTTGCAAAAAACGTACGTAGTCAAAATTCAAATCTTCTTTCTGATCTTTAACATGAAAGAAGTGATTATATATTAAGGAAACAAATCAAGAAAGAACCGGGCCGAGGGAATTAGGGAATTAATTAAATATATAGAATATAAAGGAGAGGTTTCAAATTTAGACCCAATGAATTCATCAAATTTATTCGCTATATAATCCATACAATATTGTATCGGTTCTAATCGGTCATGGCCTTCAATAGATTCTTTTCTTCTTTAATCCACTTCTAGCAAGTGATGATCGATGCATGCTAATTAAATAATTAACAAGATTGCGAGTAGTACTACTGCTTTTTTATCGAAGACCGGCCGGATCGATAGAAATTATAGACAAAGTGATCATCAGAAAGAAAGAATTAATTAATTTATTGGGTTAAGGCTGATCATTATCCACATACATACATACATACATACATATATATACATATATATTTATATATATATATATATATATATATATACTCGGGTAAAATTAATCTTTAAGCTCGAGCTAGAGAAATTACAAAACATTTTCCAACTAATTATCGGCAGTTACTTAAAACACTATGGAAGTAATAATAAGCGTAGGTTTAGGACCATTAATTATGTCTGAATTTCTCACTCATATATCTCAATATTATCCATTAATTTCATTTTCATTTTAATATATAAATGATGTTATTACTCGGTCGTCTAGTATATTTACCGTTGGGTGTGTCCAAGATGCAATTGTACTTTTTTTTTTTCTTTCAAACATTTTTTAAATATTTAAAAACATATATACATATATTAGTAGTTATTTTTTTAACCATTAAGAAAAAAAAATTAAAATGCATGGGCGGTCAAACCCGAAGAGCAAAATGAGGAGGGCAAACTAGCTAGCTAGCATTTTCCATATATAAAACATATGAAAACTTTGATCAACATATCTTAAAACTTTGCATGTAAACATCCCAGATCATCATGACCTAGCTAGGTCATGGGCTTGATAATCAAACATATCAGATACTCGTTCGAGTACACAAATTTATAATCGTAAAAAAAAGAGCTAGCACATACCGCGTTATCGTTATGATCACTAGCTAGTACTCCACGTGCAATTATAAACCTACATTAATCTAGGGATCGATTGAGTCTAGCTAGTACCCAAAGCACCTGGCCAATTTAATTTATGGAAAATGATAATCTTACAACTATTTTATAACTATTTTACAACTCTACATAAAATTGAGGGTAGGCGTATTATTATTCATAAATTATATAATTTACTCAAATATTTATTTTAAAAATTCATGTTTTTTGATATTTTGCCTTTTCTTTTCTTTTTTTTCCTTTTTTAGATTGGTCCCAACAGTATTTAATTAGTTCTAATTAGATTATTATGATTATAAAGGGGAAAAAAACCATGTCATGGCGCGACGATACTTTCGTGCATATATATACACATATATATACACAAACACACACACACATAGATATATATATCATATTTATGTCCTTGGTAGTCAATGGTTATGTCACAAAGTGAACAGAGCCTGATGAGGTATATATTCCAAATTAGTGGCCGTGCTGTCCTCTTAGCGAGCTGAAACATATATACGAAAAAGAAAGATATATATTTGTTATCAAGAATCTCATCATCACAAAGTAGAAAGCTGGAGTTTTGTGGCGAACCTTGTGCATTGTGACTCGTGAGTGTGATCGATAGAACCAAAGCATATATAGTGAAAGAGATGGAAAGAAACAACCAATTAAGTTGGCGTACGTTGTTGAACAATGACCTGGATTCCAACTTTAGTATTTAATTAATTAGTTGAATAACTATATAAAATGATATATATATATATATATCATCCTCTTTATATATATATATATATATATATATAATCATCATGATAATTCAACTTAATTATAATTATGCATTAATTTTGCTCTGATGCCCTTATATTAGGCTTTAATTAATTTAGAGAGACGACGATATTGATCTTAATTCTTATATATTCAAGTTACTCACCAGATTTCACTTAATTAGTGATTATACGATAAAAGAAATTATTCGAGACAAATTTATTTAAAAATTGTTATAGGTCTTTGACCACTCATGAACTACTTTATATTATATGATGTGCTTAATTAAAACTAATTAGTATGACCAGGAGACCGTCATGTTGATATACTAGCTAAAGGCAACGACGACCGCACGTACGTACGCATGCATTATCTCTTTTCTTTTCTTTTTTGAAGCAGAAAATCATGACCCTGTCGATGATCAACACGGGCGGGCTTTGACCTTGGTTTTGGCAAAAGGTATGTGTCCACCTACGTTTAATTAGTAAATCAATTAATCCATTTGATCTTTGTGCGTGAAATTCAACACCATGCACCAAGCGCAGTGTATACATGTTCGATATATTAATGTAGAAAGAAAAAGTACTACAAATCAGTGCAAATTATGCTCATTCGGATTCAACTCATCCAAATTATGTCAAAAAACGTTCATGATCATGACGTAATATATAGTACTGGATCGAGCAAGTTTGATTAGTGAATTTGATGTTGCAATATTCGCTTTCTTTTAATTTAGATACAAGAATAATTATTAGCCACTAGTATAGCTAGCTATAGCTAGATAGCGGCCTTGAAATATGAACACGTTTTACTCCCATCATATCATAAGATATACATGATATCATCATTAAAACTTAATATTAATTATGTAAACAAATTTAATTAATAATTTTTTCATAAATATATATACACTACTACTTTTTGGAGACACATTTGAGCTCGCGCGATATACTGCTGATCGAGTTTTACGCGTCTCTTTTTCCACCAAGCCACCTAGTTATTGGATGACAAAAGGCTCCAACGTCTTCTCTGTCTTCCTTTCACAATTTTCTGCTTATAAATTTCAAGACTTCGATCATGGGTAGCAGATCAGGACCAACTAGTCCATCGATACTCTGACCAAAGCAATTGAGATAAAGGGCACTGAGGAATAAGCTACAGTTTATGCTAAATATTTAACTTCTCCCTCCCAAAATTATAAAGATGGTCATATCAAATCTGCTACAACGCACAAGATAATAAAGTGCCATGCAGAACAAAAAGGCCGCCGGGAATCCTGATCTCGAGCTAGCGTTCTTATTAGATATTTACAGTGCATTTCTTAGAAACTTTAGATTTCAATAATTAAATAAAGGGTCATGTAATGCTACTGAATCACTGATGATCATAAACTCACTAATGTACTATATCAAGATCATAAACTCAATTTCCAACTACTATGATTTCTCAAAATATGAACATCATGATTATGAATTAATTGATTTCTTTGCATGACTAGTTTTGGACAATCATTAATAAATTAGCTGCTAGATTTATAGAAATCCTAGGTAGCTGTATATCTGGCCAAGACAAGGTACGTAGCTAGCAAAAGTGCAAGATGACGGGTGCGATGAGCATTTTTCATTTGTTATGTGAGAGAAAAGTTACAACCGAAAAGATCAACTTTCTCTTTCCACGTGCCAAGAGCATACGGTACATATATATATAGATATATAGATATATATATATACACATACACACACACATACACATGATGAGTACAACTAAAGAATATAATAACATTTCTCAGACCATTTCTGATGGGGAGGATCAGCCCCTGGGTGGGTGTTTCTGTTTGAGTGGTGCGTTGTCTGACTTTAATGAAGCACATGTCGACAATATTACATGCATGGAACTGACTGTGCATGAAGTTCTCGATCGATTGGCTGCATATCGGATTTTGATACATCTCATTTTAAGTGCCGGATCGAATATATATGCAACATTTGATGATCTTATTACTGAGCTAAACGTTGACACAAATAGCACAAGCGGCTTTTTGTCTGCTTTTTCTAGCTTTTGAGTGGCCTGCCCTGCTAAATATATATATATATATATATATATATATATATATGTACATGAGAGTTATATATGATCAACTTCACGATCATAACCTTGGGACTGCAGATCGATCAGGAGTGACAGATTATCATTGGAAATTGATTATATTGCTGTCATGAATATATACCTGAATCCCATATATATGCATCAAAGAAAGTCGTAAGTACAGTACTACTACTGAAACCACTTATCTAGTACTTGATGATCATTAGACCCTTCTTTTGTTTTTGTTTTTTTCACCTGAATCCAGAGAATGTTCTTCAAATTATTTACTATATATAAAAGCATATTAACAAAACTTCGATAATATATATATATATATATGCTCTCAAAACTTCCAGTACTGGTACTCTCGAATATGATGGCTTGAAAATGCATGGGTTTTCTATTCTCCTTTTTTCAAGGCTAGTGAGGGAAATTCATTTACCAAGAGAAAATTTGCAGAAAAAGAAACCCAGGGTAGGGAAGGCCATCCGGTTTGACCTGCTTATACTTTCAAAGATCAACACCATGATCTATTAATATCTAATTCAAATTGCTATGGAGACCAGTACACTAATTAAGGTCTATCTAAAATATATATTAATTAATTACCACCTCGAAGACGTCATTATTTTTCATTATCCCGCTTGAAGAAGATCATCCCTCCAGCACTTGGCAAAAGCAAAATGGAGCTATTGGCATGCACTGTAATCCTAATTTGACCGGGTCAGAGTTATCACAATTGACTAGTAACCAAACCTATAGCAATTCGGATCGTGTATATATATATATATATAAGGTACACTTTTGTTGCAAAAGATTAACCTTTGACAAGTACTGCTACGACCATTAAATCTTAACACTATCATAACGCATTCTGACTCCTTTACTTAAAGATAAGTTTTTTTTTTTTTTAGCTCTCATTCAGGTTACCTATATTGAAACATGTCCTACATTTTCGTGGAATATAATATTTCCTTGTCCTTCCACATCCACAACATTCTTATTGCAGCTACAGATATGAAACGCACCCCAACGTCTTATCAGATCAACCCAACTAATTAAATAAAAATAATAGTACGTACAGGCTTACTATCGGGTAAGAGCAGTACTTATTTCTTCATGATCTTGATCTTTTTTCCCCTTAGCATATGTTTTTAACTACGTACGCAGCGATCGAAGAGATCAAAGGTATATCATGATCATGTTTAGCCTGATAACCCAGCGCGCACCTTCGTGGAACGTCCACAGTTCAACTTCCACCAATAGGATCATGATCATGTAAATCACTCGTTTTTTCTCTCTTAAAAGTACCTTTATCTTTTGCCCTTAATTTCCCCGACGTACCAACTAACTCCAACAAGCCACTAGCTAATTAATTAACTGATCTCGCTGGAAGAATGGACTGACCTAATTATTTTTTTCTCCCCCGGCCAGCTTTTATTTTTCTGAGTTTGCGGGGGTGGGAGAACTGAATGGCGACAATCATGACCCAGAGAAAATCAAAACAGTGCATAACAGTCAAAAGGAGAAAAAGAAAGTTAAATGGAGGAGAAGTGGGTGATCATCAAGAGTGGTCCTTTTTTATTATTATTATGGGCGATTATAAGAGTGGTCGGCCTCGTCCATGAATTAATGCTTCTCGACTTTTGAGTTGTTTTCATTTCTAAGAAAAATGTCGCTTTTGACAGAGAATGTCATGATCGATCTGCGCGTTATACGTACGTATAGATCACTGATATATGTCAAGTTCACAAACTAGTCTGGGATCGAAGTATCATGCATGTACATGACAGAAGTACGTACCTAACAAGCGTTAATATTGTTAATGCTGATCATCTAATGATCTTGATCATCTAATAATCATCTAAGATTTCAACTTCATCAAGTTATATATATATATATATATATATATAATATTCTAAGTTTAGTTATTTAAATTATATATAATATTCTAAGATTGCCTATAGTATAGGATAAATCAAGTCTTCTAAATTATTCAAGGCCTGGAATATCTAAGGAGTTTGGATATATAAAATCAGCCTTGACATATGCCGATCGAGGAGTCATTAATTACTAAGGTATATGAAGGTTGAGTAAAGTAAAAAGCAATAGGAGATTTTTTTTATATATATTAGAGGTGGGTAGGAGTGGTGGCCTGAGGTAGTTGGGAAGAAAAAGCAGAAGGAGATTTTTTTTTTTTTTTAGCAAAACCATAAATTAACTTCATTAATCAACAAAAAAGGATCACATACATAAATCAAACCTTAAGGTTTGAGAAGTCATTAATCCATATAGAAAAATATCGTAAAATTAATAATTATATTTGAAGGCCGGCACACTTACATTATCTATGTGCAATAATTTAATTTAAAATTTAAATCTTATAAATCAAATTATGTTATGTGAATAATATCTTATGTAAATGCCTTCAAATAGTAGTAGTACTACTTTCCTGGAGCAGTGGGAATTTAATGTTTTGGAGATGGAAAGAAGATCGAAAGATCTAATAACTTTAGTGTCACTGGTCATGTTTAAGTAGCAATTGTATATGTTGACAACTTGTATGTAATATTATTCCTGCAGCCTTCCAAGCTGATCACAACTTTCCACACTTTTTTCCCCGGCGCTGCATTCACGCGGATAAAGTTGCCAGCCGGCCTCTAAAGACGAATTAGTATCCCACCTATATATATTGCCCATTAATGGGCTGTTCAAAGTCATGGTGTGAATTTCAAATCCACGTACAAAATTAAACTCTATGCTACCTAACCAACGTACTATATATATATATATATATATATATATATATATAAAAAGTAATTAAAGACTTTTCTATTTTACGTATTTTTTTATAGAGTAATATTACATACAGTTATAGAATGTGTAAATACCGTATAATCATTTTAAAAAATTAATATAGTCTATTATTAAAAAATTAATTTTTTTCATATAAATTTCGTATATTACTTCCACATTTTACGACTGTAAATATCATTTTTTTTTTCTATAACTATAAGAGATGGATAATAGCTAGTATATATGTAGATTGTAGACCTCATAGTCTATATATTCTTTATTTGAACGCGCATATTTATACATTAAATACTGTGGGATTCAGTACTGAGGTCTATAATATTCATGCACAAGCAACATTAAATATTATTTAATTGATCGGGGCGTGGGATATTTAGGTCCCAGCCTATATATAATTAATATCTCTTTAAATATTTTCTATAGTTAGGAAAGATAGATATAGAATTACAGTCCCCTACAATATTTAATGTTATCCGTACTGTAGCTCACCATTAGATACTTGGTATTCACATTCTCTCTCTCACACGTAAAATAATCTTTGATCGGTTACTAAGGTCAAGGTGGTCTAAAGTAAGGAAAGGCTTCAAATGAGTTCTCCTTTTATCAATAAAACTAACTAGATTACTCTGTGAAGAAAGAGATCTAAAGACTAGAGGCTAAAATCTCTTTTCCCTTTTGGTAGGGGAAAACAGAAAATTCATTCATCAAAACAAAACTGTAAACACCGCCGATCGATATACATGAAGGAAATATTATAAAGGGTGGACGGCCCGCGTGCTTTCAACAGCTCGCTCCATTAATCACAGATTCACAACCTTGCAAAAGGAAGGGAGAACCACAAGGGTGAGCAGCCTCATGCTTCTCTATATATGAACATACCACATGATGACTCAGAGCAAGAACTAGAAGCAGGAGCTAGCTTATAAGGCAAATACATAAACCTAAAAAACACATAATGAAACATATTCTCCATCTATATATATATATATATATATATATATAAATATTGAAGACACAAAAAGATCACACAAACTGATGTGACACTGTACAACATCAATTAAACTTTTATTTTCTCTTGTTTTTCCCTCACTTCCCCCTTCCCCCACCTTTTCCTTTCCTAGATATCTCTTTCTCAAAAATGGTCCCCTTCTCGTGCATAAACTGAAGATCTTGATCATGGCATCTTGAATCAGGCCATCTTTGTAAAGACCACCCTTTCCTTCCCAAGGTTTCTCTTTCTCAGAAATTGAGCATGGCCACGGCATCCTCGAAACTTTTTTCCTTGTCGAAACCACCACCACTAGGTCTCTCTATCTCTTTGGTTGTTGAAAAATTGAAAGGAAATGAAAGGAAGTTGCCAAATCTCTCTCTCTCTCTCTCTCTCTCTCTCTCTCTCTCTCTCTCTCTCTCTCTCTCTCTCTCTCTCTCTCTCTCTGTTTGGTTGTTGAGAAAATAAAAGGAAAATTGTGGTTGTTTTATGTTTGGTTGTTGAGAAGATGAAAGGAAAATCATGGTCGTTCTCTGTTTGGTTTTCAAGAAAATAAAATTGCAACTTGTTCTATGTTTGGTTGACGAGAAAATGAAAGCAATTGTAAAGAAAAAGCACTGAAAGGGAGCGGAAGGGACAAACAGTGGGAAGAAAAAGGTGTGTAACTGGCAACGACGACGTCGAGTACTATTTGCTGGGGACGGGGACGGGGACGCGGGTATGCAACGAGGAAGATAGGGGGGAGGGGGATTGGGGTTCGGGGGAGGGGGAGGGAGAAAAATCAAGGGGGAAAAAAACACTTAAACTGATGTGGCATAGTGCCACATGCCATATCAGTTAGTGGGATCCATTTTGTGGGATCCCTTTGTGATTCTAGCAGTACTCATATTTATTTATATATATATATATAAATACATTACTTCTGAATTCATGTCAACATAGTTGTAGCAGTAGCACCTTCAATCAATGTTTCGGATACCGTTTCGGGATAGTCTATATATAAGAAATTTATTATATATGTATAAATTATATTTCAAAATAACACCAATGCAAGTCTTAAAAAGTTAAAATACATATTTATAAAACTCAATAATACTTATAAGTTCTCAATCCAACTATTTTAAAAAATAATTACTCATCTTTATCACGAAAAGAGAAGTAGGGATTTGATTTTCAGTCATAGAGAAAATGGATTAAAAAAAGTCAAAAAAATAGTCTTCAGATGTGAGAATTTGAGTGAAAATTATGAAAAAGTCTGAATTTTTACATTAATTACAAAAAAAAAAATTCGACCGGTACACTGAAACCGGCCAGTATTGACCGAAACACACCGGTTAGGCTAGTATATGACCCGGTATGAAACACATATTTCTTGTATCAATCACTAACCCGGTACAATAAATACCAGTCGTACCGGCTGGTACGGTACGAAATTCAAAACATTGGCCTCAACACATCTTACATTACAACAAATAGTAGTTTTTTGGGTCAAAAATTTTTCCCGAGAATACTATTTATTAGCAAATAATTACATTTTGCTATCAAATTCAAGTGGTCAGAAAATTCTTGCCACAAATAATTATATTGGACCATTCTATTTGTCTCAAGTTACACATTGTGAAAATTAAAGACTTTTTCTCACAAAATTAAGATCATCAGAAAATGTTTACAGATAATATTTTTTGCGGTGATATATGCATTCGTTAGTGACAGAATTGGTTGGTGACAAAAAATTTACAATTCCCACAAATAATATTTGGTAAAAAATAATTACGTTTCGCTACCAAATTCAGGTGGTCAAAAAATTCTCACCGCAAATAATTATATTGGACCATTTTATTTATCACAAGTTACAATCTGTGAAAACTAAAGACTTTTTTTCCACAAAATTAAGATATTCAGAAAAAAAAAAATTCGCAGATAATTTTTTTTTTTACAGTGACATGCATTCATTAGTGCTAGAATTCGTTGGTGACAAAAAATTTACATGACCCGCGTGTATTTCTTGATCTCACTTCAAACTTCCCTTTTGTGTATTTCTTCACACTTCAAACTTCCCACTCAACAGATCGAGCCACTCTCATAATCTCCCTCTTCCACGAGTGATAAATTTTTTCCCTTCATCCCCATTAGTGATACGATTTCATGGGTCCCCAGAATCTCCTCGCTGACGACTGTCTCCACCGGGCTTGTGGGTTGTGAGATTGTGGTCGTCGTCGAGGTTTTCTCACCGGGAGAGCTAAACTGCAGCATCCCTCTGCCTCCACGTCATGTGCATCCACCGTTAAGTGTCGTCGTTAGTTGCCCTCATCGATGCCGATAAGCTTTTCCCTAAACCCCTCTCACTCTCTGATCTGATTTCACACACACACACAGGCCCTCACTTCTTCTCTATTTGCACACTCTCAAATCTCTAATTTCTCTCTTTCTCTCTCTCTCTCTGACTAATTGGTGTGATTGGGGGTATTTTTTGATGTACGACGGTGTGTGGGTATTGAGTTTGTGGTCATCGTTGGGTTCTCCACACTGGAAGTATAGGCCAGTGGTAAGTTTTCTCAGTCACTCTTTGTCTTACTCACGCACACTGTGAGGCTCTAACATCCCCTCTATTTAAACGTGCACACATTCAAATTCCTCATTTCTTTGCTTTCACATGAGGAAATTTTTGTGTGATTGGTATATTATAGTTGGAGGAGATTTTCATCACTAGACCGGGTGGCATGCTCGTGAAACCAACCAATCCCCACATCGGGTTTAGGTATGAAAAATCTGTTTTGTTTTGCATTTTATACAATTTTATTTGGGGGATGTATATATAGCTATAATTGCTGGATATTTATGACAGATATATTAATTGATTAAAAGTTTGTGCAATGGTTGTTGGTTATTGAATTTATGTTATTGGTATTCTGTGATTGGATTAAATTGTACATTGACTTGTAATGTGTTGACTATTTTGAGGGGGATTTGGATTGTTGTGTGGCGGATGGAGTTGATTTGGTGGTTGTACGGGGAGGAATTAGGTGGTTGTCCAGGTTGTTATTGGCTGCTTGTGGGATGATGTATTTTTGGTGGTTTGTGTTGGACGTGTGGTAAGTTGTGTGGATGCTTGGAGTCAATGAGTTGGTTGTTTTTAAGGTATATGTGGGCTGTCGAGTTAACGAGTGGTCGGGTTTATATGCTAGTTGTTGAGGTTATAACTGTTCTTGGATTTTTGAGTCTTTGGATATATCGTTAGAATGTGAGATTTTTAGTTTGGCTTACTTTTTTCATTCCCTAATCTCTATTTAGTTTTAGTTTAAATTTTACAGTGTATTTTTTAGATTTTTAGCTTAGAATCATTTGGTTTTGGGTAATTTATTTCTAGCATGTTTAACTTTGATGTAGTTAGTTTTCTTGCTCTTTTAAGCTTCCCTTTTGTCAACTATCTTCTAATTTAGTTTAGCTCTTAGCTTAGTTTTATTAATCTCGTAGTTCTATTGCATATTAGATTGATTAAAGGTTAATTAGGGCTTAATTGTTACTATGGCGTAATATTTAGCTTATAAATTCAGACATTTTTTTTTATATTACTTCACACTGATTAACTTCCCTTAATATTTTTGAGATTGAACCCTACCTATAAACTGGAGATTGTAGGGAAATTTTAATCTTTGGTTTTAGTAGTTGCTAGTCTATTGGTTTTTCCTCTTGTTTGGTTTTAGATGCTAATTTGTGCATGTTTATGCCTTATATATTAGTCCATCTTTTATACTCCTGCATTTCATGTTGGACGGTCAATGTCAATTGGACATCAAATTAAAGCTAGTTTTGATGTTTTACATCTATTGTGGTTAATGTTTTTAATTAAAATGGTCTAATTTTTTTTGTGTAAGGGCTGCTACTGTCTGTAACTAGCAATCAAAGTGGGAACATGAGAGGGATCAAGGTGGGCCAAGTGAGTAATCAAGGTACTTCATTAATCTGATTTGTGTTCGGAGTAGTTTTTTTCAGTTTTTTGTTGTCTCTAATTTGTAGGCCTAGAGATTCCCACGTATGTATTGATTGAGCTGAATTATTCCATATTTTATACATTTAGAACCAATATATTTTATTTATTTCATTGCATTATTATTGGTTTTAGATGAAAAAATAGTTGAGATTAATAAATCCTAGTTATGATTTAAATTGGTTAATAGCATGATTTATGCTTAATTTTATAACTTGTGATTTAATTGGACAATGTTCATTCACATGCACAACATATTTTTGATATTCTATTATTGTTATTTTATTTTATTTCTAATTTCTATTATTTTATTTCTAATTTCAAATTCAAATGACTTTCAAGTGGGTAAGACGTTGAAACAACCTAAGAACTTTCAACGAGTGTAGGACTCTTCAAATAAGGATAATGATGGAGTTTGAGAGTAATTCGGATCAGAATCCAAAATACGTTAGGAGACAGAATGGACACACTTTAGTATTTTAATCATAAATTTTTGCTCAAATATCGGATTGATACGATTCCTGATGCGTTGGAAAACTATCTTAAATGAATATAAAATTGTCTCTAATAAGGATTTCCAAATTCAAACTCCTGAAGCACGTACATGGCTGCCAAGTTGAGTCTTAAAATTTAAGCGATTTTGTGTGCGGGAATATGAAGACATTAGGGTTTCTTTCCTACCCTATTTAAACATATCATTAACACGAAATTAGGACATTTTGGAGAGTAGCGCCGCACATTTGAAGAACTCTTCCAGGATCCAATTGTCGTTCCAATCGCCTCCTCCATTGCCTATCACCTCCATCTCCATTCATTTGGCTTGCTCTTTTCACTCTCTACTATTTATTTAATTTTAGTTTAAAGTTTGTGATTTATTTTTGAGATATTTGGTTTAGACTTTTGGGCATTTTATTTGCTGTTTATTTATTCAGTGTTATTTATTTTTCTCGTTTCTTTAAACTTTCATTGAACAATGATTACAATTGTTATGGATTAATTTTGAGAATTTATGATTTTAATACAAGGATAAACCCTAGAATCTTCATTTTGGAGCTTTTCAAGTTTCAGTTCATATTTTGTAATTACTTTCTAATCTAGTTTAATTCTTAGCTTAGTTTTATTAATCTCTTAATTCCATTGCATATTAGATTGATTAAAGTTTAATTAGGACTTAAATAATTTCAGTTTTATTGTTTAATTTTCAAATTAATTAAGATTGTTCAGTTTAGTTGATTTTTTTATTGTTAATTTCAATTTGTTAGTCTTTTACATTTCATTTCGACGCTCAAAAATCCAAAAATATGAATCTAGTCCATGACTAGTGCCCTTTTCATTCTTGTTGCACTCTTCCATCCATTGCACATACCATCATTTTTATTTTCTTTTTGTGAATATTTTCACCATTTTAAAGGAGTTTGATTTTAAGTAAATTTTCCTGAAAAGACGATCTAGAAATTTATTCCTAATTATTATGAGACATCCTCCTGCACTTGGGATAGCCTTTGTATTACTCATTTTTTAGTGAGTCATGTATACATAGTCAATGTGGTCATGAAATGCACTTGTAAGCTTTTCTAGTAGAACTTTTTTGCACTTGTAAAATGCACTTGTAAGCTTAACTTTATCGGATGTAGTTTGAATGTCTTGTGGCAAAAAACTATTAGGTGAACTGTGTGTGTTAGGCTAGTTTTTCAAGCTAACTTAGATCTACTTAGTGTTATACTTACTGCTTCTTTGGGATTCCTTTGCTCTCAGCTCTACTCAAGTGCATTTGGTTTTCTTACTTGAAGTTTTTCCTTTTGCTCTTTTACATATTCAGTGCATTTTTCCATGGTTTAGTTCTTATGCTTATGAGTTTTATTTTTCCGTTCTTTTCAAACTACCAGGAAATTGTTGTTTGTATTCCAATATCTTCTCAATCTGAATCTCCAACTGCTTGTTAAAAAGTATACCATGGAGAGGTTAGCTGTGATTTACAGGGTCTATTTCAGTATTGTACTATTTTTATTGTTTATTAATCTATGAGCTTAGTAAAGTTGTAATATATTGTTCACATTCTTTATGTGTTTTAGGTAAGGGTACAAGGCTGTGATATTCTTTTAATAGTATTTTTTTAATCTATGACCTTAGTGTATTGGTAATATATTATTCACATTTTTTGTATTTTAGGTATAAGGTTTTTATACTATTTTACTAGTATTTTTTATTTCATAAATGTTATTTCTAGCAACCATAAATCTTCGAAAATATTTTTTGGTCGCAAATGTGTATTTCCCACGATTTCCACAGCAGCAAATAAGTATTTTCGACCTCATTAACCATGGTTGGCACACTTTTTGCCATGAAAGTTTTCTCTTTTTGCGAGAAAAAAAAATCGTCGAAAATAAGAGTATTTCTGACATATATTTCACTCGTAGTTTTAAATACTATAAGTTGCTGCATATTTCTAAGGAGTTAACTACGACTTGAGATGGCGGAAAAAAGCTATTTTGGACAAACATATGGATTAGTTGCGACAAAATCACTCGTGAGAAAAAGGCTAATTTGTTGTAATGTTATTTTGATTCTTTACTCCTAAACCATTCAGGAAGCAAGGTATAACGTGGTAAAAAGACATGGATGGTTACTTGCTCAATGAGTCTTTTCAATTGTAAGTCGAGAAGACATATATATACGTTCCACACTAGTAACATATATAACAAAAATCAACTAGCACTTTCATTGGATTAGTTAAAAGTTAAATCTGATGAGAATTTAGCTATTGAACTATAAAATGTATCACATTGGAATAATTATATTCCAAATATTTAGAATATAGCTACATAACTTCTAAAGTTATTTCTAAATTTGAAAGATACTATTTATTCATCAAATCTATTTTATATCATTTGTTTCTCTCTCCCGAGGTCTCCATCAATGTCTTTCTAGTTTTCATTTTTAATCTATAATTTAATTAGAATATAATTATTAATTAATATATAATATTTTGAATAGTATAATATGATAAAATAAAATAATTTCATAATTAAAAAAATTAAAATATTTTTTAAATTGATATATTAATTTGAGTTAGTGATATATTAATTTAATAAGAATATGATTATTAATTAATATATAATAGGTAGAATAGTAAGACATGATAAAATAAAATAAATTAATAATTAAAAAAATTAAATATTTTTGAAATTATTAGTTATTTATTACTATATAATAAATAGTAAAATTTAATATATAGATTTGATGTGAATAATTAAAATCAAATTCATCTTATATTATTTTATTATTATATAATAAAAAAATAACTATTTCAATATGGAGATTTATGTGAATGGAATAGTTAAAAGTTAAATTTTTCTTACGTTCATAAAAAATATCCTTTAATTTTAACTAATTCAATGAGAGTGCTCTAAGGAAACAAAACCTAATTAAAATTTTAATTCTAATTACTTCTTATTTTTTTCAATATGACACGTCAATGTTGTGGCCATGAATGCCTAATATACAACTAAGATGCGTGATCAGTTAGATCCAAAGCTATCTATCTATATATGAGTCTTCAAAACCAATTGAAGTGGCGTAGCATTGGGTGCACTGCTTCCTGCTTAGGCTACGTACGTAACTAATTAATAATTAGCTACAATCACAATATATTCCTATATATCATGCATCGATATTCGTATCCAAACTAGTGGCTATAATACACTTGAGCCCATCCTATATATGAAAAGAATAAATATAGATAGAAATTATTATTGAAAATATTCATTTTATATATATGATGTGGTATCATTTAGACCACACATCTCTTCAAATGAGTGTTGAGAATAATTAACTAGAAGCAATCATGCAGTGAGTGTAAAGTGTGTACTATTATAATAACTTCTCTCTAGTATTACTCATATGAAAACACCTCAAATTAAAGTACTATGAAGTATATATTCCTGATCATGTGGCTGCCATATGTACCAAACGATTTAAGATCGATGATCTTGCGAACCAAATAATTTATAAGCATAAAGATACACGAGATTCATCATAGTCAAGAAATCCAAGCTCTCATAAATTAAATAGCCCTTAATTTTATATATATATAAATATATATATATCTATACTAAAAAAAATGCATGTTCATCCATAGGTATATATATATATATACACAGGTATAAACAATCCAAGTTTTATGAGAGAAAACAACGCATTTGTCAATATTTAGGCTAGCTACTACTAGTAGCTTATCTAGCTAAAATAGGGAAATTGGTTGCTTGCTTGAAGATTTGTTTGGATAGTAAGATAATTTTAAATGATTTATAAATAATAATAAAATATTATATAATAGTAAATAGCAATAAGAAGTATGTGAAAATAATGATAAAATATAAAATAGTTGTGGATTGATCTGACATCTTCATCGTATGTTTCTTGTGTCTGTTTAATTAAGTCGGGTAATGTCAGTTTTAATATAATTAAATTTATAATTCAATTCTTTTAAAAATAATACAATTAACAAAAGTTTTAATAAAAATTAAAAAAATAAAGGAAAAGCAAAAGAGTTGTAGGAAATATTTTAGGACTTTATTAAAAAGATTTTGGTGTTAGTTTATGAATTTATCTTAGCTTCAGGTTTTTCATTTGAATTTTTTTGTTAACATTTTATTAAGCTTTTTTTCACTTTGAATTTTTATAAGCTACTATGGGTAAATTTTTCTATTTATTCGTTTTCATCCAAATTAATGGAATTATTTAATGAATGGGATAAACGATAAAATAATAATAATAATAATAATAATAAAATAATTTAAGGTCTTTATTTATTTATTTAAGGTAAAACCAGCATGTGTCGGTACCCACTCCATCCTCTAATCGGCCACGAAAAAATCTGTACTGCAAAGCAGACCCAAGAAAATCCCAAACCCCTCCAAGAATGAAGGAACAAGAAAACCCCCATACCCATTACTGGGGCGAGACCCCCGAAGAAGAATACCTCAATCTCCAAGGAATCCAAGCTTCCAAATCATTCTACACCTCTCCCAGAGGCCTTAAGCTTTTCACCAGGTCATGGCTTCCGCTCTCCACCTCCTCCTCCCCTCCTCGTGGCATCATCTGCATGGTTCATGGCTACGGCAACGACATCAGCTGGACCTTCCAGGCTACCCCTATCTTCCTTGCCCAAAACGGTTTCGCCTGCTTCGCTCTTGACCTCGAAGGCCATGGCCAATCTCAAGGTCTCAGGGCTTTTGTACCAAATGTTGATCTTGTTGTTAAAGACTGTCTCTCGTTCTTCAATTTTGTCAAACAGGAGACTCGGTTTCGCGGGCTGCCTTCTTTTCTCTTCGGCGAATCGATGGGCGGTGCAATTTGCCTGCTGATCCATTTCGCTGATCCGAAGGGGTTTGATGGTGCTGTTTTGGTTGCACCCATGTGTAAGATCTCCGAGACCGTCAGCCCAAAGTGGCCGATTCCCCAGGTTCTCTCATTTGTTGCCAGATTCTTACCCACAT
Organism: Juglans regia; assembly: GCF_001411555.2. Lineage (NCBI taxonomy): Eukaryota > Viridiplantae > Streptophyta > Magnoliopsida > Fagales > Juglandaceae > Juglans > Juglans regia. Next base: position 30,659,226 of record NC_049904.1, read on the forward strand.
TGCCAATTGTTCCGACGGGGGATCTTTTGGCCAACTCTGTAAAGGTTGATGAGAAGAAGATCATAGCAGTGATGAATCCAATGAGGTACAAGGGGAAACCGAGATTGGGGACGGTGGTGGAGCTATTGAGGGTCACCGATTATTTGAGTAAAAGGCTGAACGAAGTGAGTCTTCCATTTATTGTAGTGCATGGAAGTGCGGATTATGTCACAGATCCGAATGTGAGCAGAGCTTTGTACGAAGAAGCGAAGAGTGAGGACAAGTCCATAAAGATTTATGAAGGGATGATGCATTCTTTGTTGTTTGGCGAAACAGACGAGAATATCGAAGTTGTTCGCAATGATATTCTGATATGGTTGAACGATAGGTGCAAAGGAAGAGCTGAATAAAAATTGTAATGTCAAAAACTTCTCCCATCGATCATTCATCATTGGGTCTAAATTGTCGTTTTCATAATTAAAAATATTCTTGTCAATTGTATAATCTATTCATACGCTTGTAAGCCCGCATTGTAACCCTGATAATGTCTGTTGAAATTATTCAAATTAGAAGCTTTATTGTTACATGGCCAGCTAGTTTGTGCATGCATCTCAACAACTGTTGGTCAAAATCTGTCCTGATTTGCATGCCTACATGAACCTTCGATAAGATAATTAGAGAGCATCTCAATTTTCTTCATGACTTGTGTTCCAACAAGACTAAGTGGTTAGTTTTGCTTCCATATCTACTCGTGCACATAATTGCTTTAATCACAATACTTAAGGTAGGCAGAGTGGCCACTACTGTATATCATGTCTCTCCACGGTTGTCGGATTTCAAAGTATAAAAATCTAATTAAGAATGGTTTCGTTTTGAGTATTTACACTTGAGCAGGCACGAAGCACGATCATTTCTAAAGCTTTCGTGCCTTGCGAATAGCAGCCTCTCTTTTCCTTTACCTGCCATTGCCATTCTATGCCAAAATCACTCCACACTGTATCCCATATATCATTTCCAAAGCCTTCTGTCTCCGAACACTGTTCACTCTCACACTTTGCCATAATTTGATCCCTTTTTTTTTTTTTTTTGGTCCCTTTTTCCCTGCCTGTTACGAACAGGAAGAAATTTAGACAGCTTCACGCAAATCCCAGAAGATGACACAATTGCTCCTCAAACAAGATCAAATTATAGCCTCACCCTAATTGATAAGAAGTCGATGAATACATGTAAAATACTCACATTATCACATATCTTATAACCTTAGCTATTGCTGGAACTCGAATTCGGATTCGTGACCTCCAAAATTCACCGGTAAGACTTATCACTGGGCCAACCGGGAAAAGCAAAAGATAATAAAATGTTAAAAGAAAATAGAATAAAACCACTGCATTGACTTGGCCATTTTTCAGCCAATCAGGATATGTACACGAGATGAGGTAGTGATGCAATGAAGTTATCTCGAGGTACTTTCATCTGTCATTAATCGACTTTTGGATGACCTCACCAACACCATGACAATAAAATAGAGCCTACATGCTTGGGTAGGACGTGCAGTCCATAGATGGATCTGGTATACATAATCTTTTCCCAACATAGAGGTCACTGATGCAGCATCCATCAATCAAAACTACTCCATCTCACTCACTAGTCAGGAGTAATGCATGTAAGTAGATTAGGAGTCTACCACGATTGCATGCATTTTAACTGGATGTCCTCACTCTTTCAACATTTCTCTTGGACAATCTAACTTTGAAATAGGTCATAGTCATCAAATCTTATATACGATGTCAAAAAGCATTCAGTTTCATTCAGTCTTAGAACATTAATTCCACATCTATAACCATCAAACAACATCAAGAGGCATAAAAGTTGCCCACAACATGGACAGCATAAAAGTTCTATATAAGACCCAACAATCGTACAAAATCGACAACATATATATAAGATGACGAAGGGAGAAATTATACCACCATCACACTGCCACAATTGTTAGTCGCCCACCTCCCTCCCCCTTACAGAAAAATAATCATTCCGCATACCACCTGCTTGCTGTAACCACAAAGCTGGCATGTCATCACGTCAAGCATTACACTTACACAATAGATAATCCAAACGTGCTCATCAATACACGGAGAAAATAAGATTTAGCAATGAACCTTAAAATCTTTTTTTGTGGATAAGTATTCTAATGATCCTTGTACTAGTAAACTCACTATTATACATCATACTAAACAAAAAATGAAAAAGAAAAATGAGTCTTCTATCATTTAAACTTGGAAGAAACAATTTTCAGGTGATATCTTTCCTTGCTGTAGACTACATCCTATAAAATGTACAAGGGAATGAGGAGGAAGACACAGAGCTCATTCCCTAAAAGACAAAATCTAAGGAAAAAGAATGGATGATGTGATTCTATATATCGACTATTCACATGAACTTCTTATCAATATAGCCCCTCGTCACTCCTTTAAGATCTGTTGTCAGTCAATGTTCAAGTAATTGAGCTGCTCCTATTGCTCCTACCGCCAAAAACAAATCTATTGATAACCTGTGTTAGCAAATAACATCTGTCAAGCCTGAAAAAAATCCCCTAATCACATCATAAACAGGTATTTCAGGTCCTCCACTGTGAGGCGTGTCTGACGACCACCAGTTCCATCCTCCCCAAATGCAGATGCAACCATCTGTCTCTTCTTTTGCTGCAAAGAAGGGGAAAAAAAAGAACAACTTGCATGAGCAAGGATTAAAATTAGAGAAATTATTGATAGGGACAACAATTACAAGTTTGAAGTCAATCATCATTGAACATAGCATAGATAAATGAAACATAGTGGTGTGGCCCAGAAAAAGACTGCACGATATTTCAGTTAATGATAGTTTTAGGTCATTGTTAAAAGAACAAAGCTGAAAATTGTCATTAAATATGCAAAAGGTTGAGCTCTGAACAGGACCACAAGTGTAATCTAATACCGTGATCCATTTCCTTTTCTGTCTTGCCCAGTCACTCTGAAATAAAATCAGATCGAATTTTGACAAATTTATGCTCTGCCGTAAATTTGATTATAAAAACAACAAAGTAACTTAAAGCAGTAGAAAACCAAATTTCCAAGAAAAAACTACAAAGTTATCAGTGTCAAAAAAACTGACCACGAAAATTAACAATAAACAAAATAGAGAATTATAAGAACACTTGGTGACAGTACCTGAAGGGCTAAGATACGATCTTCAACTGTATCTCTCACCGTTAACCGCAAAACCCTTACAGGACGAGTTTGCCCAATTCGGTGTGCTCTATCAATTGCTTGATCTTCAGTGGTAGGATTCCACCACAGGTCCAGAAGAACAACATGGCAAGCTGCAACCATGTTGAGACCAAGGCTAGCAGCTTTCAAAGACATGATCATAACAGACACCTACAACGAAAGGGATCCTGTTTTAATACATCCAAGGGGAACTAAAACTCAACTAAATGCAGGTACTTTGAATATCTTTATCTTCCTACAACGATAGGGAAAACAGAGATACAAACCTCAGGGAGGGTGTTAAAATCCTTCACAGCTTTATCTCTGGCGAGAACTGACATGGTTCCATCAAGTCTTCTGTATTGAATGGAAGAGTTCTTAAGACAATCTTCAAGCAAATCCAACATCCTGGTCCACTGGGAAAACACTATGGCTTTCTCTCCAACCACCCCGGCTGAACCATTAGAACCCTTTTCTACAGCCAAAATTTGTCTGCCAGGACTGTCCTCAAGTAATTCCCCAACAGAGTTGCTGAGACATATGGCCTTTTTGTCAGAAGTATTCAGTGCAGAACTATTTCTTGATGTACAACCCTCTGGTTTACACAATGAAAGCAGGAGCTCAAGAGCAGCCTTAATTTTCGTAGAACTATACGAGTTAGCCTCAGAAAAGAGTTCAGCTGAGCCAACAGCTTCAGAAACAGAGCAATTGGGAGAACTACCCTCACCAGGATGGTCAGAGAGAGAACTGTTTAGTGTGGCTTTAGCAAATACCGAAGACGAAGTGAGTCTAGCTTTGCAATTTGTAACAGGGCACTGTTTATCATCACCAGTAAGATGTTCACTAATGCATTGGCCGCAGAAAACATGACCACATATCGAAACAACAGCATCTTCAGGGGGATCCTATTGATAAAACAGCAGGATTGCAGAACACAAAAACCACATCAATCTTTCATCTTGTTAGAGGAACTCTTAAGGGTATTAGAAGAAAAACAATAGGTGACGGATATAACACCAGACAGAGAGTTAAAAATTTACATCAGAATTCAGACAAGATCACACACTCATCATATGCCATTCTCATACATAGAGAAAAAGAAAAATGACCAAGAACCATAGCCCAAAGATAGACCTACCGTGATTGTATTATTTCCGTCATGATACTAGCTAGCTGGATTATCCAATATCCAATTAGCGTCAATAGCATCTACGATAAAGTAAACAAATATTTTGACCATTTAATCAGTGGAAACAAAATTTTAATAGTGAGGCAAGTGATCTATAAAGCACTTATGAGGTATACCTAGACCTACCATATTCAGCACCCAAAAACTAGTTAAACAGGTTAGACTTCTTATTAGCTGGCACAAGCATCTATACTTTTATCTTAAAATAAAATAAAAATTGTCTAGCAACTCCCAACCATGGAACCACTGGCTTTCAGACGGGGTATGAACTGAATCTAGTTCATGCCATTCTAACGTATTTGGAAACAAAACTTTTTTTTTATAAGTAAACAATTGTATTAATATAATAGGCATAGCCCAAGTACACAAGATGGTATACAAGAGGAAACACCCATCTAAGATGAAGAAAAGGAAACAAGAAAGTCATCAGGCTTAGGCCATTAAAATCTACAGCTATAGCCCATAGGATTAAGATTCTAACAAAAAGAGATCTAAGATCCTCAAATGAGCACTCTCCTTGTCTTCGAACTTCCTGTCATTTTGCTCCTGCCATAAGCACTACAGAATACAAATTGGAACCATCTTTCACACGGCTGAGATTTGTGGAATACTTCCTAAATTTGTCCAACTAGCCAAAAGTGCCACCACTATGGCGGGCACACCCAAGTTAACTTTAATCTGCTGAACATCTCATCCCATAACGCTCTAGCAACCTCACAATGCAGTAGGAGATGATCCACAGTCTCACCACTCTTATTGCACATTCAGCACCAATCTATTATGATCACCCCACATTTCTACAAGAAAAAATCTACACAACCTCCCATCCTCCACACACCACACATTTTTTAAATTTTATTATTTTTTTCTTTCATCAAATTTTTAATATATGAATAATGAATAGAAAAATAAAATTATTTTAAAAAGAATAAACTCAAAAAAAAATTAAAAAAAAATATTTAAAAATTTAAAAATTTAAAAAAAATGTGGTGTGTGGAGGTTGGGGAGGTTGTGTAGCATTGCTCTTTCTACAAATTATCCGTCGTCAAGATGTTACCCAGAGAAATTGTCCATGCAAAGAATGTTTGCTTTGGGAGGTGCCAGATCCTCCTCCATGGAAACTGAATGTTCTGAGCCTGTGTGAGAGACTTGTAGAATGAATGAACAGAAAATGGGCCTTCACCTGCGGGTGCCCACCACATCATGTCATTTCCTTGGTTGCTCGGTCTCAAGGAGTACAGAAGCCAAAAAAAAAGTCCTCAAAACTGTCAACTTCCCAATCTTGGGCCGCCCTACTAAAGTTAATGTTCTACTGTATTTGATCCCAAGCTACCACCATAAAATCAGCCACTGAAGCTTCTTTCTCACATGCAATCCAGAATACCGAGGGGAATGAGTCTTTGAGGGCATTATTTCCACACCATGTCACTCCAGAATTTTATTCTAGAGTCATCTCCCAACACGAATCTAGTATGACAAGAGAACACCCCCCACTCCCAACTAATATGCTTCCAGATCCCCACTCCATAAGCCCCATTAACCTCTAGTGCACCAACCCCCCCCAAAAAAAAAAAAAAACTTTCATATTTGCAATCAATCACTGACTTCCATAAGGCTTCCGATTCCATATTATATCGCCACAACCATTTTCCGAGTAATGCCAGATTGAACATCTTCAGATTTCTAATTCCCAACCCTTTCGAAGAAATTGGGGAACATACCTTATCCCATTTGACTAGATGAAATTTTGAAGTCATCCACCATACCACTCCAAAGAAAGTCCCTGTGAAGTTTCTCAAACCAGGTCACCACACTTGCTGGAATTGGGAAAAGAGAGAAAAAAATATGTTGGTAGATTAGACAAAGTACTTTTGATTAAAATGATCCGGCCACCTTTCGACAAGTACATCTCTTCCAACCCATCAATCTACATTCAATCTTCTCAATCACTGTATCCCATATTGGTACAGCTCTTGAGGCAGCCCCCAACGGTAGACCCAGGTAATTCATGGGAAGGGCGGAGACCTTACATCTAAAGTGTTAGCCAGCTGCCGAATGTTGCAAACATTACCAACTAGCACCAATTCTGATTTATCAAAGTTCACTTTCAAACCTGATACCGCTTCAAAACAAAGTAAGAGTGCCCTCAGTGCCCGCATCTGGTTTTGTTCTACCTCACAGAAAATGCGTATCATCTACAAACGAGTGGGAAATGTTAATAGTACTCTTGTTGAGATCACCAACCGAGAATCCAACCATAAAACCATTGCGAACCAAAGCCGAGGTCATTCTACTAAGCAGCTCCATAACAATGACAAAAGAGTGGGGGCTATTAAAGAAGCCAACTGGAGTACCATTTACCAACACATAAAATTTCGCTGTTGATATGCACACCATATAATCCATGAACAACATCTCTCCCTAAAACCACATCTCCTAAGCAAGTAGACTAGGTAGTCCCAATTAACATGATCGTATGTCCATATCTAACTTACATAGGATCCCCAGATTACCAGATTTTTGTCTACTATCTAGGCATTCATTAGCAATGAGAACTAAGTCTAGGATTTGCCTACCTCGTACAAACGCGTTTTGGGGTTTTGTTATGATCTTCCTCAAAACCTCCCCTAAGCAGTTTGCGAGCACCTTGGAGATGATCTTATACACCCCATTCACTAGACTAATGGGCCGAAAATCCTTTACCTCTGATGCCCCAATCGTCTTGGGAATTAGTGCCATAAAATTGGCATTGAGGCTCTTCTCAAATTTTCTAACCAAGAACAACTCCTGGAAAACCTCATTAAATCCTTCTTCACCACTTCCCAACAAGTTTGGAAGAATTCCATAGAAAATCCATCTAGACCAGGTGTTTTGTCTTTGGCCATTTTCCTCAACACGCCGTGAACCTCCATCTCCTCGAAGGGCCTCTCCAACCAAGAGACTTTTTGCGCTCAATAGAGTCAAAACCTAATCCATCAAGCTTTGGCCACCACCCCATTTGCTTGGTAAGCAAGTGTTCAAAGAAATCAACATGTTCTCTAATCACAGGGGCCTCTGTACATGCCGCACCATCTAAATTCAGCATCTCAATGGTATTGGTTCTCCTGTGAGAGTTGGCCACTCTATGAAAGAAGTTTGTACTTCGATCCCCTTCTTTCAACCACAATGCTCTAGATTTTTGGCACCACGAGATCTCTTCCAATAAAATAATCCTCTAATTCAAAGACCACTTCTGACTTGCGAGATCCAAGGAACGTACCCGGCCCTCCTGTATCCTCTCTAACTCCTATAACTCAAACATGGACTTCTTACGTTCACCTATGTCACCAAAGGTTTGTGTATTCCAAAACTTTAAATCTTTTTTTAAAACTTTCAATTTACCTACAAGAATGAAACTAGGGGTGCCATGGATCTAATTTGAGGACCACCATTGCCTAACCCTGTCCACAAAGCCTTCAATTTTCAGCTACATGTTTTCAAATTTAAAGTACCGACACCCTACTCGGATACCCACCACAATCAAGCGTAAAAGGAAAATGATCCGAACAGAGACAAGACAACCTCTTTTGACATACGTCCGGATAATGTGCTTCCCACTCCGATAAAACTAAAAATCTGTCCAATCTAGACCACGTATGATTATTGGACAAACGTGAATGCCCCGCCAAACTCAAGTCGAAAATAAACTCTGAGAATTCTATCATTGCTGGTCGCAGTCTACTTTCTCCTGAACATTCACTTGGATTTGTATTCAACTTATGGAAGTTATTTGTTACAAGCCAATTGACTTAGGTAAATGCAGGCAACCCAATTGACTTAGGTAACTTGTTCTGCTCAGATTAGCCATCCTAAAGAGCTTATGCTCCTTAAGAGTGTGATCTAACTCCATAAAGCACCATTTTTAATAGAAACGTATGCATCAATAAAATGCTTTTGTCTGAATTCCAAAAAATGACTTTTTTAGTTAGAACGTCACTGAGAATTTTCCTTTTTCCACCATTACCTAATTATATATTGGATTGATCTGATAACCACACTCCCCTGTTCCTACTCGATGGATTGGGGAAACAAAATAATCAGAAAACTGAGCAGGCAGGGAGGGTCTATTAAAGTAGGGCTGAAATTGGAAATTTTCATTTCAAGATTTGTCTGAAATTAAGCAAGCACTTGCACTTGCCAAGCATTCCAAATAAGTATCGGAGGGAAGCTTTTGGCCTCTCCCTCCCAAATCCCAACCACCTTAGTGCCAATCCTTTTCTTGCATTGTGCTTACATCTCATAATTGACAAGATAGCAAGCAATGTGGTCACATCTCAAAAAATGGGGAAAAAAAAAAAGAATGAGGATCCTGGTTTCAAAGCATAAACTCAATCCAAATTCTATTCTTTACAATACTCAACCCAATTGAATTTTGAAAAACCAAGGATTGAATAAAGTGCACGAGCATTAGTATAAAGGTCAAAGCAAAGAAGCAAACACAAGTGGTGCTAAAATGTTACTCAAATTCCTATGCCATCAAAATAGAAATTAAACCAGTAAATGAAAGAATGCCAAAACCTGTATTAACTACACATTAGCAATCAATTACTGAAAAGGAGAGAACAAGTAAAAATAACGAAATGCAATACACATAAATTTGCAACAAGACTGCACCTGATAGGAGAGATCCAAAAGGAACATTATCAAGTAAAGCACACAAGTGCACATGCAAAGAAATGCATACAGGGAAAAGGTCAGGAGAAAGAAGAGTAAGTACATACATTACAGATGCCACAGATTGCTAGAGATGCTTCCAAACAATTCAGAAGAGATATTTGTTTTTCGCGAGGAAGCTTCTTTGCCATCTCCACTGAGGATCTCCACAAAGAATTTGAATCATAAGGCCTAACAAGAAGGGGGTGGTCACAAGCTTGTCGAAGGCGCAAGAGCATTAACAAGATGTTAACATAATTTTGTTTGACAGTTCCAGCATCTGCATATTCCTGATGTGACAAACATACAAGTGGTTCAGAGAACTACAGAAGGCAAATCAAGATGGCCACCGCATTAAAATTATGATCATATGAACATCAAAATCTATGAGCCTTTTCCATTATGAAAACAAATATCATAAGAAAAAGAAAAAGAAAGTCCCAATCAAATACAAACTTCCTTCACAGTGAAACCATACTTGAAACTGAGCACGTGAATCAGCCTCTAATCTGGAGTAGAAATTACGTTCTTCAACTGAGAAATCCACTTTTTTCAGTTCTATGAATTTGGGTGGCAGGTTAATAATAGGTTCCCCATCAAGAAGTGTGTCTACAGCAAACAATTGCCTTACTGTCAGATGATTATATCTCAGAGAAGTAAACTTTATATCAAAGACATGTGAATTGTAAGAGACTACATAATGGCAATACATCAAGACATTAAAAAAATAAAAACAAATACCTAGACATAAAAATAAAATTTACCTCAAAATAAACTAACATTTTGACTTTTTTTTTATTGATAAACAAAATTTTATTGATCAAAAGAATAGGCACGAGCCCAAGAATATGAGATATATACAAGAGCATCACCTGTGCGTTCTAGTTTAGCGACACATTTTGACTTTATTTGAGGTCATATGCAATTATTTGGATTCAATACTCATGGATCCTTGACAAAAATGGGCGAACCATAAGCTGTGTCAATCACTATACCTACAGATGATTCCTTAAAGCCACAGTAAGCATTGTCAAGGCTCACAATAGAAATAATCAATTCACTTCCATGCTTTCTAGTGGTATATCAGAAATTTAGTCTCAACTGAAAGAAAGAATAAAATAAATTCAAAAAATAAAAAGTGAAGATAGCAAAATGTAAAAGAAATTTATTGTGGATGGTTTATAAACAGAGTATACATGGTCACAGTACAGAGAGGCAGACCCCAGCTATGCAAGAAGCATCAAGATGGCAGAGTAAACGGGGATTCAACACACCTAACAATTTCTACTGTAAAAGCAGATCCAGAAAAACTAAAACATCAGATAAGCATCATTGTTATTGAAGGAGAAATAAATAATACGTGGTCTCACCTTTGGTGCGGCGTAACATTATTGTCTTCAGGACAGCTTGTAGCTTCTTGTACCCTTTTGCTGGACTCCTATTGATAGGGATCTTTATTGTAGAACAGAATGACGTATATAAAGCATAAGGATCATATCTGAGAAATTTGAAGTAACTGTAAAGATCATCAATTGCATTTTGGATTGGAGTCCCAGACAAGCACCACCTTCGTTTAGCACGAAGACCCCAACAGGCCCTAGCTACTTGAGTTCTGTGATTCTTGATGCTTTGGGCCTCATCCAAGACAACCCTAAACCATCCCACCTTTCCAAGAGGACGAGCAGCAGATTCAAGTAGTGCACAATCCGAACCCTTCTTATTTTTTAAGCACTTTTTAATAGAGCTAGGAAGACATTTCCTTTTCCTGCTAGATGAAAAGCCAGCATCATCTTCTGGCTTTCCTTTCTCATCATCTTCTTCATCTGCAAAAGACTGTTTTGGGACCTCCATGCTGACAATTGAATATGTTGTGAGGACAACATCATACTTAGTCAGCTCGCAGGGATCCTTTGTCCGGTTGCTTCCATGGTATACAAGCACAGACAGATTAGCCTTGCTAGTTACCTTACTACTCAACTCCTCAGCCCATTGCCGTAGAACACTAGTAGGACAAACAATAAGGGTTCCAGCAGATGGCCTTCCCTTAAATTGGACCAAAGGATTCAGGCTCTGGACCCGACTTCCGTTTGACATCACTTGTTGTAAATCAGCATCATGCTCCATTCCATCAAGTGCAGGAAGAGCATCATCATCCTCATCTAAATTTAGAGTTTCGAACTCCCTTTGTTTTACATCATGACAGGATCTTAAAGATGGAGGCCTTTCCTTCAGAATAAGTGCAATTGTTGATACTGTTTTTCCCAATCCCTGCAAGAAAATGGTTATATAAACCCAGAATAGATATTAGGACAGCTCTTGTCATCTACCAAGTGGTGTAAAAAATAAGACAAGAACATCAACCTGATCATCTGCAAGAATGCCTCCCGAGCAGTGTAAGCTAGCTGTCTCCTTTTGAACCATCCATGACAAAGCAATTCTCTGTCCAGAACATTAGCTAATATTAAGTAGACAACAATCATAGACATACACAAAGGCTAGGGACAAACAAAGTGCAGGTCACAAAGGCAACAAGGAAGAATTGACTTCTAGTTTTGAATCCCATCGTTACCAGCCAGGGTGTAGCCTAGTGGTCAACAGGCAAACTTGAAATGACCTATAGACTCAAACAACTTGGGTTTGAGTCCACCTAGGAGTTCACCTGGGTTACCTCCTAGGTGATATCATGGATCACTTGGCAAACAATATCTGATCCGCTTGCATTTCAGGAATATCAACCCCCTTACTGTAAAAAGGTTTTTGTCCACACTGACGTGAACCACTTGGCAAACACAGCACACATTTGGGGAAAAGACAAGAAACTCATTCTGCACATCTGTTGGAAGAAAACATCCCAGCTCACAACTTATATTTTAACAATCAAAAACAAAGTTACGGTACGTGCTATTCCATCCTCACCACTCAGGATCATCTGTTGACAGACTGCCTCATATTTAAGGAATAGTTTGAATATTTACATAGTGCCTTTGAAACAAATGAGATTTACATAATCACCCAATGCAATTACGTTTTAAGATCTCTGCATCAAAGAGCAATGCCCATTACAAGCATCCATACCCATATCTGACTCCATTTTGTTCACAGGCTGCAGTACAAGACCCCGAATACATAATCATAAGAGTTCTAATTGGGCCAAATCCAAGCGTTTCTCATAAGTGTCTTGCTATATGTTCAAATGGCATAAGACAACTCTAAACAACAGCATTCCAAAAACAAAACACTGAGATATATTGAAAGAGAAGAAACAATCACAAACCTGATGTCTTAGTAAAGGAACTGCCAGATCTCCATCAGGTGGACTAGCTTCCGACTTTGGCTGCGAAAGATCCTGAAATGCATAGCATACTCTAATATCATCAAGGTTACAGTGAAAAACCACCTTCAAGGTACTATTCATAAAATAAGATCAAAAGATAGCAGCCTCAATGCTTCCACAGTGACACCATATTTCAGTGCCACTAAGAGCAAGCAAAACTGATAATCCAAGCTAACAGAACTAACCTGCAATGCAACTTGTAAAACCAACCTCTCATCTCTTGTCTTATGCCTTGTGCCTCCTACACCTGTGTGATGAAGGGAATTGCTAAATGTAGAGGGTTGTGAAGTAATAATAGAATTCCCATTTGCCAGAGAACGATTAGTGGGTGGGGGATGACTCATATCTTCAATGATACATATGTCAGAGTCATCCTCAACATGAGATTTGTCTGAGAAATCTTTACAATTTAAGTCAGTCCAGACTTCTGAAAAATGAGAGTCCATGCTCTTGGATCCAACCATTTTACCTTCACTTTCATCCTTAATACAATCAAACAGCATCTTGCTCAAAGTGGGTGGCTGAACACCGGGAAAATATAGTTCTGATGCACTTAAATTCAAACATCCACCATCAATGTCGGCTTCACTGGAAATTTCATTAGCTGAGTCTTGAGAGTGCCGAGCTCTCTTGGAAGCAATTATTATGTCTTCTTTCTCATGTTTTATGTGATTGTTCTTCTGAGATGATGTAGAATGAAGATTACCAAATGACTGGTTCAGGTCTCTGTCAACAAAAAAATTGTAGGCAGCTTCTTCAAAAGCTTCAACAGAATGGCTACTAGGTGCCATCAATTCATCAGTTACTTCATCCTTCAGATAAGTTGCTTGCTCTTTGCTTGAAATGTATGATGGAGTGCAATTTTCAGCATCAGATGAAGAATTTCCAGAGACTGATGACATATTACCTTCATATGTAAAATTCCATCCCTTAACATCTGAATAATCTGTCATCAACACCTCTGAGACGGATCCACCATTTATTTCCTTCAAATTACTCAAATTCAGCTTACTACTTGAGCAGGCACTAGCATCAGAAAATTCCCCTATTTCATCCTTCATGTTTGCGATCATTCCCTCATTAGCCAATGAATATTGAGAACTATAGCTACTAGGCATATAATGCTGCGAGAAATCATCAACAAGTGTATTTTCCATATTCATGCCATAATTCATAGCAGAGTATCGGTCGGTTATGTCTCTTATAACATCATAACCTTGACAAATTGTAGACTCAGTAGAAGTTACATTTTGTGAGGACATAACTACATCCATGAAGGACATTCCCATATATGTACATGGCTTAGTATCTTGTGGTCCAAATATATCCACACCATTTTCAATCAAAGCACCATTGTTTGCAAATTTCACATCAACATCCTCAACAACAGGGTCGTGTGAGGTATCTGCAATCGCCAGAAATATTAATTAGTCTTCCAACTAAGTTCTGAGAAACAATGCAAACTGCAATGCAATTATCTAGGAAAGACTCTCCAACCGACAACATAAATGCCATTATGCCACTACTTTAAGTCAAATTTACACATACATTTGGAATCAACATCCACACATAAATGCTGACACTGGAGTTCAGTTTCATCCTTGGGAAAATCAAGATAAGAATTACCTCCACAATCTGGAACATTGCAGGCATCTCTATCAACAAAGTTTTTTTTTATATATAAATAGAGCAATTTTATTAGATGCGAAGAAGGGCACAACCTAAGTACACGAAAGGAGACATCCAACAAGCAAGAAGAAGAAGAAAAGCAGAAGATTTGAAGTCTAGAAAACCAGAGAATTGGAAGCCTTGGTGAGCAGCCATCGAAACATATAGGGTGAATAATAGAATAGCTTTTAATTTTGTCATCCTCCTTTCTCAGGAGAGCTATCCTCCAAACTTCTGAATTTTTATGACATTCATAGGGATTTTGCCAACAACTCCCCTCGTTGGGGGCATAATTCACTAAATCCCAAAAGCGTTGAATGTCACTGCCCATAAGTCCCTAGCCAAATCACAATGTAGCAGAAGGTAACTGATGCTTTTCCCATTCTTCTTTCACATAGGGAACCAATCCATTACTACAGTATATCTATTAATTATCCCTCGTTAAGATCTTGCCCAAGACTGCCAATAATATAAAAAGTAAATATAAATAAATAAAGTAGGTGCCTTGTTTCTCCAAATGCACTTCCATAAAAATGAGGAGCCAGATGGAGGGAGCTGCCCATTAAAGAAGGATTTAATTTTAATGGGATCCTGCAAATATTATCATTGTCACCCTCTTCTATGCCAAAAAGGATTTGAGCTTTCTGAAAATAGATGACAACATCTCCATCTCCCAATCCTAAGCTTCTCTAGTAAAATTTACATATAGTTGGGCATACCATCTGAAATATGCAAGTGTTCAGCAACGAAAGACTCGCTAAATTGGGATAATTGAAACAACTCTGGGAAGATAGTTTTCAATGGTTGGTCCCCGCAACATCGTACCAAAATCTGGTTTTAGACCTGTCACCCACTTTATAATAAAACTGGAGAGAAGTCCCCCAGCCTCTTCTAAGAGCTCTCCATACCCCAATCCCAGAAGGCTCGCTAACCTCATTCGAACACCATCCTCCCCATATGCTACCATATTTGGCTTCCACCACCAGTTGCTATAAAGCTTCCCACTCCCTGGCATACCTCCAAAGCCGTTTCCCCAACAAAACACAAACAAAAGCAAATTTCTAATCCCCAAACTGTCTGACAAGAGTGGAGTAAATCAACTAGGTGGAGCTTAAATTCATTACCAATTCCTTCTCACAAGAAGCCTCTCTGGACCTTCTCAAAAATGTCAGTCTAATCCTACAGAGATGGAGAATAGAGGCAAGTAATAGGTAGGTAAGTAACAAAGAGTACTTTTAATAGAAGTGTCCCCTCTATCAGCAAAACTAGAAGCTGCATTGCACAGTAGTCACTCAATCAAGGGAGACCTAGTACTCTCCGTGAAGGATGACTCATGGTATGGTAGTATTGAAAACCAGCCTCTGAGACTCTACTCAACTTCCAGGGAAGCATCCACAAGATTCAGCCTGTGTGGAGGGTTCTATTTTTAAAATGTCAAAGACCATGATAGAGCTCACTTCCGAATTTGAAGTTTCTAAAGTTGTATAAAAGAAAAATGTGAGAAGACTCATAAATTCAGCCTATAAAGGCAATCCTTCTGACAACTGAGACCTAAAGAAATAAGAATGGAAAGAAATGATCAAACGTAAACTCTAAGTATCAATGTTATATCCCCCATATCTCATGGTAATTTGAGGAGGCGTCAACATCCCACTACCAGTGCTCAGAGAAAGAAAAAAGGTTCAAAAAGAGGAGTATTTAGTGATCTCAAAAGCCACAAGGAGAGTGCGGGGCATGGGAGGAAAGTAAGCATGTCAGCATAAATAGTTAACCTGTTTGAAACTGCATATTCTCATCGTTGCCAACATCACGAGTTGATTCATCTTGTGACATGCAGTTCAATGATGGATCCTCCAGATTGCTCTGCAATTTAATATGGAAAAAAATCAGTCCACAAGAAAAAAAAAATGCTACTTTAAAGTTCAGTTTGCTGGGATTATGGCTTAGATATGTTGAGAAATCAAGCCCGCAAATTCTTTTGCAGGAGTTCAAGTATATCAACTCCCTAAGGAAAATAAATATTAACACCACATTTAAATGCAAAATGGGACCAAAAGAAAACCAAGGTATCAACCAGGAGATACACCCACAGAGGATATATCCAAGCTCATCCAATTGAAAATTAAAAGCACCGCTCCACAAAGGATGGTCAATGTCCATCACAATACCGCACTAATAGGCTTGGGATATAAAAAAGCATACCATTCAAAGCTGCAATTGGTAGAAGTCCTAATAGGCTTTAATTGTAAGATCGTTGGGTCATGGGTAGTCAACCAATTGCAACTTCGGATGGTATTGAGAATATTTCATCTTGTTCTCCCTAATTCTCACAAACCTCAGTTAATTATCAAAAAATCCAAATAAACCTCAGACAACTCGGGCTCCCTTAAACATACTAGCGTTTCTCTCACGCTAGTATCCATACAATACCAACGGATACTGAAACAGTATGCCAGAGCATCGAAATGCACTGATACCCACAAACACACGCACATAAGCCGGGTCCGATTAGCAAGAGTTTAGTACTACGCACTATAATACCCTTTCAATCGAAGTTACCCAAATTCAGAGATGGCAAAATCTACACGGGGTTTTCCAAAAACTACCTGCAAAGGCTGGGGCTCCTCTCTAAGAATGTGATAGAGAGTATCGACGTCGATGGACATGTCCTCGTTGCCAAATTCATCGACGGCGGAGAAATCGCCGCGCGTCCAAACGTTCGAGCCGTCGTCCGTCATCAACATGATCCAGAAAGTCTCTAATCCCGACTCTCCCTCTCTCCCGCACCCTCTTCAAACCCTAACACAAAAGGATATAATCGGCGAGTTCCGATCCGAATAAGACCAAAACAGCATCTCTCCCCGAAACGACGACGAAATTGTCCGTCCCAGGGGGCGGATTCTTTGATTCACAAAGAGAGAGTCAAGAGTGGCTTTCGGAGAAGTTTCGCAATGCGACCTTTTCTTTTCAAAGAAAAGGAAAAGGCAAACAAAAAATAAAAATAAAAATAATGAGGGGGGAGGGGGGCGTGAAGTACGTGGTGATGATTGGTGGGAGGGTGTCGCAGGTTTAAATAGGATTCGGTGCGTACGATAACGGACGTATGGGGGGTTCAGCTTTTGGCTCCGGGGCCTCGCCAGCCGGCACAGCACACATGGGTGAGGTGCGGAGCGTCTGCGCCGCGTGGTCAGTTTTCACACTCTAGTCTTAACACACTTGGGTTTCATGCGACTCGATGCACAACATATAAAAGTCAATGATGTCGGTGCCAATCTTGCCTGTCATCTACTGACAATTCTCAAAATAGATAAACTCTTGTGTAATAGATAATTATCTAAACCATAATTTAATCACAATCCAACGGACAAGAATAAATGTAATTTGAATCATAAGTTTTATACCTTACGTTATAATTTGTTAAAACATTCATATTGCATCCTCGAATTATCAAAAATTGGTTCGGTTCTAACATGAAGAATCGGTCTAGACATGTGATATGACACAATTTTAATTTTAATTTTAATTTTAATAATTTAGAAAGTAAAATGCAAGATTTTGATAATTTAATTGTGTACTTGTTTTGACAATCTTAGTATTCTATTCTTGACGACTTTTGACTACTAATTACTGTTAAATATGGGAATGTTGGAACAGTATTTGGGACCAAGAGGATTTGCTTTCATGTGGTTTGACATAAGTTTTTCATCTGGTCTAGTTTGTGTTGTCGGATATTTTTAGAATATTTTATTATTATTTATTATTATTATTTTTTACATATTTTTTATTATTATTCAATATTATATCATTATTTTTTTACTATTATTCACAGAATACTTAAAAATACCTCACAACTTGCTATTTATGAGAGTTTAGAATTTATATCTATACTGCCTAACTGTATTTGAGAACATATTCACGGATGCATCCTTTTTCTTAGATAACACCTTAAAAATATTCAAGGAATTTCTTTAATTTTGGGAGGCCAAACATTAACCTAATTCTGTCCGTAGGTGGTTTATTACTCACTTTAAGAGCTTGTTTAGGAAATATAACTTTTTATTACAGTGCTCTTAATTGTAGAATTTTATTAAAAAGTTTTACTACTTAAAAACTGTTTACTATTTGGTAAACATACACTTGAAGTATTTTTAAAATTAGTTATGGTGGCTTTTTTTTTTTTTAAATGTAGCATTATTTATATGGATTTTTCAATAAAAACTTCATTTGGATACTTTTCAAAAAAGTGAATTTTTAAAGTGTTAAAAATACTCTTTATAAATTTATTAAAAATATTATTTTTCTTTAAGGCTGCATTTAGATGTTGAGCTGAATCCAGTTGAGTTAAGTTTTTTATAAATAGTAGTGAGTTAAGTAATAGATGAAGTTATATGGGGTCTATCTAAACTAAGTTTGAAGTGTATTTTAATGTAAGTTCGTATAAATATGTTTTAAATTGAAAAAGGTTATGAGTCTTACGTGTAAGAATGTTTTGATTTAGGATGAGTTTAGTAATTTAAGAATAATTGAGTGTTTAGATGTTAAATTTAATTTAAAATTAAATTAAACTTAGTTAAATTTAAGAATCAAACGCACCCTAAGGATGGTTTTCATTACTACCCGCAATATATGGAAGTAGCTAAAGAGGGGGGATCTAGACACCTGTGAAGTAAAACTATGATGGGTGCATCTCTAGCCACTTCATGTGGATGGATCCAACCGCCCCGTGAGATGGCAAGATCCGCCTATTTTAAAATTCATTTGGCCGTTTTAAAGACTATAATAAAAAATTTTAAGTGAACGGGGTAAATGATTTTTTCATTGAAATTAAGTTTTAAAAATACTCATATGTTACACGTATAAAGAATAAGTAATGTTACGTATTGTCATTGAATGAGCAAGTGTCGCATAATTATTTAAAAAAAAAAATTTATTATTAAATAATAATTATTTTTAAATAAATTTCATATTTTTTTATTTTTTTAAAAAAGGATCGTGATGTTTATCCATTTTATGACCGTAAGTACTAAATATCATTCTAATACGTGATAATAAAATATATTCGATTTAATATAATATTTTATATCTATTTTATAATAAAAGAGATTTACACAATTATCGCATTAATTTTCCTATATCATATCAGATTTTTGTGTTGATAAAAAAAGTTTATAAAAAGTTTGGTCACGGGGCGTGGTAGGGTGATGTTCAACTGAGCTACAAGGAATCCAAAACACGTACTTCTATCTACTGCATCGTACCTATATCCACCGGAGACACGTCAACCGGGCCACACCGTCTAAAACCGAACCGGACCCAACCAGCAGTCTTCATCCGGAAGAAAAGCCCGGAAACAATAACCGCACGGACGAAAGGTATCGTCGGTAATTCGGATCTATACTGTCGCAGTCTTCGCCAAATCAACATCACTAGGTAAATTTTTCTCCACCATACTCGGATTCCCGGGGAAAGTTACTCTGAGCCGGTTCCATACGTTACCTCGGTCGAAGAGAAGAACTAGGGTTGTGATTAGGAAATCTCTATATTTTCTGCAAGCATTTTGGCGAGTTAGGGTTTCTTTCGAGCAGCGATTCTGCATTCAGCAGTTTCTGATTTGGTAATTTTGTAGGAGGCCTCTGTTGTGGGATGGCTTTGAAGGCGGTGCACTGATGTCACTGTTCTGGATTGTGATTCGGCAGCTAGCAGAGATCGAAGCAATGGTAACTATTCTTTTAAAAATATTCTACCTTTTGCTGATTTTGATTAGTTCTCTTGATTTTTTTAAAAGGAAACAGAGTTGTTCGTGCGCGGCATTTTAGTCTCTGTTTAGTTCCGGAGTAATTTAGAGGAAGAAAGGAAGTTGGAAGTTTGGCACGTGTTTTTTGTGTTGTTTCGAATATGCGAAGTAAAAATCTAACCTCTACTAATCCAAAAAGGGGAAAGTTGGTTCAGTGGAGCGGTGGTTTTTGTTTTTAAGGTTCTGAATGCTGGGAAATTACAGATTCAAAGATGACCCAGTTTCGCATTCTGTTTTCCTTTATTTTCTTGGCAACCAAACAGAGGATTTAGGAAGAAGTTCATTTTCTTTGATGTTTTTGATAGATGGAAAGAAGCTCCCCTTTTCTTTTTGTCACTCTTACATATCATGTGGTTAGAACATTCTCTCTCTACGTGGAAAATTATAGACAAACATGGGAAATGGTGCAAATATCTGCTTCGTGGATGTGTAAACGTGGCCTATGAGATTTTGTTCATTGACGATGAGATTGTCTTTATATATCTGTCCACAGGCTACATCAAAGAAAGTGATTACCAAAGAAGAGTGGGAGAAAAAGCTTAACGATGTAAAGATTATGAAAGAAGACATGAATAAATTGGTGATGAATTTCCTCGTCACAGAAGGCTATGTCGATGCTGCTGAGAAATTCCGGATGGAATCTGGAACTGAACGTATCCTTAGTTTGTTATGGTTGCCTACTCTGTGTGTGTTGTGTGTGTGGTGTTTAGCGCTGATGACTTGGTTATTTCTTTCTTTTTCTGCCATATGCTATCCTGTTACACCTTATGCATAAATAGCAGATATCGATCTTGCAACAATTACTGATCGCATGGCAGTGAAGAAGGCAGTTCAATGTGGTAATGTAGAGGACGCAATTGAGAAAGTCAATGACTTAAATCCTGAGGTTCGATATCCTGATCTATTCCTTGCTGCTAATCCTTTGGTATATTACATTATAGATATGTTTTGCCAGTAGTTATGAAATCAATTCTTCAGCCACACTTCAACAAAATTGCACATCATTGCATACACTTAACAGCTAATCGATTTTGTTAAAATAAAATTTGGAGTTTATTAGTTTTGCATGTGCACTTTGTGTATTTATTGGTTGATGCACCCCAAACTACATCTATATTTTGTTTGTCAGTAAAAGAACATTTGAAATTGGGATATGAGGGAGTTATAGTTAGTAATCACCTCTATAATATCTTTACTTTTGTGGGATGTCTATGTGGCTAAGGTATTTCTCTTTACAAAAATTTATAAAAACTCCTAGGGGTTGGCTCAAGTGGTTAAGGCCCTAGTCTTGGTGGTATGCTCCCACCAGGTCTAAGGTTCAATTCCTCTCGAGTGCAAACAATTTATAGGGGTCATTGGACTGGGGGAACTTTCCCTTGAATTACCCAAGGTGTACTTACAGGAAACTCCTTTAAATAACCAGAAAAATCAATTCACTCATTCCTAGTCCTCTATATGCTGGGGAAAATGGCAGATTTATTCTTTTGCATGTACTTTTAGCGGAAATCTTGCTGACTGACATTCAGCATTAGAGAGCATATGAGATTCCTTTTTTTTAGCCTGAATTCCCTTGCTGACTGGCCATTGAAAAGTGCCTCAAAAGTTCATAGGTTAGGGAGAAGAATAAGTGCCTGCGAAGTTGCTAACAAAGTATGAGAGCTTGGGAGGATAATGGTGTTCTCTAGAGGTTAATGGGCCATGTATACCAAAAAAAAAAAGAGGTTAATGGATCTTTTGGGGTTGGTCTTTGGAAGAATATTAGAAGCGGTTGGGAGAATTCTCCCGGTTCATTGGATATGAAATGGATGCTGGGTCCAAGGTAGTATGTTGTTGGTGTGATGTGTGGTGAGGAGATAATAGTTGAAAGGTGCTCTCTTGGTGTAGCATGTTTCAAGGATGCATTTGTGGGAGAGTATTTTCAGCTCTCTCGTGAATTTCATCAGTTGAGTTTTGATATTGTCAGAAAGGTTAATGATTGTGAGATGGATCTTTTCACAACATTCTTTAATCAATTATACTCCAACAGGGTGAGATGGGATGGTGAAGATAAAATTGTTTGGAGCCCTTCCAAGGAAGGAGTGTTTGAAGTAAAATTTTCTTACAACATGTTATGCTCTCAGTGCTGTACTCCTTTTCCCTTGAAGATTATTTGGTGCAATAAGCCCCTTCCGTTGAGAGTGAATTTCTTTGCATGGGCCATGGGCAGTGATCTTTGGATAGTGGTCTGTAATTGTTTTTCTTTCTCTATCTCTAGCTTCCAAAACTTCTTGATCTTTTTACATTTTCTTCTCAAGTATATCTCTTGTATACTGGTCAAAAAAGTATTGGGGTAACAACCTTTTTCTTTAATAAAATTCATCTTATAAAAAAGATAAATTTTATGAAGTAGAGGAAGTAGAGAGAATGTCTTGTAACAATGTATCTTATCATAAAAAAGAAAAGAAAAAGTAGAGAGAATGCCCCTGACGGTTGAAGATAGTGAAAGGGGATGAGAAAAGAGAAACAGCAAACCTTGAAAGGATTGCTGGATGGAAGAGAGAAGAGAAGATCTGGAAGAGATAGAAAGGCAAGAGGGGCAGATAACAGAACTGAAAACTATGAAGGGGGGAGGCGAGAGTTGGAAAGGGTTGAGAAAGGGAGAGGCCACAGGCTCTTCCAAAATATTAGCGATTATACATCAAAGTTCTCCGTCTCGTCTTACACAAAGGAGGCCGATAATTGAGTATTACAGAACCTAGAAAACACATGAAATCCATCTAAAACAACTGCCCATATTATGTGACTCTCGTAGTATTACAGAAAACACGAAAAACCTTCAAAATGAGGAATGTTCTTGTAGACAACTTGCTATGAATAATCTTCTGTTTTGTATTTCTTTTGTCAACTTCCTGCTGAGAATAATTTTTTCATCGGGAAGGGGACGCACTTTGGAGGAATGTCATTGAAGTCAAATATGGGAGCATTTGGGGAGGATGGTGCTCTAATGAAATAAGTGGCGCATATGGGGTGGGAGTGTGGAAATTTATTTGGAATGGATGGGAAGTTTTCTCCAACAACTTCAGATATGAGGTGGGAAGGGACGCACGAATCAGATTTTGGTCCGATACTTGGTGTGGAGATATCGCCTTGAAGAAAGCTTTCCCTTATCTCTATAGGATTGCATTGGACAGGGATGCTTCAGTGGCCGACAACATGGTCATTTCAGCTGGTTCTCCCTAATGGTTGGTGAGGTTCATTAGAGCTGTTCAGGATTGGGAGGTGGGAGAGATTACAGCACTTTACAGGGCACTATATGCGCTGAATCTTAAAGCTGAAGGGGAAGACAGGCTGCTTTGGACTCATTCCGGAACAAGCAATTCTCGGTCAGATCCTTCTACAAGGTTATCTCGCCTCACCCTTCTACTGTTTTCCCTTGGAAGAGCATATGGAGGAGTAATGTTCTGCTTAAGGTTGCTTTCTTCAGCTGGCTGGCCTCCCATGGAAAAATATTGACTATTGACAAGCTGAGAAAGCGTGGATTTTTTATAATAGACTGGTGCTTTATGTGTAAAAGAAACGGAGAAACAGTGGATCATCCTCTTCCTCACTGCGAAGTGGTTAAGGCTCTGTGAGATGAAATCTTCTCTAGGCTTGGCATCGTCTGGGTCATGCCTAGGAGGGTGGTTGACTTATTGTTATGTTGGAGAGGAATTCAGGGTAATTGTCAAATTGCTGCTGTCTGGAAGATGGTGCCACTATGCTTAATGTGGCGTATATGGAATGAAAGGAATGGCCGCTGCTTCGACAACAGGAAACGGTCAATGGGAGGGTTTAGGGACTTTTTCTATCATAAATTGTTACTTTGGGCTTCAGCCATTGTATTGAATGGGACTAGCTTTAATGACTTTTATACTGATTTCCACTGCGCTTAGCTTGTAATTAGGTTTATCTCTTGCATACTCCCTGTATACCTGGGCTATACCAAATTACGTGGATTAATAAAAAAATTTGTACTTATAAAAATAAATAAATAATTTTTTTCTCCTCGCTAAAACTAGAACCCGAGAAGAGAATTATGTTGGGCAAACTTTTTCTCTTCTCTAAACTGAGAACCTATTTAAGTGGTATATCTTGGAGATTTTATTCAGAAATTTTCTCATAGTTTGTGTCATAGAGCCCAATTATTTCTGATTTCAGGTTTTCTACTCTCTTCTGGTTTTTCTAAATTAATTGTTTATCATGTGGAAATTTATATGCAGATACTGGATACCAATCCACAGTTGTTTTTCCATCTTCAACAGCAAAGGTTGATAGAATTAATTCGGAATGGGAAAGTAGAAGAGGCTCTAGAGTTTGCCCAGGAGGAGCTTGCACCAAGGGGAGAAGAAAATGTATTACTGCATTCATAAAGAACTTCATTGTCATTTTCTTTGCATAATGATTAGTTTTTTTCTTTTGGACAAGACTTTGCATGATAATTGTGGAAATTGAAATGGCGAAATATAATTCCAAATATAAAGATAGGTTTGTCTTCATGGAACTATATGTGTGGCCAGGATTTGATGATCGAGTTTGTTTAATTTTATACAAGTAAAGCTAATACTTGGCTAAGAAAATTAGTTGTCTGCAGCAAAGCTTTTTAGAAGAGCTGGAGAGGACGGTTTCTCTTCTCGCTTTTGAAGATGTTTCCAACTGTCCTGTTGGAGAACTTCTGGACATTTCACAGCGCCTAAAGACCGCCAGTGAGGTGAATGCAGCCATCCTTACTAGCCAGAGCCACGAAAAAGGTTAGTGCACTTTCCATCTTATCTTTCATGGTAATAAGAATACCAGGGTCTGGAATTTGTATATTATGGTTCTCTCGTTATGAAATCCAGCCTAGATCTTTTATATATATATATATATATATATTGCTGCAAAAAGTCACATTTTTCGGAAGCAAGTTTCTTCATTCTTCTAGATTTCATAGTAGACTGACTTGTATAAAAAAAAAAAAAAAAAGAGATTCGATGGTAGACTTCGAGTCGAGTTAGAAAATTGTAAAACAAAATTCCTGTCGAGATTTTCTCTGTGACCAGCAAAATTTAGATGTTATCAAGTCTTGGACCTCTTTCAGCAAAATTACTAAGTTCTGTTAGGGACAAGATTACGACCTCGTTTGGATATTGAGATGAAATGATTTGTGAATAATAGTGAAATAGTTTGAATATGTTTTATGGGATTTTGGGAAATGAGAGAAAAAATTGAATAAAAATATTATAAAGATAAAATATTATGGGATTTTGGGATTTGAAAAAAGTTGAATTCATTTTTGTGTTTTGTTTGGAAGTTTGGGAAAGTTCTAATGATTAGATAATGATTAGATGAAAAAGTTGAAGATTTGAAATTGAAAAGTGTTTGTGTTTGTGGTGTTTGGATATTGAGATGAGATGGGATGAGTTGGGAACTTGGGAGGATTATGCTATCCAAACCAAGCCTACATGAAAATGAAGACCTCGTTGAACAGGGAATGACAACTGTTTTTCAGTGACATTTTACATTAGTCCTTCGATGTTTATATCAAAACAAGCAATGTAAGTGAATAGTAGCTGAAATTAAGTTTTAAACTTCGGTATTGGGAGTTGGATCATTTTTTTTTCTTGGTAAGCAATGATGTCATTTTTCTGGGGGGTATTCCTAATTTAGATGAACCAACTCCTATCTATTATTTTGTCGGGAATCTTGTTCGAGTATAAATATCCAAGTAAATAACTCCTGTATAATTTTGGCTGAACCACAGATCCAAAGCTTCCAAGCTTGTTAAAGATGCTGATCTGGGCCCAAAACCAGCTTGATGAGAAGGCTGCCTATCCGCATATAAACGACTTGTCCACTGCCACGCTTGAAGACCCCGCCATCTGAAAACGGGTGTGACGTCAATTGGTGGAGGATTTAGGTGTTTCTAGATTGAATGAATGGGTCAAGTTCGGTGTAATGAAACATGATGTTTGTACTTTTATCTTAAATCTACTGTATCTCGTTGTCCTTTGCATGTCATCCACATTGGAGTTAATCCCTTCCTACAAGCTTTTCAGTGGCATTTTGCTGTTGTCCACATAGTTTTTAATAATTTCTATTGTATTCGATGCTTACCAGCATTGATTTCTCTATATACATATATAAAATCACATTTTTTAGAGATTAATTTTGTGTATCAAGAAAAAGTTTTACATTGAATTATGGCATTTTTAAATTAAATAGTAATAAAAAATAGATTTTTTTTAATTTTTTTTTTCTAAATTTTTTTTTTGTTGATATACTTCAAATAAGCAATTATATTATCAAATTATTATAATTTTCTTGATATCCTTCAAATAAGCAATTAAAATCCCAGTAGATGAAAAATAAGTTGAGTTTCGAGCTCATTCAGTTTTTTTCGCAACTTGCTTCTTTGTTGTCAGCCTTATTTTTTAATACTATAGAGACTGTGAAAACAACCCTTTTTGGCCATGTCAGTCGCAACCAAAATACTCCAATCTCAAGTCAAATGCTAAAATCATTCGCTATCTAGAGGCTAGTAATGTTCATGGAATCGCGAAAACTGTGTTCCTTACCGAGGCAAAAACGTAAACAAAACACAAAGATGCAGATGCCGATTAGGTCTAAGAAACAAAATGAAATAGCATGAAACTGCTGTGTCTCCCCTAAACAAGATCACTCAACTCTGACCCAGACAACATAAACCCAAGAAGTTTTTCTGATATCTGGAAAGTCCTGAAATTTTGCATGTTTAAGTTCATTTGCTCCCTTTCCCAAATGGACACAGCCATCGTCAAAATTAAGAGCGTAGCTGGAAGGATCGTACTGGAACTTCAGCTGCTGCTTACCTGCATTCTTGACGGCCTTCTTCACTGCTGCTCTCATCCTCCAGAATAGGCTTCTGCATTGCTTCTTACTGTAAGCACTCGCCCAATCCAAACTTCCACCCAAACCCATACCCATAGGCATGTAGGCTGTAGCAGTATCGATATAAAACAGAGTTCGTTTTTTGCAAATGGCTTTTTTGTGTTAGCAAAGTCTGCTTTCTCTTCACCAGTTTGAAGCAGTTTCAACAAAACACAAGGAAGACTGTAAAAAATTCAGTGTGGGCCTGTGAGGTAGAGGGGGGATAGAAACAGACTGGATTCCAATGTGTTTTGGTGCAGAAAGTGGGGAATAAGAAGACTAGAAAAAAGGATTCGAGCCCGGAAAGGGGGGAGTAGTACAGACGAAGGAAAAGGGATATTGGAAACCAGGAACATGACCTGTTTGGTCTTTCAAAGAAGCTGCACGGCTTCAGCTGCAGACTACCACTGTGCTACAGTCATTTTACTTTTTTGGAATGACGTTGGGGTGCTAAAATTCCTATCAGCCAGAGAGATATAGAAGGGATGCAGTGGGCAGAGAGCCTCTCAAAGGTCCTTTCACTATCAGAATGTGGTCTTGTAGTGATAGCATAACGAATCCTTAATCCTCGGCACTTAAAATGTTAATTTCTTCGGCTCTGCCTTTCTTCCCGGGATACACATGATCTGGAGACCAACCTCCTTGTGATTTTTCAGCTAACCGTATCAATCAAGTTTTGGGTGAACATTAGGCTATAAATCAACCACTCTAACCCGCTAGGAACTTTTTCTATTAAACTCGAATCTAACTCGTGAAATTAAAAATAGATATAGTTAGTAAATAAAATATATTAGACTAAATTCGTTAAGACTCTCTAGTTTATCTTCGAATTGACTTGTTAGTTTAACTCGATTAAAGTTTATTCATATATTAATAAATATATACATGTATCTATATGTATATATATATGCATATATGTGTGTATTAACTAATAATATAAGTATAACATTTTTATAATTAAATATATAGTATATTACCTAATTACTTATGTATTGAATATACTCCATAACTATATTTTATAATTTATATAATAATTAGTCGATAAGATTTAATAATTTCATATACTAATACATGAGAATCATATATGAAATAGATATACACTTATTTTATTATATGTATGTATTAATAATTTATGTAGATATACAATATATTGTTGTTATTGATAAATATCAACTAACTATGTTGATGCGTAAAAAATCGCACAACATGCCAAAAGGGAAGAAAGAGTCATTCTCGGCCAACTATGACGATCCGAGCCTCGATTTGTGTAGTCTTGTGCCCTCGACAGTGGTCTGCTACCTTACTATTTTTCCTCTTGTCTCATAATGGTGGTTTGGTGGGTTGGACCTGGTCTTGAGTCTAGATATTTTATCCCTTACAAGCTACATATTAATTATTTATAAATTTTTAAAATCTTATAATTCAATAGAAGTTTTATTTGTTAGTTGTACAAATTTAATATTAAATTTTTTATTTATTTAATTTATTAATTATTAAGTATTATTCAAAAAATAAATAACTCGAGTTGGCTCGACTCAAGTTTTTTTTTAGACAAGCTCGAGTTGAGAGTTTAGCTTACCGAATCAAGTTTGAACAAAGGTTAAATAAAAATTTTCGAGTTTGGGCTCGAGTTTTTTGAGTCGAGCCGAACTCGACAAATCAAAAACCGGTTCGGCTCGGTTCAAATATAGCTCTAATCAATAGTAACAATTAATTTTAACAATTAAAATTACATAATTTCAACTTGTTCTCAAAACCCGTTGACACAACACTATTCAATAGGTTAGAACAGACAATACAGAGATGGGTATTTGGTGGAAAAAATCCGGGTTCACTTTTATAATTTTATTTCCAAAAATGTGAAAAAGAAAATAACAAAAAAGGTTGAGCATATTGTCTGCTCAAAGTTGATTTTAATTAAGATAAATACTTTATGTCTTGAAAATGGTCCGAATTTGTGTTCCGAATGAATTTTTTTATTATTTAGTGATTAAAAAAATATTTTTTAATAATATTATAAATTTTTATTTTTTTAAAAATATATATGATAATTAAAAATATATATAAAAAAATAAAAATAAAAAAATGAAATAGACTGATGGGAATCCTTATTCGGGACCATCGGGATCCTTATTCGGGACCATTTTCGATCAATCGTAGCAATGCTCTTGAATTAAACGCTTGCCTCCATATTATGCAGACCAAGTCTCAGTGAAGGGTTTTCACACTGCCAGAATGCATGTGGATTGTGGTCCATTCTGTCAACTCTTTATATCGGCAATGGAACCCAGCAGTGATCAATCAAATCAAATTTTCCCTTTTTCTCCTAACTGCTTGGCCTCCTACAGAATGTAATGTGGGTGGCACGTATGCTCGCTTTGATTATCTTTACTCTCTCTCTCTCTTAAATACTCTTTTATGAGCTCTCTTCTTTTGTCTTCACCTCGAAATCCTTTTTGCTTTTTATCCCCCGCATTAACACACTCTCTCTCTCTCTCTCTCTCTCTCTGATCTTTGCTTGGGCCTTAGGCCCTTACGATTGCCTCTCAATACTGTAGAACACTGCCTACGACTACTGTAGTTTCTTTTGGGATGTGGGGTCCATGGAGATGACTTGTCATTCTTGTCAACAAGGGATGTCTTTGTCTTAAGGCATTGGTTTCCTCTCTGTGGACTATTTTATTTATGCAACTTGTTTTTAACCTTTGTGTGGATTTGGGCTTTCCTTAGCCTACGTTTTTTCATTGTTCAGGTTTTTGCCACATGGCATTGGGTCCCTCTTTCGGCTGGGTTACAACAACAAGGTCTTGGCTGGCTAAAGCCCAAACTGTTGCTAGATATTGCCACTCTGAACATTCACTGCACTTATGTCAGCCGAATAGAATTATTTATTCTATTCAGATTAATTAAGTTTAGTTTGCTCGTCGAAGGTGCTTGCTCATTTCCTTGTACGGTTTATCTGAAACATTAATCCGTAGAATTCTGTCTTTCTCCATTTGGAATTTCACATGATATGCCTTCTTTCCATTGTTTTGTCACGAAAACTACGTACTTGTGGGCTATGCACCAATTACAAAGCCCCTTCAAGATGTCACAAACAGTCCACGTTCAGGAGCGGTACCATGCAGTATAGATGAAGATGGAAATAGATTTATCAAACATTAGGGCAACTCATCACTAGTGTTAAATAGGGGTGAAAACCGATAGTGTCGGTGCTGTTTTGATCCAAAACTAAAACCACACCTACAAACTGAAAATATGTTTATCTCAACCGAAATCAGCCAATGAAGGGGAAGAAAATCGTTGACGTCAATCTCGATGTTCTTCCAATAGATTTGCCGGCATTGTCGGTGGCGCAAACAAACTTACAAATACTCGAATGTCATCATCATAGATTCACAAAGTTACAAGATTCACAATAAATATCAAAAGATTCACAACAAATATGAAATATCACACTATCACATAACTAAGCCATAACAAAAAACTAGAAAATGGATCGGTTCCTCTCTACAAAATATAACAAATATCACAAGATTGATTCACAAAAAAATCAACAAAATGGATGGGTACCCTCTCTAGAAAAATTAAAAGAACCCTCGTCCCCATCAACAAACCTCAAATGAATCGAAGATGAGAACTTGAAATGGCTCAAATGGATGAAACTACGCAAATGGATGGAATGAGAGAGGGACAACAACGGAAGAAGAACAGGAACCCAATAAAACCGGCAATGGATCGGTGGCATGAGAGAGAGATAGATAGAGAGAGTGGCGGATCAGAGAATGAGAGGGAGAAGGGGGGACTTAACCTA
This sequence comes from Juglans regia, assembly GCF_001411555.2. Classification (NCBI taxonomy): domain Eukaryota; kingdom Viridiplantae; phylum Streptophyta; class Magnoliopsida; order Fagales; family Juglandaceae; genus Juglans; species Juglans regia. The sequence continues at coordinate 30,689,841 of NC_049904.1, forward strand.
GTCCAGAAACGATGTTGTTTGGTCTCAACCAAACGGCGCTATTTGCTTTATTTATTTTTTTTCAACTGAGGGGCCCCAAAACGACACCGTTTCATTCATTTAAGTGAAACGGCATCATTTTTATATAGGTATAAAATGAAAAAAAAAAAAGGTAGAACCGATCGGCCGGTTTAGCGATTTTTCATTTGGTCGAATTGAGACCGAACCGGCCGAGATCGGTTCTGCTTATTTTCCATCGCCGGCCGACCAGTTCCTTGCTAGTTTCAGCCGGTTCCGTGCTCCAGCGGCTAGTTTGATCAGTTTCTGGCCCGTTTACTCGGTTTGTACACCTCTAGTGTTAAAGTACTTAAAAGGAAAATTCTAAACGCCACTCTACAATTTCACTTTCATCTCATTGTGTAAGATGTGACACATTTATTATCATTGATCTAATGATAATAAATATATCACATCTTACAAATAGAACGAGAGTCTAATATATAACATTTCTCAAATGGAATGGAAATGCACCTTTATCATCTTCTTTGATATGCAAACATAAAATCCTGATCAGGTCTGGTGGTTTGGCTTTCTTTTTGTCACATGCCTTTGTTGCTGTTTGTTCCCCAAAACAGCTTTATATTATATATATATATATTAAACTATTTCAAAATCTACATGATGAAAAGCAGATAAAGAGATATCCCAGGAGCCACCCTTTACCCATACATTTAGTTGGTACCTTAAAAAAGGAACATTGTTTCACATTTCTAGATAGGCAGACCTAACTCCTAGAGCCGAATGTTTGTTGGCTGAATAAAAGCTGAAATCCAAAGGTTTTTAGACCTTTGCGCATGTTTCCTGCAGCAGTATCTTACATGGATTTGCTCCTCAAATCTTTTTCCTTGATTTTTCAGAGGGAGTGGCTTATTAGTGTAGCTTGCCTAGCTAGCCTCCCTCTCCCTCTCATATCTTTTGAAAGTGAAACCATTAAAAATAAAGATATGCTATGTATGGGTACCCCCTGACAACATATCACATTTTTGTACTAACTTATTCTAAATTTATATTTTATAACTATTTGTCTCAATCTTATGATTTGTTTCTCAGGCAGACTACATAGCATTTGATAGCCTAAACAAATGGTTTTCTTCCAAAATTAATCAGATGTGATATTCCAATTTGCTGTGACAAATTCAACAAAAATTACATCAACAGATCACTTGAAAGCAATAAAAACAGCAAGAAACTTGCATCTTAATCCAAATTTCCTCCTAAATTAAGTACCCATTTATGTGATTTGTTTATTTTAATGTCGGGACACCTCCATGGTGATAACAATGTGGACTGGACTGATACATAAAAGAACAAGCTTGGGAGATTAAACTATGTGTAATATATTATTAAGCCATCAGAATTTCCCTCCAAGTAATGTCGTTTAACTATCCGTCGGTTGGTCATCGATCATTTCGAAAAACCATATTGCAATAAAAATGGATGACATGAATGAAAGGGACATGATCCCTCCATTCATCAGTTATTTCTAGGTAAAATATATATAGATTTCATCTCCATCTTATTCGTGATCGATGCTCACAAACAGCCCCCCACACCCCCCTTGTTTTCTCCAATGAATCTGTCTATAAGACCCTTATCTCTTTCTGTTTCAGTTCCGGATTGTTTCACACTTGACAAAAAACACTAGGGCCGCTAGTTCTATATACCCTCATCTGAGTCAGCTCCCTGATCACCACTCCAATGGGTTCCCTCCCTTCCCCTCCACGACCAGTTATTGATCTACCACCATCACCAGAAAGCTCTGCCTCCAACTTTAAAGTTTATGCCGTGTTTTCCCCAACTGAGCAATGCCCAAATACATACAGATCTAATTCGATTGAATTTTACAATCGCTTTAGTAACAGATGGACTCGCGCTAGCTCTATCCCTGGCCTAGTTGACAACCATTTCTTGAAGGGTTTTGCAATGGTCTCTTTAGGTGACTCCATTTACATAATTGGCGGGAGGCTGTGCCACAGAGAAAGATCTCATGGCCCAGATCAGGATGATTCGGATCATGACTTTGTAGAAGTGGATGTTGATGTCCTACCCTTGGTTTTGTGTTACAATGTTAGGTCCGAACAATGGTCCCGATGTGCACCATTAAGAACACCACGTTATGATTTTGCATGCTCCGTTCATGATAACAAAATCTATGTGGCGGGTGGGAAATCCACTTTGGCTACTGCAAGGGGTCTTCCGTCGGCTGAGGTGTACAATCCTAGACTCGACATGTGGACCCCGTTGCCTAATATGAATACTTTGAGGTACATGTGTGTGGGGGTGACATGGCAAAGTAAATTCTACGTGGTTGGAGGATTTGCAGAGGAAGAGGACTCGGATTCGAGGCTCAACATGGTGTTGCGCAGTTCGGCCGAGGTGTATGACACGCAAGCGGGGAAGTGGGATCTCATACAGGGAATGTGGCAACTAGATGTCCCACCTAATCAAATTGTCACGGTGGATGGGAAGCTATTTAGCTGTGGAGATTGCCTAAATGCATGGAAAGGTCACATTGAGGTCTATGATGGGGAGGTTAACATATGGAACGAAGTTAATGGGTCACAAGGATCCCTTAATTCCTTGAGTTCTGCATCCAACAATACTGAAAATTGGCGGCCAAATCAAAGGCTTTACCTCACAATGGCACCGATAGGAGCCCGTATATATTTCTTCACTGGCCATCGGATGGCTGGGGAATTATCAAGAACAATGTCAAGGGTCCACGTGTTTGACACGTCAGCAACTAGCAACGCATGGAGGAGCCTTGACCCAATGGAAGAGGTGGGCTTGAAAGAACTTTGCAGCCATTGTTGTGTCGTTGAAGTCCAGGAAACTTAATTTATGAGAAATGTTTGGTTAACAAAATCATTTTATAAAAGTAAAATTTACATACTAACATGGCTTGATGTAGTGCGTTAGATTAAATTTTTTTTTTTTAAATCTAACGTATTATATCCAGCCATATCAGTTTATGAATTTTATCTTTATAAAATCTTTTTGTAAGCCTAACAATATTTCTCTAATTTGTAAGTAGCAGCAGCCACCAAGAACAACATGCATGGTAGTGGCTGCCTAAATAAGTTAATTTGTATAAGCACTATAATATCTGTAACGTTTCAGCATATTAAATCACTTGCAGGTTTGTAATGTAGGCATCTTGGTTGGTCGGATAAATGCTCAACCTGTGACCACCAGTACAAAATGCAATTTACTCTGCTCCAAATAAAGAATACTATTAGTGCCAAAAAGAGCCAGCTACATTTAGTACTGCATATTTACGTGCACATTTAACACAAGGATATATATATATATATATATATATATATATGCATATATTATCATTGACCACTTGTCTAGTTGATAATTCAAATGATCTAGGGAAGAGCTGATCTACCCTTAACTCTATAAATAAAGAGATCAGTTTTATAATATAAGGTCTCTAGTGCAGAACCAAATCATAGTACCCAAAAAGTAAAAGCCGCTAGCTATAGCTAGCTAGCTAGGATCTCTCTTTGAGGCATTTTGATGATTTTGTCTAAAATTAGAAAATACTACTTGGTGACCCCTCAAATCATTTTTTTTTTTAAAAGAACGGGACTCTAATTTTATTGATAGTACTCATTTGTAGTAGAGAAAAATCGTGATTACAGTAAGACATATAGGGGATACATATTAATAAAGAAAAACCAAACTAAGGTATCAAAATGACTAAAACATCCTGATTACAAAACAGAGGATTAATAAAAATACAATAGGCCAAAACTATATTTTGTAACCTTTCAAATCATATAATTATATAGTTTCGTTAATTGGTCTCCTTTCAACATGTCATTAATCTTCACCAAAGAAAACTACTGGTTAATTCCTAGTCTGTCCCACTTGTCTATCTTTCAAACACATACAATTTGCCTTTGTTAATTGCTACAACTTTAGTGTCCCAAATCATGAGTATAACTTGGTCTCCAACAGGCCATTGCTCCTCTTACTCTGCTAATTCCCCCAATTGGGCCCTTTCCATGTCCCATATGCTCCCCTATAACTCTTTCGAAATTAAGCTTCTGTCCCTTGGCAAAAGCTGAATGCAAGAAGTATATACATAACAAACCGAAACGGGAAGTTTTAAGTTGATTATCATAAGTTTAAGCTGTCACTTGTCTTAATAACCCTAAAATGTTTACCAAAAGAAATAAAACCCTAAAATGGGCTGGCGCAGGACCTTCTTCATGAAGCTTGAGATCGAGGGCATGCAATAACCCAACCTGGGTTGATGTCTAGGTGGGCCCTGATTGAAGAAAAGGACCCATTCACCCCATGCAGTGCACCTACCCGCAAAATGATTTGGGTCACTAAAGTAGCTAGTATTGGTGGGTGGTAAGAGCTAGCTAGCTTCTATAAGGTTAGCCTCAAAAGGTTAGGTTAGCCACCATTCAAGGCCGGCCGAAGAAGCTCTCAAGTGGTCAAGTATGTCAAGCTTTTACCACCATTAAAAGAAGAGAAAGTGCATGCAGCTGCTAAAACATCCATCATTCACGTGAGCCATGAGCTCAGGCTCCCACGACTACGCCACACATCCCATCCCATGCACACTCCCTGCACCCTTGACTCCTGACCCATCTCTGACATACCCATAACACTCTTTAACATCTATTCTATTCGCTGTCACCTCAAAACTAATGCAAACAAGAGAGAGAAAGACAGAGAGAGAGCTTGGCTTGACAATTTCTACACCTGGACACGTAACCACACGTGCGATTGTACCCACGCACGCGCGAGATTCCATATATCCCCGTACCAACTATATATCTGAATGCGACGTTTCATCCGTTTGACTTTGACTATAGGCACCCATACCAAGGGCCGAGATTTCGTATCCCGTGAAGAAAAATCCTGGCCGTCGAAGTGGGGGACAATTTCGAGGATTTGGGTCTTCTAACATGTTGGTTAGGAGTTAGGACCTGGAAAGGCCGACAATGAGAGGGCTGATATGTCGGTGTTGCGTCATGTTATCAGAATTGAGGGCCTCCGTCTCTTGCCTTTTTTTTTTTTTTTTGTAAAATGCTTTTCCTCCCCAGTGCCAGTGCCAGCCATGCCACGTGGCGAGAGAATGAGATCGGATTAATACGTGGACAAAAAGAAAACAGATGGGGTCCTTGGGGCCTGAAATCCAAAGGGTCCACGAGGACAATGGCGCATACCTCGACATGATGCATGTGCGAGAGAGTTATACTCAGAGGAATAGGGTTTCCAACTTTGAAGGTAAGGGGTCTGAGCTCACTGCTTCGGGATGCCCTCTCAACAGTACTTTCGCCGTAAGTTGTCAATCCATCTTTGTTCCCAGATTGTCATTGTTGAACGAATCAAAGATTCTCTGCCCAATATTTATTTAGTGTTTGCGTGTGTTTTTAATCCTAAATCATGTATAAATCATGTTTTCCTATAGAAAATGTAAAAAAACAACTTCATGAGAGTCTGAAACCTGAATCCACGAACCAATACGTGGTATATAAAAACAATGTTCAGGCAAGAAATGTAGTTTTCTATTTACAGCTGAGAGAATCTCAAATGTTTTTTTTATGAGGTACTATATATAGCCCTCTTGCATGTGATGCTCAAAATTCATTTGAAACTAGTGTATCTAACTAAACATGTCTAACATGAGGTATATGAAATAATTATCTCATATAATTATTATAATTTTTTTAAATTTTAAAATAAAAAATAATATTCATTCCATAACTTATATCTCTAATTTTTTTCTTTATAATCAAACCGAAATCTTAAAAGACAGCCAACATCACCCATGTATAATGTGAGCGCCACGAGGGATCACGAATTGCTTTGTCGGACGACACGTAATTATGGCATTCTCCTTAGACCCAGTCAGGTCTCCACTGGTCTTGGGGCCACAACCTGTGTTGCCATTTTCAACTCCCATTTAATCTGCACAGCCCTTTGTCTGCTACCGTAGTAACTGCGCATTTTCTGGAGTTTTGGACCTTAGTACAAAGCTCTCAGACCAACTTCCAACCTATAACTTCAGAAAGGACATGACCTTCTGCAATAAGGCAACAGATAGTATTGACTGAGCATTGCCGATCACTTCAACACAAAACGAGTCGGACAGTTTTAATAATTTTGCAGAGAAGAGAAGCCAGCACTTAAGTCCAAAGCTTGGGGCATGCAAAAATGGTTGGGTTGGAAGTTGGACCCCTTAAAGGGCAACCACAAACAAAGAAAAGTAAGCAATGGGAAGCTGGCATGGCCCAGGCAAATTGCTGGTGTTTCTCTGTGGGAGAACCTTCAAAGTTAATTATTGGATGGTCTGTTTCAAGGAAAACAAAAGGAGAAGATAAATGGAAAACATGTTCCTCGGACACCTTTGACTGTTTGGATGCTTGCATGTGTGGCTAATAGCTCATATATTTGTGTGTGTGTATATATATATATATATATATATATGTGTTTATCAATGCATACTCATGTCTGGTACATTAATGTTGATCGAACGAACAGTGGTGAAATTATTCTCGAAAACTGAAAAGTTGTTTAAAGTTGATCGAATTCTGATTTGAACACATGAAGTCAGCAATATTCAACAAAAATTCGAATGAAAGCTTTGTGACCCTCTCCTCATGTAAAATAGAGTTGGAAAAGGAAAAGAAAAACTCTAATACTTTGCATACTTTTGATGTTTCTAGACAAATCTTTCTAAATTTTTGGTAAACATGATGTTTACCAACTTACAGTTCAAAGCTTCTTATCTTGCTCAGCATAGTTCAAACTGCAATGTAAAGCTATAGTACTATGTGAACTAGGCTAACTAAGCAACATTATTGTTTTCTTTTTCCTTTATCTCTACCAACGTTTTCATGTTATGTTATCATTGAGCTTCTTCTCTTTTCACCTTTCCTTTTAAGTTATGCTTTTCTGTACTTGGAAATATACTGCCAAAGCAGAAGACACCAATCCTACTATATTTTCAATTAGTGTGCAAGTTTTATGTAATTTTTTTCTTTCAATAAAGTAGATAAATTTAAAATTTATATAAAAAATTTATTTTTTAATAATAATTATTTGTCAAAAAAATATATGAAATTTGTACCACTAAAAATTGTATAAAAAATTAATATTAAAAAAGTGCTACACATACAAATTAATTATATAAAATTAATGACGTGATTTTATATGATTAATTAAATCTATTTTATAAAAAAATAATTTTATAATTTAACCTGCCCATCAAAAATTAAAAAATATTATTTTATAAATTTATATAATTTCGATTAAAATATTTATCTTAATCTTATACCAGAGAGAAAAAAAAAATTGAGAGCTAATATCCAGCCGTTATCACTCCTCTCTGTTGGCCAAAAAAAAAAAAAAAACACTTTTCCCCACCTAAAGAGCTATCCAAACCCCAAAGTCCGAAGCCCACATGCCTCTCCCACTCTCTCTCTCAGCCATCGGCTCCTCTTTTCGCAGGCCGAAATTACAAATTTTTAGTACTCCAACAACCAACGCTTTGGTAATAGTGTAAAGCCTTTAAGTACTGCCACAACTCTCACAACAGTCCAAACCTCTCTCTCCACCTCTCGCTCGCTCTGAAACTGCACTCCCAGGATCGAGAAGGACCACGTAAACATGTCGAAACTCTGTTAGAGTTGGAAGCTGAGAAGAAAAACGAAAACAAGAAAGAAAATGGTGGAAGAAGACGGGTATGCATGGGCACCAATAGGAGCTCCATTGAACGACGTGCAGAGAGAGGAGCACTGGAGGCACTTTGACAACTCGGTCAACGCCGTGTCGTTCGGCTTCGTTGCTACTGCCATTCTCATCTCCATGTTCCTGGTCATGGCCATCTTTGAGAGGTTCCTCAGACCCACCTCACCTGCTCTCTCCCCGTCCAGTGGCCATAGCCACCGTGACCTTGAGGCCCAGACGGGCTTCAATGCCAAGCTCGGCCACCCATCTCCCAAAGTAAGCAACCTCTGCACTCTTTTCTTCAAATTCAATGGTTACTTTCTAAGTTAACATTTTGGTTTGGAAGTGGGTAACTTATTTTAGTCACGTTTGATTTTCTAAAAGATGCTTGAAAGTTCCCTTTTTGTGCCAGTTTCTCTTTCTTCAGTCTACACTAGGCATGACCAGGGAAATGGAGAATGCCTCTTTTGATTCTTGATGGCCTGGTCGGTTATTTATATTTTCTGTAAATAGTAATGATTATTTGTCAGACATTCTGCCTTATTTGCGTTCCCTTATGGTTATCTTCGTTAAATTTAAAATTTCTACTGGTCAGATGGTTCTGGAGTTTTAACTGAAGTTTTTTGTTTCCAAACGTGCTAAAAAACCTTGCCTCGAAATGTAACCATATCCCGGGTATTACTATATTAATGAAGCATCTGCTTCTATTAGTTCAATTTTCTCTGCTTTTCTTTTTGTCTGTTTTGTGTCTCAGACTCTCGGTTCCAAGTGTTCCCTTTTGTTTTTCGTTATTTGGTTTATCGTTCCTCATTGCATTCCTTTTTCATAAGGTCCACTCAGTCTTGTTCTTATTCACGAGATTAGCAGTTACTGCGGAAATGTCTAATCATTCAGGCCACTGTAGTGAGTGGGATAAGATCATCCCTGACCAATAAATTTGGACCCTCCCCTTTCCTTTTACTGATCAGTCACCAAACATGTCTTTGCTTCTTGTCTGCCATATGGTTCTATGCAGATGTTCCTCCTGTTTTTTCAGCCAACTCTTTTCCCAGACCAAATTAATTGTCCCCAAAACCAATTTGAAAAATTATGTATTTACACCATTGCTTACCATTTGCCGATGCTAAATTTTCTCTCTTATCCGCATTTACTTTCTCTACCCATTTTCATCTATAAAGAACTCTGCTGTCTTTTACTTACGATTGTTGGGCAATGGCCCATCCAAGTAGTTTTCTGTTGGGTGGTCGGTGGTTGGTCCCAAGGCAGAGTCTTTGAGACTAAATGTACTTAGAATTAAGACCCACCAGGTAACATGGCGTCCATCGAGCCCCATCACTACCAATATTTATGACACCCGCATGGTCAGTCCCTGAGTCTGAGGCTAGTAGTCAACCTTTTTTTTTTTTTTATTTGTAGTAGGCAAGTCTTAGTTTAGTGCTTTCTTATTCCCATCTTTCGATGTCAACTTGTTATCCAGCTAGATCCATTAAGCAAAGAAAACAATACATAAAGATATTATGTTTGCTATAATTGCATTTAAATTGCAGAATCCTATTAATTGTCTAGAGGATCCTATTAGGAGTCTCTCATGTGCAACCCATTGTTGGTATACCTTATACTATATGTATGTATATATTATATACCTTCCAAGGAACCGACAAGGCCCACAGACTCATCCATGTTATTTGTTCAATTAGTGGATTACCTTTTATATATGTGATAGCATACGAAAGAGGCATTCTTAACTTTTGGAACAGAAGTACAGGTCTAGCCTATCAACCATAAAGGACAATTCCAGTGTTTTAGAAATTACCCAGACTAACTTGAAATGGGTTATGTGGTGAATTAGTGGTCTGTTTATTGAGTACATAGAGCAGAAGATCACCATGGTAAGTTTACATCATAGAACTAGAAAAAGGACCAAAGTTAAGGGACTGACAGCGTATTCCAAGTTTTAAGGATTGTCAGTTGGGAAAACCAATTTTGTCAAATTTCAAAAGTATAAATCACTGTTGGTCACTTCTTATCCTCGCTAGAGAGATGGTGACTACAAGAACAGCCAAGGTCTCTAAATGAAGAAACTTGTGATGCCTGATGGCACTATAGAACTCAACTCATAAAACTATAAACAATTGCAGGAGCACATGCATGCCAGTTGGGAAAAATGTTGCTGCCTGCTACCTTATCTTAAGTCCAAATAAATAAAAGAGTAAGACTGCTAAATGTCTAATGTTGTTTGGTTCTTTTTTTCGCTCTGTTTATGTTTTGAAATTTATGTTCCAAGTAAATCAGATTACTGAATGACTCTAAATGATTCATTTTCATTGGGTAGCAACTTGGATTGCTGCTAATGATGGGGACTATTGAGCCCCCCCAAGTGTGCCTCCACCTATCAGCTTAATTTGGAAGAAACAATGTATTAATTGTAGCAAATTAGAAAGCAGTGGGATTTGATCCAGCGGTAGTTCCATCCTCTTGATAATGTTTCTTTGAAGCTTACTGGGGTCTGGTTATACCTTTCAATGGATTCATCAGTTTCTATTCCATGAGAATTTTGTGGATTATTATCGGAATTTGCCATTGGCCATGTCTAACCATATATCTAGGTTGCATGCCTGCCTGCAATTGCATCATTCATATTAATCCTCTTTGAATACTGACATCTTCTTTATCTCATTTAAAAAAATACTGATGTCTTCTTATGTTTGGTTTCAAAAAATAGAAGGTGCACATCATAAAACATAATACTGCCATTGAGATTTTCCGTCCAAATTTGTGTATTGCTAGTGGTATGGTAAGATATGCTCGGGTTGATGCCTATTTCCTGTCTTACTTACTCTTGGTGTCATTTTGGCTGACCTACAATTCACCCCATCCGACCTGGGTGGTTGGGTTTGTGATTATAGCTGTTCTGGCACTTGCTTTTGGTTTCACATATTTTGGTCTATTATGCCCTTTCTAAACTCCACTTTCCCATATATTTCTAACAATTTGCCGCTCCTCAATTCTGCAGATGACTGTATACACAAGTGGAGTATCGGTTCTGATGCCTGGAGATGATATTCCTACCTTCATTGCACACCCGGCTCCCATGCCATGTCCCCCTGAACGTTGTTTATGGCCTAACCATCAACATATTTCATTGCCTAATCTCAACTCAAACTCCAACTTGAGCACAAGCTCAAGCTCACTGGGAGAAAACGAGACATGAAAAACGCATGCTTACTTTTTTAAACTCAAATCTCCATTGAGCTAAGCAAGAGTTATCTCCCTAGCCACCGAAGCTGGCATATGTCAGACAGAATTCAAGGTTGCCTCCATTTCCTTTCCCATCAGATTGTATATAGCATTTACTGGGCAGGCTGGCTTTGGCGTGTGAGTCACCATCCAAGTGGAACTTTCATTTCGTTTTTATCTTTTTAATGTTTAGGTATTCAAATATGATTGGATTCTTAAGAGATATATTGCCTTTCCCATCAGATTGTAAATGAGGAAATATCACTTCGTGTTGAGTATGGAGATTCGTTAGGAGAGTAAGCAATTTGTTGCATATCTATGTCAGACAATTACTGAACAAGGAAAGTCATTATTGCAGTTACCACTACATTATTTTAAGTAGTTGTGAATCCTTGGATTGATCTACTTGTGTTCTGGATTTGTTTTAAACAACTCTTTAGAATTCACTGTCAAAGTATTTGCTTGGCCACCTACAACGGGCATTTGCTGCTCTAGATGGGGGCCCTAGTGCTGTTTTCCCAAAACTTTTGAGGTTATTATTGATATGGGTATTGTAGACTTCAAGAAGCTAACTGCAACTTCACTTTTCTTGATAAGTAATTAGAGGAATGAAAAAAAGTACGCAAGGCCTGTTGACTTGACAATGAAGAATGTCCTACCAAGGCATTCATGGTCCTTGGATCCTCAACAGATCAAAGCTTTTATCCTCGAGTATGTCTTTGGAGTAGGCAACATAAATGCACCTTGAACGATTTAGGACGGGTTTGGATTCAGATATGAGATGAGATAATTTTATATGAAAATTGAAAAAAATATTATTAGAATATTATTTTTTAATATAAAAAAATATTATTAGAATATTATTTTTTAATATTATTATTATTTTAAGATTTGAAAAAATTGAATTGTTTATTATATTTTATGAAAAAATTTAAAAAAGTTATAATGATGAGATAGGATGACACTTTCTGAATTCAAATGGGCCTTAAACATTAACCATAGCTTCTGTAAGGTATTCTTGAAATGAAAAAGAAAAGACAGGAACTTTTAGTGGTACTTGCAAGAAGTCATGGCACTAAAATGATCAGTTTTAATTTATGAATGAAATTTAGATAGTAGAAAAGAAAATGACCCATTCTTCAGGAGGTATCTTTAACAGTGATCACTCACAATAGCTGATTACATTTCATAATGTTTACCTTCATCGTCATGTTACGTAACCTTTAGTCAATCATGTGTTCTACAGATGTCATACCATCATTCACGCTGTACCTCTCAATGTTCAGAAAAGGAATTTTTGGCCCATATTATCAAGTTTGAGCGCAAATGTTTTCCATTATTCCTATTCAAATATTTGGGAATCGGGACTGAAAAAGTCGAACCTCTTGAAGAGATATACGTGCTTCTTCTATAGACCAATCCCCAGATCGAATAACGCTTCCCTCTTTAAATGACAAATTCATAAGAAACAATTTCTAACTACCAAATCCAGACACAGCCTAATTGGCTTCTTGCTACCATATATATCCTACAAGAAGACACTAGCTGAGAACAGTTGCACTAGAAATTATAGCATTATAATTACAATAGCTTACCTAATTAATCTTGTTACTTTTGAACAGTCTAACTGAAACGGTAGCGTCTAATAAACACAAGTGAAGTTTACATGATAGTTTTCCAGAGGCTGCATCCAAAGAAAGCTGATAACTGAAATGGTTGACAGGGATTGTTTAGTCAGTTAAGTAGCGGCTCTGTGGAGGCAGCTGGGCGGGGTTCACCCTCACATAGAGTGCTAGGCACATGCAATTGTAGGAAGCATTGCACACGTTAGTGAGACCGATCAGGTTCTTTGTTGTTCCTAAGATTCGATGCCAGTCCGTACAGCAGCAAGATACTAGAGGACTATAATTGAAGCACCATCTCGCCTGGTTTGCAGGCATCAAAGGATCCTTTTCAATTATTGGGTTTTGGGAAGGTGTGAAATCTAAAGGAGAGTTGCATGCAGGATAAAGTCTAGAAGACATCACTAACTTTCTAATAATATACATAAACAACACAATGCCTCTTCAGTGGCCATCCAGCCTCCGTGATTTCAAGAGGAACTTACAAGCAAGGTTTTGACACTGATGTCTTTGCCCATAACCCAGGCACTCAAGGCCCCACAGAATATCTGTGGCTCAATGATTCAAGGGAAACTCACTGCCGAGGTACTGGTGGTGGTGTTGGTTGATGACTTTGCCCATAGAATCCGATACCTGCTGGCCGGTAAAATCCTCCAGTGGCTGGCTGTTGCTGTTGCTGTGATTGCTGAGGCTGAGGCTGTCCCTGTCCTGGAGGCTGGGTGGCAGGTCTTGCCAAATTCATCGCAACATGTGGAGGAAGAGGAGGTGGAGGGGGTAGGGTATTTGTTCCATACCCATAAGGCATCACAACCAGACCAGCAGATTGGACATATTGACTCACTGCTGGAGTTGCAGGAGATAAAGGTGGAGGTGGAGGAGGAGGTGGTGGTGGTAGAGCAGCAAAGGGACCTTGCATCTGGTTGGCTTGTGAAGTGGGTTGCAAGCTACTTGATGGTGCAGGTGCCACGTTGGTCATTGGTTGCTGTTGTAGAGGGGTAAAATAGGTTGTGCTGCTGACATCAGAACTGCTAACGTCAGGAGCAGGCATTGGTTTCTCAAGTTTGGGCCGTTTTTCTGGAGGGAACACGGTTAGTGCTGAACTAAATGCAGTTGAATTTATGATACCATTCTTGGAGGCAGCTTCTTCTGCAACGAGGGATGAAAGAATAGAGGTAAGCATCTGTGCAGAGGATGTAGAGGCAGCAAGCTTAGCAGCAACAGCAGCAGCTGCTGCTTTCTTGTTCTCTTCTTCAGTAGTTCTAAGAGGAGCAAAAGAAACCACAGGTTGCAAAAGAGGAGGCTGAGGCAGGGTACTGGTCGATTGAACTGAAGGCAGATTCTGTTCTGCAACCCTTGTTCCCTCTGTCGTAGGGTTCATGGTAGTGGCTGCGGGGCCAGGAACAGTGGGTGATGTCAGCCTGTTCCTAATATTGCTTGCTCGCCCAATCCGATCCTGAGCAACCTACACGGCCATAAAAATCCAGTCTTCATACCAGCATTGTAGCTACTGAATATAAAATCACAACATATATAACATAGAACAAATACTGAAAATAAATCTAGGATGTCCGAGTAAATGCTGAACATAGCAGATGCATGTAAATGCTGGCACGCAAGCAAGCTGCATAACAAATTTTCATGCTGGAACACATTAGATTACCACGAAAAAGATCAACCGTGTCATAATCCTGATCACAAGTCTGAGGTTCCAGTAAAGGAAAATGTTTGATCCATAAAAAGAATTACAGATATACTTCCTTACAAATTGGCGTGGCTCGATGTTGCAAGTTCGATTGTAAAGCTTTTTTTTATTGTAAAATAAATGTGACTTACCATATCAAGCAACGTTAGTTTGTACTGTACTTTTTTATAATTCTCTTTGTAGACCTATCACTTCACTCCTGTAAATATTGTCCATGCCCATGAGACCTATATGCATATTTGTGGCAGTATTTACTAAGTAGATTATGTGTATATATGTGCATGTGCATGCTTGTACAAGTGTGTACATGTGCATATTGGGGAAAATCACCCAAAATCTTCTTCCATAAACAACTCATTGGAGAAAATTTTCTTTGACAAGTAAGACAAATTTATTAATCCTTATAATTAGGCAAAGCCCAAGTACACAAGTAGTATACAAGAGAAATATACCTAATTACAGCCTACTAGCAAAGAAAGAAGCATACAATATTTACTGGAGTGAAGTGAATACCCCTCTAATTGGCCCAAAGTAACAAAGATTGATAAAAGAAAGCTCTAATTACCCCCCACCCCCCAAAGAACTCTTTTTTCAAAGCATTGTTCATTCCTCTCGTTCACAGGCACCATATTCCAAACCTCCGCTACTTGACGATACGATTTCCCCGTACTCCACTCCAATAAGCTAAGAGATCCACCACCCTCTTAGTCATCACCCACACAATGTCCAGCCTTACAAATATATCATCCAAAAGAGCCTCGCCACATCACAATGGAGAGGAAGATGGTCAGTTGATTATCCACTCCTTTTGCACATAAAGCACTAATCCATTATGAAAATACCGCACTTCTTCAGCTTGTCTATGGTCAGAAGTTTTCCATGAGAGGCCAACCAACCAAAAAAAGCAACTTTTAGAGGCACTTTGCTTTTCCAAATACCAAGGGAAAACAGTAGAAGATTGAGAAGTCAAAGCATTATAAAAGGATCTTGCTAAGAAGTTCTTGTTCCCGGGATGAATCCACAACAATTTGTCCTCTACATCATGCTCCAAAGTCAATGTGTACAGCAGAAATATCTCCCACTTCCCAATCTTGATCTGCTCTTATAAATGGCACATTCCACTGCAGCAGACCATTTGAAGTGTCCAAATGATCAGCAACTGAAGCTTCCTTATACAATGCTATTCTGAAAAGAGAAGGAAAAGCCTCCTTAAGAGCAACCTCACCGCACCAGACATCAAACCAAAATCTGACCCTAGTGCCTCGACCCACCATAAATCTGAAATTACAAAAGAAATCCTCCTGGCCCTTCCTAATAAATTTCCAAACACCCACACCATACAAACCACACACTTCATTAGATATCCAGCTACCCCAAGTGCTCCCAAATTTAGCATCAACCACGGTCTTCCATAAAGCATCACTTTCATGATGGTACCGCCAAAGTCATTTTCCAAGTAAGGCCTTATTGAAAATACTCAGCTTTCTTATCCCCAAACCACCACAAGATAGGGGGGAATAAATCTTGTCCCATTTACAAATGGGACTTTTTCTCATCTCCAAGTCCACCCCATAAAAAATCACGGAAGATTTTTTTCCATTCTATTAGCCACACCAAGAGGAATCAAGAATAAAGAAAGAAAGTACATGGGGAGGTTGGATAATGTACTCTTAATAAGAGTGATTCTACCTCTTTGGAGAGAGACATCCTTTTCCAACAAGCTAATCTATTCTAAATTTTTTCGATCATCTCATATTGTCTTGGATTTATGAGGGGCCCCCAATGGAAGACCAAAGTACTTCAAAGGCAAAGAAGAAACCATACAACCCAAAAAATTAAAAGTATCGTCAGCGAAGAGAAGATGAGATACATTGACGCTCCCAAATGATGTACCACCCACTAAAAAGCCTAATAAGATAGATCGTTGCCTTCAACATTCTACTCAAAACATCCATAATTAAAACCAATAAAAAAGGAGATTGAGGATCTCCTTATCTCAAACCAAGGGAGCTATTGAAAAAACCCTCGGTAGTGCCCTTGACCAGCACTAAGAATCTAATAATAGTGAGGCAATGATTCATCCAATTGCACCACCTCTCCCCAAAACCAAATCTACCTAGGATGTAGGTTAAAAAATCTCAATTAACATGATCAAAGGCCTTCCCCATATCAAGTTTGCAAAGGATACTTGGGATGCCGGATATAATTCTACCATCCAAATATCCATTTGTGATAAGGATCGAGTCCAAAATCTATCTCCCCTTAACAAAAGCATTTTCTGGCTTCGAAATAATTTTTTCCATGACCGTGCTCATACGATTGGCAAAAACCTTGGATATAATCTTGTAGACTCCATTCACAAGACTAATGGGGCGAAAATATTTCATCTCCACCGACTCGGCCTTCTCCGGAATAAGGGCTATGAAAGTTGCATTAAGGCTTTTCTCAAATTTCATATGCGAGTGAAATTCGACAAAAACCTTCATAACATCCTCCTTGATAATGTCCTAGTAGACCTGCAAAAAAGCCACTGAAAAACCATCATGTCCCGGCTCTTTATCACCTTCCATACCTTTCAACACATTATACACCTTTTCCTCTTCAGACATCCTCTCTAACCAATCAGCACATGATTGATCAATCGTGTCAAATATCAACCCATCAACCTTAGGCCTCCAAGGGAATTGCTCCGTAAGTAGATTGTCAAAAAACTACACAATGTGTTCCTTAATATCAGATCTATCCGTAAGAATATTACCTTCCAAATGCAGCACCTCAATAGCATTAAATCTTCCATGAGAGCTGGCCACTCTTATGAAAAAATCTGGTGCACTTATCTCCTTCCTTTAGCCAAAGGGCCTGGGATTTTTGTCGCCTATAAATCTCTTCGAAAAGAGAGTTTTTCCAGATCAGCCATTACCGTAATCTTACTTACCTTCTCCTCATCCGTGAAAATCCGGATAATCTCCTTCTCATCAAAGCGTGATAGTTCCTTAAAAAGAGTCTTCCTCTGATCATCAATCTTCCCAAAATCTTCATCATTCCAAAGTTTCAGATCTTTCTTCAAAGTTTTTAAGTTTTCCAACCAACACAAAACTGGGTGTGCGAGAAAAATCACAAGAGGACCACCACAATCTCACATGTTTTCAAATTTAAAATATCGACATCTGTCATGAAGATCCCCACAATCTAACAAGATGAGAAAATGGTCCATACATAGTCTCGAAAGTCTCTTCTAACATAAATCAGAAAATAGGACTCCCAAGACGAAGATACGATAAATCTGTCCAATCTTTGACCAGACCCTTCCATTCAACCATGTGAATTCCCCCTGCCGAAGGTAAATCAACTAAGTCTAGGTCAAAGATAAGATCAGAAAAATCTTCCATAGCCGGGGTAATACGAGAATCCCCCGACCTCTCACTCGGGAAATGGGTGATATTAAAGTCCCCCCCCCCAAAAAAAAAAAAAAAACACCATGGCCCATCTCACCAACTATATAAACCAGCAATCTCCTCCCAAAGGAACCTTCTACTGCTGTTTAGATTAGGACCGTAAACACTGGCAAAAGACCACTTGTAACCATCATCCACATTTTGAAACGAACAAACCACCAAATAATCCCCAACATACTCCTCAACCATATTGACAACTCTCATATCCCATAACAAAAGTATACCCCTCGATGCCCCATTAGAGGCAAGATAGACCCAACCCATATGAAGACATCCCCACAGACTACTAACTATACTTCTATCAATAAGCTTTAGTTTGGTCTCTTGAAGACAAATGATATCAAGTTTATCAACCTTACAAATTCTTAACAAGTTTTTTACATGGAGGCGCTTACAAGGATCATTTAGCCTCCTTACATTCCAAGATAAAATCTTAGGTTTCATTAATCGCAAATATTCACCCGAGCCTTGCCCCTTCCCCTACTTGCACTACCTTCCCGAGCATCATAATTGATAGAACAAGCAAGTCTCTTCAACTCCCTATCTTTTTTGGCATAAGATCTAGCCAAGAGGAGCTGGCCCACCTCAATAGCAATGGGGAGGGCTTTAAATTGGTCTTCGAAACCCTCACATAAAATCCCTACACATTCCCGTATTTCATCCACTTTTTGTAGAACCCAATCTAGCTGAAAATCTGTCCCACTTGAACCTAGCAGCATAGAAAAAATAGGGCTTGGGGCGTCCCCAACCCCTACCTCACCAAAAAAGGAGCAATCAACACTATCTTCATACTCCCTACAGATCAACTGCAACTCGGACACCTTCACGGATCCTTCATTCATAGCCTCCAAGTCATACTCAATAGAGCATGGAACCCCAGCATAGTCCTCAATGGACTCATTCTGGATGTGCGACCTTACACCCACGGAAGGACTCCCGCAACTATCAATAGGCTGTAGAGAGTCTCCAGTCATCTATGGCGACCCATTTTCAGCAATAGGAATGGGAGACAGCAAAGTCCCGTCAACCACAACAGTCTCCTTAGCCAAATCATGACTAAAATAGCATGGGAGAACAGATTAGTGCTCCAGCAAGCCATCCAGAGGATTGCTAGCATTCAACAACCTTTTATGTGCTGGCCCGAAGGTCCTTGGATCATGCGACAATGGCGCCTAGGAGGGAGCCACTCTTGAGCCCGCCAAATCATAACTAAAATTGCATGGGAGAACATATCCGTGTTCCGGCAAGCCATCCAAAGGGTCGCCAGCATCTGACGACCTTTTTTGTGCCAGCCCGGAGGTCCTTGGATCATGCGACGGCGGCCCTTGGGAGGGAGCCATGCTCGAGCTAGAGGAAGAAACGGAAAGAGACTTGATGCACCATAACTTAGGCTTATTTTGATCAACAAATCCACAACTCAAGCCCATTAACAAGCCCAAACCTGCATCAACCTTATTCTTGAGTTTTAAAAACCTTGCCTGCATCCTCGACAACTCGGCCTTCACTGCCCAGAGCACCCCTTCAGCTTTCCCAACCGCCAAGCAAGCATCAAAAAGAGAAGTTTTGCCAACGTTTGACGCCAGGCGCTGACAATTGATAGCATGTGGAACGGCCTCCTGACTTTTGAGATTTTCTCCCCAAATTTCTTCCTTTGCTCTGTTTTCGTCTGTAGAGACAAAGGCTAACAGACCTACTAGCAGACATAAGTTATGAACAAAATCTTCCCATCCCTGGCCATTACGACCTTAGGGAATGGCCAAGACACCCCTTTTATTCCCATTCCCGAATTCATTTAGTTGCGAAAAAGTCCCTTCGAGTTTGGATTACGTTGGATAGCAAGAACACTAGAGTCCAAACATAAATTTATGAAAAAACCAATTTTCCAAGAGTATTTGAAGCAGCCACTCCACCATCCTAGTCACCCAAGAAGCCAACAACCGATGAAGAGAGAAGGTGGTTGACACACTTCTACTCTTTTCGGTGATACGGATACGATCACCGCCATCCTTCGCAAAAACAAAGGACTTCAAGTCCACCCTTATCTCCTAGTACCCGACATTTGCTCGACACTCAGAAAGAAGATGAAAATAGGGTGAAAGAGAGATGACGAAGGAAGAACAAAGGGAATATAACAAAAGTGGAAGACGAGAAGAGGAAAAGAAAAAGAAAGAATGGAAGAGGATTTTTGACATGGAGCGTCAAAGAAATCAGGGAAAAACAAGTGATTTGAGTGGATAGATTATCTCCGGTGAGAAGCACCGGAGGTAAGAATACAAAAGGTCATGAGGGAAAGGGAGAGCTATGTAGATGTCTACCATACTTGAGAGGAACTAAAAAATCCTGGTACAAAATGAAACAGATTATTTTATCAAACATTAAGAAACAATATGAGCACACCTTCGATCTAGTGTACTACTAATGGACAACTAGGGACCATCCATCCCCAGCAACACTCAACATGGGACTAGCACAATTTGGTCGTTTGGTCTCCAAGACCAAGGAAATCATTGGAAAAAATAAATAATGTATAGCTGGGCACGCTTGACAGATGTAAGGTAAAAGGAAGAAATGGGGTGCTGCTTTAACAATGATATTTCCTCACAAATATCATACTAAAGGTCCTATAAAGATATAACAAAAATTATGTAAACTTCCAAATTTAGAGACTTCTGCGTAAAGAACAACTAGTCATGAAAATCAGAGATTTCGTTCTTAAGGGGCAAACCAATTTCCTTCAGTTTAGGACTTTTAGCAAGGCTGACTGCTACATATGGACCAGTGATGGTGAAGACTAGGGAGGCACAAGATATCTAGGATGATGAAGCCATGCAAATCAATATAATAGCATATCTAGGACTAAGGTTTTGTGTTAAAACTGCAGGTAAAATAAAGGAAATAAGGGTTTCTTATAGGGAAAGGGAAAGAGTTGGTTTCCAATGGTTTCTAATAAGGGTTCCTAATAGGGTTTCTAGAAGATGGTTTCCAATGGGCTTTTGCAAGAGTCTACAGCCCTAATATTGATGCGGAAAGAAGGTCATTGTGGAAAGAACAGGCGGGGCATCTTATTTGGTGGGCATTACCAAGTTGCATAGGGGGTGATTTCAATATCTCTCGTTTCCTGAGTGAGAGATATGTCCCACATCACACCCACTATGAGGTTCGTACACTCGGTCTAATACTCGTGAACTCTCATCCTGGTCGGATGTAACTCAAAGAAGACTACATAGGGTATGCTCAAATCACTTCCTCATCCTCTTAGATTGTGGCGGCATCCAAGGAGGCAGAAGGTATTTTAAATTCGAAAATAGGTAGCTTAAATATGACGGTTTTGTAGACAGGGTAAGACGATGGTGGTCTTCTTATGATTTCCAAGGCTCTCCAAGCTTCATAATGACAAGAAAGCTAAAAGCGCTGGAATAAGATTTGAAGCAATGGAATGAACAAGTATTTGGCAATGTAATTCTGTAGCGATGTTCCCTTCTAAAGGAGCTATAGGATCAGAAGGGCGAGGAGGAGGCTAGAACTCTTTCTGAATCAGAAAAATTCGCAAGAGTTACGTAGTCACAGAACTTGAAAGAGTCATATTGATGTAAGAGATCTCTTGGAGACATAAATCAAGGGCACTATGGCTCAAGGAGGGAGACAAGTGCAAAAAATTCTTCCATAGGGTGGCTAATTCGCACCGAAAGAACAACGCTATTAATATGTTGATGATAGATGGAGTAGTATCTTCAGATCAATCCATCATCAAGAACCACATTGCACAATATTATGAACATATCCTAGTTGAACAACAACCATGGAGACCGACAGTAAATGGTTTGAATTTTTCTGCACTAGATCCACAGAGTGCAAAGTGGCTCGAGAGGCCCTTTGAAGAAGTATGCAAATTCGTTCGAGGTATGGTTAGTGACAAGGCCCCAGGCCCTGATGGTTTCACAATGGGCTTTTTCTAAACCTATTGGGAAGTGATAAAGGGCGACCTTATACAGGTATTTCAAGAATTCCATAATAATGCTAGATTTGAAAAAAGTCTGAATACTACCTTTTTAGCACTTATTCCCAAAAAAGTGGGGTCAATGGATGTTTGAGACTATCGTCCTATTAGCCTCGTGAATGGGGTCTACAAGATTCTTTCTAAGGTGCTAGCGAACCGATTGAGTACAGTGATGGAAAAGTTAATCTCGAAGCCACAAAACGCATTTGTCAAAGGCAAACCAATTTTGGATTCGGTCTTAATTGCTAATGAAGTGTTGGATGGACGACTCAAATCTCAAAAACCTGGGTTACTTTGCAAACTAGATATGGAAAAAATCTATGATCATGTAAATTGGAAGTTCTTACTTTATATACTTACAAGATGTGGTTTTGAAGAGAAATGGTTGAATTGGGTAGAATTTTGCATCTCCACAATTCATTTTTCTATATTGGCGAATGGCTCACCAGTGGGTTTTTCGACTCACTCTCTGACTTGAGACAGGAGGATCCGCTCTCACACTTACTCTTTTTATTTGTCATGGAAGCTCTCAATAAGATGATTGTGGGCCTCGTGGAAGATGGTTTTCTCTACGGTTTTTCGGTGGGAAATGGTAATTATGGCTCTATCAATATTTATCACCTGTTGTTTGTGGATGATACTCTCTCATCTTCTGTGGAGCTAATCTCGGGCATATCCAATCTTTGATGGCTCTACTTCTCTGCTTCGAAGCTATCTTGGGTTTGAAAGTTAACCTCTCAAAATCTGAACTGGTATAGGTGGGGACTGTTCCCGAAGCAGTAGCTCTAGCCTCCCTCTTGGGATGTAAGGTATCTTCTCTACCCCTAAAGTATATTATCTTACCTTTGGGTGCTTCCTTTAAATTAGAGCATATTTGGAATGTAGTGATTGAGAAAGTGGAGGGCAAACTGACATCTTGGTAGATGTTGTATTTGTTTAAAGGTGGTAGGCTCACCTAGATTAAAAGTACTCTTTCTAATTTATCCACCTATTTTTTGTCCCTGCTCCCGCTACCAACAAAGGTTGCCAACCTTATTGAAAAGCTACAACACAACTTTTTGTAGAGTGATTGGGGGGACGAGTTCAAGTTCCATTTGGTTAATTGGTCAATGGTTTGTACTCCTATTTCTGCGGGTGGACTGGGGATTCGTAACTTGATGAAGTTCAACCAAACTCTATTGGGTAAATGGTTGTGGCGGTATCAACACGAAAGCGGGGCCTTGTGGAAGACTGTTATAGATGCACAGGTTGGGGAAGCATAGAGCGGTTGGTGTTTCAATGAAGTACGTGGCTCATATGGGGTGGGTCTATGAAAATACATTAGGAAGGGTTAGGAGATCTTCCAGAGACATACACAAATTGTAGTGGGTGACGGCTCTCGTGTTTGATTTTGGTATGAAAACTGGTGTGGTGAACGAAGTCTCCAAGACACTTTCCTTGCCATATTTGGGCATGCACAAGTAAGGATGCAACAATAACGGATCACTTGGTTTTTTCTAGTGGCTCCCCTCAATGGAATGTTGATTTCATTCAAGATTGGGAGTTGGAGGTGATCACAGAGTTCTATGTGGCACTGTATTCCGTACATATGACTGAGGGCACCATGGATAGGATGATTTGGAGCCCTTCATTGTCAGATCACTCCACAAAGTTTTAACGAGCTCAGGCATGCACACATTTCCATGGAAGAGCATTTGGCAAACAGAAGCTCCTTCAAAAGCTGTCTTTTTTGTTTGGACAACAACATTTGGCAAAATTTTTTTTTTGATAAAAAATAATTTGGCAAAATTTTCAACACAAATAACTTAAGGGAACGTCGAATAATGGTGTTGGACTGGTGGTTGCATGTGTAAGAAAGATAGTGAATCAGTAGACCATTTGTTTCTACATTGTGAAGTGGCAAGGACCTTGTGGGATTATTTTTTTACAAGACTTGACTTATCGTGGGTCATGCCTTTTAGATTGGTGGATTTTCTAGCTAGCTGGAGAGGTTTCCGAGGTAATTCACAAGTAGCAGCAATTTGAAAAATGGTCCTTATTTGCATGTATTGGTGTATATGGTAGGAACAAAATGATAGAAGCTTCGAAAACCGCGAGAAGACAATGGAGGAGCTGAAAGTCTTTTTCTTTAAAACATTATTCTCATGGGTGGGGTCATTATTTGTAACAGACTAAATGTCCATGACTTTTTACTTTTTTTTATAGATAAAAATATTATATATATCAAAAGGAGTAACCAAATACACTGAATGTATACAAAAAAACACCTTACCCATATTAGAAGCCACCTAATGACCCAAAAAGCACGTGAAAAAAAACCCAAAATACACCAAGCCCGACAACAACCCCCTGTTTCCCGTAGAACTAAAACTCTACCCGAAAACCCAACCCCAACCCCGACCCCTTGTTTCCCGTCTTCACAAAGCCCTCCCTTTAGACTTCCCTCTAGTTGAGCTACCACCCTTAGCACCGTAGTTGATTGCCCAAGAAAGACATTGTAACTCCCTGCTTTTCTTGAAACTTGATTTGGTTTCAAGCGCTTGGCTTGCCTCAATCGCAGTAATTAGTTCTTTAAATTGGTCTTCACATCCTCCATGTGAGATTCCCACGAACTGCTCAATCTCGTTAACTTTAGGCAGAATCCAATCCGCTATTGGAGGAAGAGAGACCAGGAGAGCAACATTATCTCCAGACACAATATCCAACTGCACTCCTAACTTTAGACATTCCTCTACACAAGGCACCATGACTTTTTACTATCAGTTGTAAACTCTAGTTAGGTATTTCTCATATATACTCTCTGTGTACTTGGGCTTTGCCTACTCTTGTGAATTAAATACCTTGATTACTAATATAAAAATTAAAAAAAAAAAAAAAGGAGTTGGTTCTGGAAGCTATTTGATGGAAGAGTGACTTAGGGCATTCGAGATTTGATTTTCAGGAAAACAATTGCAGCAAAATGAGGTCTAGATTGAAAGAAATTTGATTTAAAAGTGTTGAGGTAAAAGAAGATAGAAATTGATATAAAAAAGTATAACAAAAAATTAGAATGAAAGAATTGCATATACCTACACAGGCGACTAAGACTAAGGAGACGTTTGGATTCGCAGGACATCTCAGCTCATCTCAACTCATCTCAGCTCATCTCACTACTATTCATTACTATTCAGCAACTTTAACTCACAAATCTCACTACTATTCACAACTCATCTCATTACTATTCACAATCCATCTCAACTCATCTCAACTCATCTTCAAATTCAAACGTCTCCTAAGGCCTCGTTTGGATAGTCAGATGAAATGAGATGAGATGACATGTCTGTAAATAGTAGTGAGATGGTTTGTGAATAGTAGTGAAATAGTTTGAGTTAAGATTTTTATTGAGTTTTGGAAAAGGAGGGAAAAAAAATTGAATATATATATTATAAAATTAAAATATTGTTAGAATATAATTATTTTATATAATTTTTATTTTGGGATTTGAAAAAGTTGATTTTTTTTTTTTATATGGAAGTTTGGAAAAGTTGTAATAATTAGATTAAAAAATATGAAAGAAAAATTGAAAAGTATTTGTGTTTTGAGTAGTATTTGGATGTTGAGATGAAATGAGACCAATTGCGTATCCAAACGGGGCCTAAATAGGAATTAATGTCCATAGACATTAATTAGTAAACCCAAACTACAGAACTATTGAAACTCAAATAAAAGCCAAACAACACAAGAAAACCTGCAAAAAGATGTGTAATGGATCAAAGTTACAGCTGATGGCCAGAAAACTAAAAATTGAAAAAACTTTAATTATTTCTTGAAACTGAATTAAATATTTCTTTAGAATTTACTTTTCCTTAAGCTTCTTTTATCCTGTTTCACCTTTTCTGCTTCAAGCAATGTAAAGCTTTTTATGGAACCTATTATCAAACAAAAGCAAACAATCAGTATTCACCTTAATTTTACTTTTATTTTTAAATCAAGCATTCTTGGCCAAAACAATTTTGCCAAGTCTTGGATACAAATATATTCAGAGTATTGGATATAGACTGTGGACGAAAGTTTCATTATTTTTTTGATGAAGTGGGAAAAGTTTCATAATTTATAATGGATAAGTATTATTCAAAAAAATCATAAGCCAACTTTGCCCCTTCATTTACCCCAGATATCACACGCCTTCTTTGTGTCAGGCAAAATTCATACCAAACACAAGCTTCAATCCCAACCTCATTGTATAATTTCTTAAACTACAACAATGGAAAAAAAAAACATCATCTCTACATAATTGCTGATTATTATGTCTTTATCTCGTTCTACAAATCAAACCCAAATGCATTACTAAATATTGTCAAATATTAAGTATTAATCATATAAATAATTATTACATCGATTTTTGTATTTTAATATTGTTCTTATCATTCCTACCATTCTTAATATATGTTACTCAATATACATATAGAGAGATATTGGCCCTTTTGCTGGCACTTTTCACAAAAGTGTGGAAGCTGGTGCCCAATTAGCACTTACGAGGAAATATGTGTTTTATTTAATAACCAATTGTAGACTTGCATGATGCGCACGAACATTAAACTTATTAAACAATAAATACTGTATATAACTAAGTTAACAAACTTTGAATCATTATACAATAAATACAATCTTTAAAAAAGTACAATGTTAGCACATGATTTCCAAAATTTTTGGTTGTGCATCTTGATCTTCTCTACCCTTATTCTTCTTTGTTTATGTGTTAGTGATAGGAAAACTCACAACTTTGCTTGAGTGGGGAAAATAACCAGGAGCTCTTATATAGCGTGTCAAAGTAACTCTGACGGTAGATAGTAATAACTTAGAGACAATTTAAGTTCTTTGAAAATTCAATATTTTTTTTATAAGTGTTAACAATATAAAATAAATAATAAAATCTAATTCTTCCCATCAGCTTAAGCTTTGGGATAAATAGTGATTTCACATGGTATAATAGTAGAGGTCTTGAGTTTGAACCCTGACTCTCCACTTTACTCCATTTAATAAAATATTTTATGTGTTGGGCCCACACGTGAGGGAAAGTGTTAAGATAAAATATAAATAATAAAATCTACATATTCTCATCAGGTTAAGATTTGGGACAAGTGTGATTTCCAGTAAGTAAAAGATATTTTATTTACACTGAAATAGGCATAGCCCAAGTACAAAAAACTCAATAAATTTTATGAATTACTGGTTGCAAAACTAAAGAGGCATATGTTGAAAAAACAAAAAAATGTGTTGGGAAAACTAAAAGACACTTTTTTTATATAAGTAAGAAGAATTTATTAATCCACATAATTAGGCAAAGCCCAAGTACATAGGAAGTATACAAGAGAAAAACCTATTTACAAGCTAATTGCTGTGAAAAGCAGCATAAAAGTCATTAAAGCTAGTCACATTCAATACAATAGCCAAAGCCCAAGATAACAATGTATGGAAGAAAAAATCTCCAAACCCTCCCATCAAACGTTCCCATTATCAAAACAGCGACCAATCCTCTCATTCCAATAGCTGCAATTTGTCGACTGCCCCAAATTCCTCTCCAACATGAAAATAAATCTAACAACCTCCTAGGCATTACCCAAGCGATACCAAGCCTAGTAAAGATTTCAACCCATAAAGCATTAGCCACATCACAATGAAGAAAAAGGTGGTCCACCAATTCTCCATTTCTTTTACACATTAAATGCCAATTCGTTATAATGATGCCGCACTTTCTCAGCTTATCAATAGTTAGAATTTTCCCCTGGGAGCCAGCCAACCAAAGAAAGCAACCTCAAGAGGTACTTTGCTTCTCCAAATGCTCTTCCAAGGGAAATCAATAGAAGAATGGGAGGACATTACCTTATAAAAGAATCTGACTGAAAAGTTCTTATTTCCCGAGTGAATCTAAAGCAACCTATCCTCCCCTCCAGCCTTTAAATTCAGTGCATATAAAACACTATAAAATTCAGTAATGTCCCCCACCTCCCAATTCTGAACAGCTTTAATAAACCTCACAGACCACTACAGAAAACCAAAAGATATGTCCATGATATCAGCCACAGCGGCACCCTTACCCAATGCAAGCCTATAAAGAGAAGGGAAAGCATTCTTCAAAGCAACATCACCATACCATATATCGTGCCAAAATCTAATTCGCGTTCCCCTTCCCACCTCAAATCTGAAATTTCTGACAAACTCTCCCCAACCATTCCGGATAAATTTCCAAACACCTGCACCATAAACCCCTCTTACTTCATTTGAGCACTAACCTCCATAAATACTCCCATATTTAACATCAATAACATTCATCCACAAAGCATCTCCTTCCCAATGGTACCGCCACAACCAACGAGAAAATTCTCCCCCCCCCCCCCCAAAAAAAAAAAAAAATCCTCCACGAGATAAAGGGGTGCAAATCTTATCTCACTTGATCAAATGGAATTTTTTCTCATCTTTTAAACCTCCCCACTCAAAAGCTCGAAAAATATTTTCCATTCTATTAACCACCCTGTAGGCAAAGGAAATAAAGAAGAAAGTATATTGGAAGGTTAGATAAAGTGCTCTTGATTAAGGTGATTCTACCACCTTTAGACAAATAAATACTTTTCCAACCAGCCAATCTGCATTCAATCTTTTCGATAATCCCATCCCAGCTAGGGGAAGGAGACAAAGGATCCCCTTGTCTCAAACCCCGAGAGCTATATTTAAAAAACCTTCAAGAGTACCATTAACCAAACCCGAGAATCTAACAGTTGTGATGCAATGATTCATCCAATTACACAATCTCTCCCCAAAACCATACCTACCAAGAATATACACCAAAAAATCTCAATTTACATGACCAAAGGCCTTCTTCATGTCCAGTTTGCAAAGAATACCTGGGGCGCCGACTCTGAATCTACTTTCCAAGCTTTTACTAGCAATGAGGACCGAATCAAGGATTTGTCTTCCTTTTACAAAAGCTTTTTGTGACTTCGAGATGATCTTCCCCATAACTACACAGACGATTAGCTAAAACCTTCGAAATGATCTTGTACATCCCACTCACCAGACTTATAGGACGGAAATCTTTCTCCTCCACAGACCCTACCCTTTTTGGAACAAGGGCAATTAATGTAGCATTAAAACTTTTCTCAATTTCATTAACAAACGAAATTCGAGAAAAACCTTCATGACGTCCTCCCTAACAATCTCCCAGCAATCTTGAAAGAAAGCCAATGTGAAGCCATCAGGGCCCGGTGCTTTGTCCTTGTCCATCACACTTAACACGGTAAGCACCTCATCCTCTTCAAATGTTCTCTCCAACCAAGTAGCACTAGACTAATCAATTGAATAAACCAGCCCCTCAACCTCGGGTCTGCAAAGATATTGCTCCGTGAGAAGCTTATTATAAAAGTGAACAATATGGTCCTTTATATCAATGCTGTCCAAAAGTACCCTAACTTCCGAATTACCTCAATGGCATTATTTCTTCAATGGGAATTAGCCACTTTATGAAAAAACTTTGTACACTTGTCCCCTTCCTTCAACCAAAGAGCTCGAGATTTTTATCTCCAATAAATCTCCTCCATAAGAGCATTTTTTCCAGCTCGGACTCCACAACAATTTTCCTTGCCTTGTCTTCAACTGAGAAGGTCCCATCAATCTCTTTTTCATCAAAACAGTATAGCTCCTCAAAGAGAATATTCCTATGATCATTAATGTTCCCAAAGACTTCCATATTCCATTTTTTCTAATCATTTTTCAAGGCTTAGTTTTCCAGCTAGGATAAAATCATAAAACTAGGAATGCCCAAAAACTTATATGAGGACCACCACGATCTAAACTTGTCCGTAAACCCATCTACTTTCATACACATATTCTCAAATTTAAAGTATCTACGCCCCTCATGAAGACCCTCACAATCCAATAGAATGGGAAAATGATCAGAGCATAGCCTAGGAAGGCATTTTTGGCATAGGTCAGGAAAGTGTTCCTCACAAGAAGAAGAGAGAATAAATATATCCAACCTAGACCAAGCCCTCCCATTTAACCTAGTGAAGTCTCCCCCTGCCAAAGGTAAATCAACCAAATCCAAATAAAATATTAGTGTCGAAAAGTCAGCCATGGCCGAACTAATACCAGAGTCATCTAACCTTTCACTCGGAAACTGAGTGATGTTGAAGTCCCCTCCAAAACACCACGGGTCATCCCACCGACTACACAAACCAGCAATCTCATCCCAAAGAAAGCTTCTATCATTGTCAATATTAGGTCCATATACACCTGCGAAACCCCACCCAAAACCATCATCCACATTTATGAAAGAACAAGACACCAAATATTCTCCAACATACTCCACCAAATTAACTACTCTCTTATCCCACATCACTAAAGCTCCTTTGAAAGCAAGAGTAGCCCAACAAACTTGTAATGATATTTCTGTCAACAAACTTCAGCTTGGGCTCCTACAAACAAATTATGTCAACCTTTCATTTCCAAATCAAATTCTTCATCTGAAGGCATTTTCTCGGGTCATTCAGCCCCCGAACATTCCATGAAATGATCTTAGGCTTCATAAAACACCAGAATTCACCCTATCTTTATGTCTTCCCCTACTTGCACTTCCTTCCCTTGCGTTGAAGATAGAGAGCGAACAATGGCGGAGCTTCATAATTTTTTTCAGCATACTTTAATACTATGGTTTTCTGCTATTGTACCTAATGGAAGCAATGTGCATAATTTCTTATCTTTAATTTAGAGCTTTTAGAATGTATTTAGGCATTTTCTTTTGTATACTCCCCGTGTCCTTAGGCTATGCCTATTTATATTCACATCAATAAAGTTACTTATTACCTATCAAAAAAAAAAAAAAGTCTCTTAAGCTTCCTTTCCTTTTTAGCAGCTGATTTAGCCAGTAGAGGTTGTCCCGCCTCAATGGCAATGAGAAGAGCCTTAAACTGATATTCAAAACCTTCACAAGAAATCCCTACACAATCACATATTTCATCTACCTTCTGAAGAACTCAATCTAAATGAAAACCAGCCTGTAAAGACACTGGAGGCAAAGAACAGATAGGGCTAGGCTCATCCCCAAAATCCTCCATTCCATTTGTAGAGGCTCCTACCCCAAACTCCTTACAAATCAGCTGCAGATCAAGCCCCTCCAAAGACCAAAAATCCGAAAGCAACTCATCCTCCGAAAACACCTCATCGTCTTCCTCTCACCATCAACAAATGCAGTGACATCTGAAAATATCACCAAAGTTGTGTCGACATCATAAGATTGAGGGCTAACAGAAGGCAATGAAGGTCCATCATTTCTTTGAGGACAGGCAAAAACTTCATTCCAAGCCAACTCAGTTGAAATCGTCCCGTCCTCGCATTTTTTCATGCCAACTAAAGCTGAAAACTGCACCGCGTGGGAAACCGGAGGGTCGCCGACGACTAACGACTCTTTCTGTGGCGACGTGGAGGTGCCCGGAGCCTTCTCCAACGAGATTAGAGCTCTCGGGCCAGAAGGCGACGAGCTGGGTAACTTAACCCTCCACTCAGAAGAAACGGGCCTAAGGATCTGTCCCCCAGTGTTAAGAATCTTCAGGCCCGGCCCACTACCCTTAGGTTTCGGCCCAATTTGTTATCCATCAAATCTGCCCCAATAGCACATACAGCTTCAGCTTTAGACTTCTTAGTGGAAATGGTTACAGAGTGTGGTCCAAGCAACCCACAACCCAAGCCCAAGCCCATAACCAAGCCTAAACCGGTATCAACTTTATTCATCAGAACATTTATGTTCTCTATAACTCCCACCAACTCGACTCTAATAGCACACAAAACCCCTTCGACTTCCCACACCCTTGAGCACCCATCAAAATTGCAACCACCACCCACGCCAATCTCCACTGAGTGACATTTGTCAACGTGTGGAACAAGCAATCGACCGTTGTCATCGTCTCCCCCAACGCCTTACCCCCTTTCTGATTCTTGCCTACAACCACAACATAACTACTTCCTGCCGGAGGAGTCACCGATGACCTCAAAACCGAAGCATACGAGGCCCCTTTGGATGGGAGGGATCTCCCTATAGATGTCCCACTGCCAGACCCCACTCCATGTCGAACCATAGAGGGATTGGAAGAATCCAACACCCTGTTTGCATCTTCAAGAATAGGGGCTTTGAAACCAGCAACCAAACGAATGAAATACGCAAATCCTTTGCATCCTTTACCATTCAAGGATAACCAAAAAAACCCTCCTTCCATTCCCAACTTCTGCCAATTGCAAAAAGCGACCCCTCAAGTTAACATGGCGTTGAATGGTGAGAACTCCGTTACTCAAACTCAGTTTTTTTAAAATACCATTGCCACCCATAAGGCCGACGACCCACTTTGGGAAATAAAATTGACCATCCTTC
Source organism: Juglans regia (assembly GCF_001411555.2). Taxonomy (NCBI): domain Eukaryota; kingdom Viridiplantae; phylum Streptophyta; class Magnoliopsida; order Fagales; family Juglandaceae; genus Juglans; species Juglans regia. The sequence goes on from NC_049904.1 coordinate 30,721,990, forward strand.
TACTATATTCAGTAATACAAATGCTATTTCCACCCACTTTAAAAAACACAAAGGACTTCAATTCTACCTTCAAATGCCTATCTCCCTCCATCATAACGATTCTCAAAGACAAAAGGAAGAAATAAGAAGAGCTGACAGAAAGAAACTAAGTTCTGCTAGGAATTACAGAAAAAAGAGGAAAGAGATGAGAACGAAAAAGGAATAAAGAAAAGAGAAAAATTTTAAAGATAAAGGACGAGGAAGATTAAGATTATTTCTGGCGAGAAGCACCAGAAATAAGGAGTCAACGGGAAAACATGAGAGAGACACGCCCTTCAATAACGCAAGAATGATACTCTTCCCTAAACTAAAAGACTCCTCAATGAAAATGACTAATGTAATTCGATATATTCAATTTTCATCTAATAACTTTAACTTTAATTGCATACAATAATTTTTTTTTTTTATAAGTAATAAGTAGTTGTATTGATAAAGATAGGCATAACCCAAGTACACCGGAGGTATACATATGAGGACACCAAATTAAGAACTAGAAATTGTTACAAGAAAGTTATGGAAGCTGAGACCATTTAACTCTAAAGCAATAGCCCGCATAAATAAAGTCGTCCAAAAAAATCTTCTAAAATCCTCCGAGGAACGTTCACAATCCTCAAAAAGTCTATCATTTCGTTCTCGCCAAATACACCAGAAAATACAAATAGGAGCCATCTTACACACTACTGCAATCTGTGGTGTCCCTGTGATCCCTCTCCAGCTAGCTAGTAGTTCTACCACCCTTCCCGGCATTACCCAAGCTAATCTCATGCTGTTGAAGAAGTAATTCCATATGTCCCTTGCAAAATCACAATGTAATGGTAAATGGTCTACCGATTTCCCACTATGTTTGCACATACAACATCAGTCCATAATTATAATTCCCCTCCTTAGATTATCAATGGTTAGGATCTTCCCTAGAGCTGTTGTCCAGACAAAGAATGCAGCCTTAGGAGGTGCTTTACTCCTCCATATGTTCTTCCATGGAAAATTGGGCCTAGTTTGAGCTGAAAGTATGTCATAAAAGGAGCGAACCGAGAATTTCCTTTTCTTAGAAGGTCTCCATTCCATCATGTCTTCAGCTGAAACCCCAACAATGATGTTATACAGCAGGTTGAAGACCTCCTCCAGCACACTCACTTCTCAATCTTGTGCCTCCCTAGTGAGGTTGATATTCCATACCTGTGAACCATGACTAATTGCCCTCACATCAGCCAGCATAACTTCCTTATCTCGTGTAATTCTGAAAATATTAGGATAAGCATCATTAAGAGCCGAATATCCCACCCACACATCCTCCCAAAAGCTAATTCTGTTGCCATGCCCCAAACACAGCCGAGTGTTACTCGAATAATCACCCCACCCTTGCCTTATATACTTCCACAACCCAACCCCATAAGCCCCCCTCCCCTCATTAGAACACCAACCCCGTAAGCCCCCTCCCCTCATTAGAGTGCTCTTCAAAAGTGTGATTCGCCCCCTTTCGATAAGTATAGCCTTTTCCACCCGGCTAACCTACGTTATAATTTCTCTAACACCTTCTCCCAAATTGTCTTGACTTTGAAAGTTGCTCCCAACGGAAGACCAAGATACTTCAATGACAGCGAAGAAACCATACAACCCAATATGTTAGCCAATCCTCTAATATTTCTTACCTCACCCACCGCAACCATCTCTGTTTTAGCAAGGTTTATCCTTAATCCGGATGTCGCTTCAAAACATAGTAAGATGGCCTTCAAAGATTGAATATGTTCTGCCTCATCCTCACAAAAGAGCAACGTATCATCTACAAACAAGAGATGAGAAATAGTGGTAGAGCCATGATTAGCCCCCGCTGAAAATCTTGAAAAAAAAAAAAACTCCCTCTACCGCAGCCGACACCATTCTACTAAGAGCCTCCATCACAAGCACAAATAAGAGTGGTGATAGTGGATCACCTTGTCGTAGCTCCTGCAAACTATTAAAGAAACCCACATGATCACCATTTACCAAAACTAAGAACCGAGCCGTTGTCACACAATGCTTTATCCACCCTTGTCATCTTTCCCCAAAACCACATCTACTTAATAAATAAAACAGAAAGTTCCAATTGACATGATCATAGGCCTTCTCGATATCCAGTTTACATAAAATACCCAGTACTCCCGATTAAGCCTGTTGTCCAAGCATTCATTAGCTATAAGAACCGAATCCAATATTTGTCTACCTCTCACAAATGCATTTTAGGACTTAGAAATAATCTTATCCATAACAGTGCTTATCCTGTTGGCAAGAACCTTGGCAATTATCTTATACATACTGCCCACAAGGCTAATAGGCCTGAAATCTAGCACCTCTATTGCACCTACCTTTTTAGGAACAAGTGCAATAAAAGTAGCATTTAAACTTTTCTCAAATTTTCCAAATGAAAAGAATTCCTTAAAAACCTGCATAATCTCCCCTCCCACCACCTCCCAACAATCTGAAAAAATGTCATAGTGAAGCCATCCAGACCCGGCGCTTTATCCTTATTCATCTTTCTGATTACTAGTTGTACCTCTTCCTCTTCAAATGGTCGCTCTAACGAAACCATGTTGTTTTGATCAATGGCCTCAAAAGCTAGACCATCTACTTTTGGTCTCCATGCATACGGTTCCGTTAACAATTGTTCAAAGCGTCCAGCAACATGCTCTCTAATTACTGCTTGATCTGATGATAAACCTCCATCAACAGTCATGGACTCTATGGCATTAAACCTCCAATGTGAGTTTGCAACTCGATGAAAAAACTTTGTACATTTATCTCCCTCCTTAAGCCACAATGCCCTTGACTCTTGCCTCCACGAGATTTCCTCCATTAATATTAACCTTTCTACCTATGAGACAACTTGGCCTTTGCGTTCATTCTCTTCTTCCACACCCTCCAGTCTTTGCAATTCTTGAAGGAGATTCTTCTTTTGTAATGTTACATTACCAAATACCTGTTCATTCCATGTCTTCAAATCCACCTTCAAAGCTTTCAATTTTCTAGCCAAGACCTTGCTCAGGGTGCCCTCTGGTTGATATGAATCCCACCATTGCCTAACCACTTCCACAAACCCCTCCGCTTTAAAACACATTCTCAAATTTGAAAGGTCTTCTACCGCCTGAAATTCCTCCACAATCTAACACTATGGGAAAGTGATCAGAGCATGCCTGAGGAAGTCTTTTCTGACATAACTCTGGAAATTGTGTTTTCCATGAAGGATAAATGAGGAAACGGTCCAGCCTTGACCATGCTTGGTTGTTAGACCAAGTATAGTCACCTCCCATGAGTGGTAAGTCCATGAGTTCTAGTTTGAATATTAAATCTGAGAATTCCACCATAGCTTGATTTTGTCGCCCCCATCCCGATCTTTCGCTGGAAAATCTTGTCACATTGAAATCCCCCCAATACACCAAGGAACATCCCACCAAGTACATAGGCCTGCCAGCTCATCTCAAAGCAACCGTCATTCACCATCCATGTTGGGGCCATAAACCCCTGCAAAGGCACATTCAAATCCATCTACGTAATTCTTCAAGGAACATCCCACCGAGTAATCTCCCACAAATTCATCAATATTCTCCACTACATTCTTGTTCCACATGACCAAAATTCCACCCGAAGCACCCTTTGAAGGTAAGTATGTCCATCCAACATATTGGCAGCTCCAAATACTCCGAATAGTTCTTCTTGTAATAATCTTCAACTTTGTTTCCTACAAACAATGAATGTCCATCTTCCATTGTCTTAACAATGATCTTATTCGAAGGCGTTTATTAATCTTATTCAACTCCCTAACATTCCAAATAAGAATTTTGGGCTTCATTTATCAACAAATCCAAGCCCTCCTTTTATTCCTACCACGACTTGCACTCCCCTCCTTTCTAGGAGTGTTACCCACATGGTGCGGGGCGGGGGCACCCCCTCCCCCGCACCATGCGGGGAAGGAGGGTTTCCTACCCCGCCCAGGTACCAGGGGTGGGGTTGAAACCGCACCCCGCCCGACCCCCCTCTCAACTCAATGACACATAGGGTCTAAAAAAAATTTTGAGCCAAAATTTTTTTTAGACCCAAATTATAATATAATTTCAATTATAAATTGAAATTTATACATTCAAAAAAAATATAAACTCATCAGATTTTTATTTTTGATTGCCTTGGAACCACAATGCTTAAGTATGATTATTGTATTGTCTTGGCCTTCTATATAATGGTTGGCCTAGGAGGCAAGGCAATCCATTAACTTAAATGCAACTTCAAGTTTCTAACAAATTGTATATATTCATATACAATATATTTAAATAAATTATTTATATAAATATTAAAAATTATAATTTTTTATATTAAAAAAGGGAAGGGTGCAGAGCGGGGGACGGGGGGCGGGGGGCAGGGCCCCGCTGGGGTCAACCCGCCCCCGCATGGGGTGTTCCATTATGGGTGGGGGTAGGGGCAGGGGTTGGGTAGTGGGGGGCGCGCCCCGGCTGCCCACCCCTACTCCTTTCCATCATAGTTTGTGGACCAATCGAGCTGCTTCAACTCCCTACTTCTTTTTGGCCCTGTTCCTTGTTGTAGATGCCTTGCCTCAATGGCTATTAACAAAGCCCTAAACAAGTCAGCATATCCCTCACACAAAATCCCCACCACACTCTGCAATTCCTCCACCTTTTTTAATACCTAGTCAGTAGGTAGAGGTGGCATGATACATATCGGTGAACTCCTCCCCTGTGGACTCCTCTGATGTAGACGGCTTAAAAAGAATCAGTGATCCATCCCCTTCCACCTCCCCCTTCTCCACCTCCTTCCCCCTCTCCAGCACCCCCAAATCTTCCTCAACCAGTGACTCCTCTCCCTCCGTCGGCAAGTTCTGTGACTCCTCTTCCTCCATCGGCTACCGAGGACACACCTCCATCGACAAGCTTTCCTCAACCAATTCACATTCTAGAACCTGGTTCACTTTGGCAACCCAGGACACATCTACAATCACTCCAAAACCCCCCAAAATTTCCCCCTCCTCGTAATCAGGCTCCTGAAAATCCGTCACAGACCCTCTATGTTTACGGATGTCGAGCACTCCCTCTTCCCTCTCCGGCAACAGCACTAGCTCCGGCGCACCACCAGAAGACTCGCCCAGGACCGGCGACATTTTGTGTGAGTGGTGGCGCAGTCGGAACAGGCTCTGACGCCGTCGTGATAGGCCATGTGTCCCCCGATACGCAAGTTTCGGCCCACTGGCTTCCACACCCATAACGGGCCTTTCCCCAAGTTTGGCCCTCTCGCACGCCCAGACTCCTTTCTCGAGCCCAGTCCTTCAAGACATCCTTCCGCAGGCGCAGCCCCCATTAACACCCTCTACACACCGTTCGACCCATTCTGTATCAACACGCCCCCATATCACCTCCTCTCCTTTATCTTCCTCAACCACCCGTATCAAGCCAACTAAGTTATATTACATATCACTTGATTTTGCATCTCTGACAGAGCCCTCAGTAAACTTTTCTTATTAAGGCCAACATCTCCCCTGCCATCACCCCCCTACACTTCTCCTCTGCTAATACAGTGATAGCACCTCTCGTAACAAGACTAGCAGGACCTCGAGCACTGGATTTTTGAAAAGCCTCCAAATACGATTTCAGGGGTTGAGCTGCCGACGTTGCTACCACCATTGGAGGAGTTGACCCAACTACACGGCCTTCTCTGCCTACCTCCCTCAAAACCTCCACTAGTTTTCTCCACCCCCTCCCATCTCTCCCTTCAGGAATGAGAATACTGTTTCTCTGACCCCCCTGTTTGAACTCCACCAACGACATGAATGAACCTTAGGAGTTAGCACACCTTTGGGCTATGAAGCCCCTATCCCCTTCTCTGTGAGCTGAATAAAACTCCCTTCTTCCCACCTTCAAGCAATCCTCCAAAGCTTTAGTGAACCACCATGCCGAGGCTAACTCCAAGTGAAGACTTCTCACCAACTTCCACCCCATTTCTGTATTGTTCACCCATCGCCCAGCTCTAACTACCTCAAAGAACTTACGATCAATAACAATAGCATTCAACATGCTCATAGTCCTACTCATATTTGCAATAATCACTCACTCAACCTCCCATGAACAGCATTACCAGCCAAACAAATGAAAAACAGAAAAGTGTACGGAGAGGGGGAAAAATAGAGAGAAAAATTGGAAGGCCACTATTTCATGGCATACAATATTTAATTTTCATTTAATGACATATATAATGGGAGTGGATGATTTGGCTAAACAGGATCTTTCCTAGGATTGAACATAAAATTGAAGGGTCTTTATGGATTGGACACGGCACTAAAGGGTCTTTTCGGGTAAATAAAATAAAATTAGCAAATAATAAATGGTTGAAGATCTTAGGCTTCAAAATTATTTAGAGTTTCAATGTTTAAAGTATACAATTCAAAGGAGACAATAGAGAGATTATGCTTATTCTTACCTGCAACTGGCTGCGAATAAATTCCAGCTTTGATTCCTGAAAAAATTTAGATTGTTTGAACAGAGCTATAAATGATAAATTTTCTTAGTAGTTACAGAAAATTTAAAAATAACAGAACCATACTTGGTCCTGAAGTGCTTCTTTAAGCTGGGAAATCAAGGTAGCCCTAGTTGCCTCTGCACTCTCAAGTTGCCCAACACATTGCTTAAGAATATCCTCCTGTTCGTGCAGCTCATCCACTACAGTAGATCCCAGCTGATTTCCTGATGTCATTATCCACAAAAGGGGGAACCAATCAATACATTTTGGCAGAACACGTAAGCGTGTCTGACAAACTGATATAGGCTAGAACAAATATTTTAACTTAGAACAACATTTTTGTTCACAACCTACAAATTCTCTCCCTCTCCCCTGCACGTGGATATCTGTGTGCAATCATTGTTCGTTGCTGTTCTCATCCATCTATTTTTTACTTTGAAGCCCTATTGGTTCAACTTAACTGTGGAGCTCTCTTTCTCTCTCTCTGTCTGTACTTGCATATCTGTGTGCAATCATAGTTCACATTGTTCCTATCCGTATAACTTTTACTTTAGGCCCTATTGGTTCAACTTAACTGTGGGGCTCGATTTATTGTTTGATAAACTGCTGGTTTCAAAAAACTAGCTCAAGTTTTTTTATGAGTTTTTTTCAAAATACTAGCTCAAGATTTTGTTGCTGTTGTTTTTTAATGTGGAAATGGCTTTTCTTTATCCATCGGCATTGATTCTTGATGTACCTCTACTTGCTTGGAATAACAAATATATACTTCAGTAAAAAAAGAACTTCATGGACCTCCTATAAAGGTGCCATACCCTACACATCATACCTCACACAAGTCAAGGTCACTAAACATCACAATTATAAGACTTTCTATAGGGCCTAGCTTTAATTATATTTTAGTAGTTCTAATTTACTACTGCACAGCATCTGTATTTCAAGACAATAATTCTATTAAAACAACTTTGCAAATAAATCATACATTTGCCTTTAATCATCATCATGTGAGGTAGGGAACGCGGAGCTCTTTGAATAAAGTAGCATGTCAAAACATCAAACCCTACTGCTGAAATCTTACCTTGTGTTAAGGTACATTCAACATCTTCCTCAATTTTACCCACATGATGTACAGTGGCATTACACTTGCTTAAGGCAGCTTCTTCAGTAGGATGTTCATCAAGAACAGATTGAAATGCAGTTAATATTTTCTCCGGAAGACCTCCAACAGCCAATTTCTGAAGTTAGCATAACCAAAAAGCAATAGCCAACATCAATATATATCAAAATGCAGACAAAAGGGCAACAGATTAGAATTAGATACCACAAGCTAAGTACTTACAATTCTAACTGAGTTTGCATCCCTCTTCACTATCTTGATTGGATTTGAACTCTTTCCATTACTCACAGACAGGGGAGGAGGATTCTTACCCAGCATTTCATCTTTGAGGCTCCGCCCTCGAGAACCAAAAACCTTCCTTTCTTCCCATATGTCAACCTAAACAAGCAAACACGACAAACCCAAAATCCCCCCCCCCCCACCCCCCAAACAGCAAAAAAATAAGTCGATGAATGAAGTGATGAGAGTAGATGCATGGTGAAAGCAACATTCATGAGTCATGAAGCAGCATGAAATACAGAAGGGTGGACACTAAGGGCAGATTTGGGGGGTGAGATGAGAATTTTATGTTTTGTTTTAGTGTTTAAAATATTATGTTTTAGTATTATTATTGTATTGAGATTTGAAAAAGTTGAATTGGAATTTGAAAAAGTTAAATTGTTTATTATATTTTGTATGGGAATTTGAAAAATGTGTAATGATGAGATGAGATGATATGAGAATTTTGTGTCTCATCCCACGCCCCAAACCTGCCCTAAATTGAATTACTCCATTATACGATGGCAATTCAAGCCAAACTTTTTTTTGCATGGGGCCATATATTTGGAAGACAGTCGTTAGGTATTGTAATTAGAGCACAGTTTAAGAAAGAAAGGGTTGAGCCAAGGGAAATTTTCTCCTAAAGTTTTTTTTTTTTTTTTTTTTTTTAAACACCTCTGTTGATGCCATTTATTGGCAGCAAGTCACTGTAATATTTACAAAACCATGCCCAAAGTAGAATAAAAATAAAATTATAGATATACTTAGAATCCCCAAACTGGTACTCATTAAACAAGAAATTAAAGGACGATGATTCATAGTCAATTAGAGCCTTACCAGTCTGGTTACTGCTTTCTTTCCATATTCATCACCATTTTCGTAAACATGCCTGAGAGCTGCAGGAAGAGCTTTCCAGAATTCATTCACAAACTCACTGCCTTTCCGCCTACTATTTTGCAAAATATCATTGGCCAAATACAGAAAAGAAACACGCTGCTCCCTCTGAGAAGAGTTGAACAATTTAGCCCACGTTTCCACAATCTGTTTTGCCTTCTTCCGATGAGAGATACACCAACGAGACAAAGCTGATGCAAATATAAAGAAAAACGTACCACAACTCCAAATTACAGTATAAACCAGCTCACCGGTTGAACTACTGGCTCAACCTATTGATCACATAAACATTCAATATAATTAAAAGAAAAATACAAAGTTCTATAGATGTGTTCCTTTAGGGTACTTTTTATAGAGTATTTGAAAAAAGAAAAAACATATTACTTTTAATAATTTTAAAAAAATCACCATTCTGCAAATTTAGACTAGTTAACGCGTTCATTGGCTGTCATTCGCTGGTATAATCTAATCCAACCATTGATCTGTCCTGTTCAATCCAGTTCAAGTGATGAACCCAATTGGCAATGAGGCCTGATTCACTGTTCAACCAATTGAACTGTGTGGTCTGCTCTAGTTTTTGAAAGCATAGGTTTATCTTACTGTAAAATTACTTCCTAGCATCAGAACTTGCAATGTCAAAGGGTAGAAAAACTATGTTAAGAATTGAGGTACTTCGACACCTTCAATTTATCAAGTGTAATGCCAAAAGTACTAAATATAGAAATAAGCAATATAATGAAAATTAATTATGCAGAGCTTGTTTGGATGTCAGATTCACGGCTCAGCTGCTTGGTTTGTTTGGATTTCAAAGACTCAAAACCCAGAGACATTTTAGACGGTGTTCTTCTCAAACACTCAAAAACATCTACAATGCAAAAATGGTTAGAGTGATTTCCAAAAGCATCCAAAAAAAGTAAATAAAAAATTCTAAAAAACGCAATATTAAAAAGAAATTTTTAAAAAATAATGTAGAAAATGGGGAGGAGGGGCAGAGAGGGGGAGGGGGAGGCCACCCCTGGGTTGGCTGGGATCAAGTCCCAGAGGTGGCTGATCTGGCCAGCAAGCAGCTCCATGTGATTGCCAGGGTGAGGGGGTGGGTTCACCCATCCCATCCCCCCATGAGCTTGGAAGGCTTTTTCTTTTTCTTTGATTACAAATTTTTTATTTTTCGCATCTTGTACTTCTAGTTATTTATTACACCGTCCATAAAAACTTTTCCCAAAAAAATTTTCCATCCAAAAATATTCTCAATGGGTCCCATCACTTTCACAAAAGCCTGTAAAACTCCTTTAAAAAACTTCTCATTACTATTCATGAGGTTTTTAAAAACTCTTAACATCCAAATATCACCTTAAGAGTTGAGACCCAGACTACGAGTTGAGATCCATTCAAGCTTATTGTTAGCAGGGATAATGTAATCAATTAAAAAAAATCATAATTTGTTTTCCCTTTTTGATAATTAAACCATTTTTCATTTGTGAGATACTGCATTCAAGCTTCACATAGAAATATAAGAGGTAGCGTAAGGTGAGGTATTTCTGGATGCCTAAAAAGTATGGGAATTAGCTAGCTTTGTAAAGTCTCTTATCCCATACAAGAAACCTGAGATCAAATACTACCTACAACATGGACCAAAAGCATATTGACTCCCATGATACTAAATAAGATCGTTTCAACAAAAGTATGTCCAGCATGCTTAGAGTAAGAAGAAAACAGAAATTAGGGGAAAACCAGATGCAGTTCTGGCGTCACAACCAAATATATAAGGGAGACAAGTAATTCTGGTAGGTAAAATAAGATATACCGCAAATATTTGTTTCAGTTATGTTCTATTGCTAACTCTGCCACAAAAAAGAAACATGTCATGCTTCCTCTAATCAATTTTGAAATTACATAAGAATTCACTGTGCATGGTGAATTTATAACCGAATGCCACACAGGAAACCAAAAAGCAATCAACCATGAAACATGTTATGACTACGACTCAGATATAAGTATTGAGATTTCGTTGCAGGATACATTCAATGCTTTGCTGCGAATTGTTGAGTTTCGACAATTTCTCAGCCAAAACCTGTCCGTCAAATTCGCTGTTGCTCATTATGCCGTTGAAGAAGTTTTACATATCGTGGGGATGTCCTATACCTTAAAAAATAAAGTGTAACAATTCGGAAGTGACAGAGTAATCCAGACTATCAGCAAAAAATAATGGCAGAAACAAAAACAGGTAAAACCATCACTTATAAATGCTAGCAGTTTTCATCATTTTCCAAATGCATAATAAATACATCTTTACATTGATAATACAAATCATTCTTTTAAGCAATAAGGTGTGAAACATAGGGTCATTGTATGTGCTTCATATCACACCATGTGAACTAAAACGCACACCAGAACACATGCTTAATATTAACAAAAACGTGTGCATGTAAGGGTTAGTGTGTATGTCACAGGTGCTACCATACCCAGTAAAATGGAAGAGTAAAAACTGTGATCAAGTGAGAATGTGAAAATTGTTCTGAGGTTCCAGCCTATACCACAGTGATACTGCGAAGTTTATTGTAGAATGCAGATCAAGTTTAATTAAAGGATAACAGTCTCCACTGTATAATGGAATTCCAAATTCCTTAATTAAGAGGAAAAAAAGTACAGCATATTTTCAATAAAAATTCTAAACTTACTTCTGAAACACATGCCTTAGCCTTTCTTAGCTTTCTCTTCCCTCGGAAGAACCTGATAGAGACATCCCACAGTAAGACAGGGAAATCACAAAGAAAAATTTCAGAAAGTTCTAGCGGTAGACAACTAATTCCAAATTGCAATTACAATTTATTTACCGAAATAGTGGAAGTTTTCTTATATGTGTATAGATGATTGTCAGACTCAGTATTTGCCACTTAACTCTAAAATGTTTGATAAAGTTAATAACAATCAAAGCACGGCGAATCACACGCAACACATAATATTTTCCATTGAAAAGGGAGTTCCATTCACTTTTTTCGATAAGTAAAAAAAAAAAAAAAGTTCCAGTCACTTGATGCCTATATGATGATTAGTATTATTTTTTTCTCATTTAACGGATCACCACAGCGTGAAAGGCATTGTCCATTCTATTACCAAGAAAACGAGTAAAATGAATTTAAATCGAACTGATTATCTTACATTCCTCGTCATTTAAACTAATGTAACGAATATTTTTTAAGAATAAAAATAAAAAGTAACACGGCGCACCCTACCTGAAATAACTGGTTGAAAACTGGCTAGTTTTACGACTGGAAAGCCTATAATACAAATGAAGCAGAAGATTCAGAATCTTGAAACTCTTTTAAAGCGTTATTTTTCCCTTGAAAATTTCCACTAGAAGTTCTCCACAGCCGAAACAAAGGCCTAGGGTTTTGTCACATAATATGCAACTGGAAACGCGGAAAGCGCATAACACATATTTCAAGTCAAATAATGAATAATTCAGAATCAGGTTAAAATGAAGGGGGAAAAAAGAACCATGATTGAAGAGTTGAGCTTTACCACAGAAAAGGTAGGCGATGAAGAAGAAAGTTCCACTCGATTAGAGAGCTGAAGAATGGCTCGGGGATTGAATACACAGATTTGTTGGACTCAAGAACCCTAGAACAGAACAGAGACAGCCCGTTGTTCTCGCACGGATAGTCGAGAGAGAGGCCGATGTGGAAATCAGTCGTGGAGAGAAATTAGATTGTTTAAAAAATAAAAATAAAAATAAAAATAAAAATAAGAAAAAAGCAAGAGAATGGAATTTGATAAATCAGATGTGCACAGGTGACACGTGCGGTGACTCTCCAGTTCGTGTACGGCGAATTTTACAATTTCTGGAATTGAACAAAATATTAAATTCATGTTAAAAAAATAAACGAAAATTAATTATTTCTTTGATTGATAATAATCATTCTCGTTTATTCATTTATTGAACAATATCAATTTATGTTCAATTTTCAAATCATATGAATACCGTTTGTCTAGTCATCCACAAAAACTGCCCAAAATCAGATTGATTTTATAACGTTAAACATGGGTCAGAGTGAGGATGATATGTTGATGAGGATAACTTCTATTATAAAACTTAAGTTTGATAAATATTGGGAGAATACAGATAGGATGAATATGATTATTTATGTAGCTTTTATCATTGACCCTCGATATAAGATTATAGTCTTGTCGTATTGGTTAAAAAAATGCAAAAGGGATGAATGCGAAGATAGAATTAAGGCCAAAGTAAGATTGCTCATGAATCGTTTAATTGAGCAATACCACGAGTTTTATGGACTAGGTAGTGGAAGATCAAATATGGCTCATAGAAGTTCCTCAAGTATTACTAGTGATGACTTTGACTGTGAAGATTTTAATACAACTCTATAGCAATATATTGAGAAGCAAAACAGTTCAGTACTTAACTCGGACTTGGATAGATATTTGTCGGATGTGATTGAACCAAAAATACCCGAGTTTGATATTTTGGATTGGTGGAATAATAACTCATTTAGATATTTCATCCTTGCGGAGATCGCACAAGATGAATTGGGCATCCCTATTTCCACCGTCGCATCTGAATCCGCATTCAGCACCGGTGGACATGTAATAGATCCATACCGAAGCTCATTAGCTCTGAAGACTGTCCAAGCATTAATTTGCACGCAAAATTTATTGACTTATGAAGCACTCAGTTCTTAGGAGGTCGAGGAGCATGTAGAACGTGTTGACATCGAAAGTAAACACTTTTATTTGTTAAGTTTGATTTTTTATTATTAATTTATCAATTTAATTTAACCTTTACATTTTTTTCTGCTTAAGGTAACCCTCTCCCTTCAACTTCAGCAACTTAAGCAACTTCAACTTCAACTTAACCCTCTTCTTAATGTTCCATTTATTTTTGTAATAATTCATTGTAATACTCTGTTTGTTTGGTTTATATTATTTTTCCTTCTGTATCAAAATTCAATTATCTTGTAGATTCTTTAGGATGAGGAAGAAGAAGCAGCAATTAATGCAGAGAGTAATGTTGGTTTGTTCTGATTTCTACTATCTTTGCCATATAATGATGAGTTTATCTTGTTTCTAGTTTTTTCTTGTAACTGATTGAATTTGTTAATGTATATGGTGAACACCCCATGTACTTGGGCTTGCAAAATCTATGTACGAGTACAGGAATGAAAATGACAAAAAGGCAATGAAATTGCTTGGTCTAGATTTTGATGCCAATAACTATATTGTATGATCATATATGATAGATCTTGAGCTCCAAACTCCTGACTTCCTTTATAAAAATTCAACTACAAACAGACACGCCAAAGATGCAAATAATTTAAGAATGAAAATTATGAGCATGACAAAAAATTTTAAAAAAAAAAAAAAAACCTTCAAGCCTTTAGATTGCAACCAAAACCCGTCAAAAGGAATTGAGCCTTTTCATAGACCCTTAGACATGTAAATGAGTTTCATAAGCTAGACTCTTGGCTGATCATTCGATGGATAACCATTAGTGCTGTACTTTTTCTGTTGACTGGGGCCACTCTGAAATATGCCTTTGAAAAAATTGTGTATCGGTGATTATAAATAGATAATAGTTTCTGCTACTTCCCATTCCTAAGTTCATATTATAAATAGATAATAGATTCGCCTCTAGTTCATCTTTTAAGCTCATTTATCAGAGATAGACATTGATGCAATCTTAATGTATGCAATCCTGATGCAAAACAGATTTTGAAGTAGTATTAAATACTTAAATATTCTCTTCTATGATCTCATTTCTATGCTCATAAATCCATTTTGCTTTGCCATACTCGACCAATGGCTTCAAGATAAAAGGCTAGCTTCAAAGAATTATGCAAGTTCTATTGGTGGAATATACTCTTCAAAGAACTAGCTTTTCCAAATTAAGTCTCTTGGTTACCACGATGAAGTACTTTCTATCAAAATTGGTCTGAATGCCCTTTCCATCGGAAGTGTATCTTACTTATATAGAAAAATATTTACATAGTAGTGCCAGATTTCCTGGTTTCATGGGTTGTGATGATAATATAGACAAACATCTTATGTCAAACTTGTTTGCTGTAGTTGAGCATTGGGAAACAGTGGAAGGAGCTTCTCGATTATAATGAAACAATAGGATTTATAATCCATGTAAGGATGCATTATTCAAGATGTGAAGACTAATGCATTTTGATATTTGTAAATTTATGTTTTAGTTTAATTAGTTGTGATGTATTATTAATTCTTTTGTTTTGTAAATTTATGTTTTAGTTAATTTTGTGATGTATTATTATTTATTTTATTTTTTGTAAATTTATATTTTGCATTGTGATGTAACGACAATATTATTTATTTTATATTTTTATTTATTTTATTTGTTAATTGATTTTTTTTATAAAAATCTGTTAAAAATGTTTAAATTATTTTTTTGAAACAATCTGGACAATTTAAGCATATCATAATTTTCTTTAAAAAAACAAGTGCTATACAAACATTTTTTTAAGTTTTAAAGTATTTTAAAAACAAATAAAATAAAATAAAAACCGGATTTATCCAGTTATAAACCGGATTAAATCCGGTTATAATCTAGATATTTGGTTACAATTCGGATATTCGGATTAAATCCGGGCGGATAACCACTCGGATTTTAGCATCCGCATCCGGTTATGGCCGGATATTCGGATCTGGATCCGGATGAACACCCCTATATATTCCCATTATTTTTGTAGACATAATATCTTAAGTCCGTTTAGATATTAAGATGAGATAAGATGAGATGATTTTAGATAAATGTTGAAAATTGAATAAAATACTATTAAAATAATATTTTTTAATATAATTATTGTTTTAAGATTTGAAAATTTGAAAATTTTTATTATATTTTATGTGATAATTTTAAAAAAATTATAATAATTAAATGAGATTGAATGAAACCGTTTATGTATCCAAACGGAACCTTATTGAAAATGCGTGTATATTCTATTTATTAGAGTGCATATTTCGAAAGTGGGTGTAAATTGAATATTTTCACCATTTAATAATGATTAATGATACAAATACAATTTTTTTTACTTTAAAATAAGAATATTTATGTAAAATAATGTTGTTTTACAAAAAAAAAATATATATATCCTTCGTTTTAAATATAATTATATAAAAATGATTATTTTTCTATTATTTTTCTTTAATAATAGGCTGACTCAGTATTTTTCTTTTAATTATGTTTTTTTTTTTTATAAAAAAGAACTCATTCAATTCATTTAAGAGGACATACAACTTTGACTTCGAACAACAAGCCAATTACAAACGTTAGTAGAATCTCAGTACACTATTGTGACTGACATTGTCTAGTCCAGACGGCTTATCTCTAAAGACCGAAGTCTAAGAGATAGCACAACTCTGTTCCCAACAGAATTCACAATAACCAAACATAAAACTCCATACCTAACTAGGCTGAGTATGGAGAAATCAAACCCGAACATCACCGACAACGCGGAGGGGGGACAACACCCTTTAAACCTAAGTCCGAAGGGACAAATGTTTTTGAGTTTTTTGTTTTCTTGAAAATAAAAACAATGCATAATTTAAATAAATAGAGAAAACACTATAAAAAGGAAAAAACAGTGTACAAAAAACGCCTCGAAAGGGAAAACCGACGATCAATCTTGGAAGATCTAGAATCGCCGGTTCAGGAGTAGCCGCGCATTGCTACGGCGAAGAGCTCCTTGGTGGCGCGTGAAGGACACGCGCCGACGAGCTCGAAAATTTCGTCCCGCGCGTGCAGGCTACGCTCCACTCCGGTTGGGGCCGTGTTTGGTGGACGTGTAGATCGACGGCTGGGCAACCTTCTGGTGGGGCGCGTGTTGACTATAGGGGCCCGGAAGATCACGAACGCCGATACTCCCTTTGTTTGGCCTGAAAAAACAAAAAAACTAAAAACAAAACAAAAAAACCAGAAGGCGGGAGGGAAGAGTGAGGGGGGAAGGAGCCGAAGCTCCCATCCCCTCGAGCCGGTCAGAAAGTTTTAGAGAGAGCGGGAGTTTTTGTGTTTTAAAGAGAGCCGATCAGGTCTTCTTTTAATTATGTTGATTGGAGTATCTTCGGCCCAAACCTGTCATTATGGGGAATTGAATTATTAATCTCTTAAATGTTTGGAGACTTTTTGTTTTTGAAATAACTATACTTTAATTGATTAAACAATCAATACATCTCTACCTCGACAATAGATTGAATACATAATCGACGTCGTTCCATTTTCACACTTGGACAAGATAGATTAAGGCCCGGCCTGCATAGTAAAAAAATTTCATCTTATTTTATTATTAATTTTTTTTAAAATTTTTACATAAAATATAATAAATAATTTAATTTTTTCAAATTTTAAAATAATAATAATATTAAAAAATAATATTATAATAATATTTTATTCAACTTTAAATTTTTATTTAAAATCATCTTATCTCATCTCATTATCTAAACCATACTTAATAGCAAATTTTGCTAAATAGTGAGCTGCTGAATAGGTATCCCTTATTGTGTAAACAACTTCATAATAATA
This sequence comes from Juglans regia, assembly GCF_001411555.2. Lineage (NCBI taxonomy): Eukaryota > Viridiplantae > Streptophyta > Magnoliopsida > Fagales > Juglandaceae > Juglans > Juglans regia. Next base: position 30,739,344 of record NC_049904.1, read on the forward strand.
AAACTTTTGTTTTCGCATTTAATCACATATTCCCATTATCGAATAAAACAAGTACGTGTAATTTAAACAATATAGGACTATTAAATCCAACAAGTTATTCCCAAAACAGAATACGAGAACACGTGTCCCGCGTCCACATATCCAATTACAAGTCCTCCTGTATATATAGATATATATTCAGCTGAGAATTGATTAAGGTCTCATAGATTCATAAGGTGGAGATAGAACTGAAAATAAAATAAAAATGCAAAAGCTTAAAAAAATTGCGGAATATAAATCTAAAAAACCAAAAATATAATTTACAGCATGCAACCTTTTTTTTTTTTTTTACAAAAAAAGAAAACTCCCAATAAGCCTCAAATTACTCGCTCTCAAAAAGGTACAATAGACAAAGAAACTCTCACACTTCGAAGAATCCAGACCAAAACACATTCTTGAAGACGACAACCATTGATCAAACCAGGATGACATCAAACTACGCAATCAAAGGCCAATTATCCCAGAAAGAAACCACGAGAAAGAATCGAGAAACTGTCACTGTCTCTCTTCTTAAGTCCTCATTTTCAATCAGAATTGCTGGAGCTGGAGCTGGAGCTAGATCTAGCCCCATGGGATTTTTCTTCCTTACTTTTTATATCCAATCTATCGGATATGCTCAAGAATCTCAGATGTTTCATAACATCCTTGTTCTGGTTTATCAATAGCCACTGTGCTACTTTCTTGGACACCAGACCCCATATCAGTTGATTCAATCTCCTCGGCAGAAGCCACTTGAGATGTTTCTACCGCTGCCGAATCCTTTGGACCCAACGCTTGTGGCAGCTCATGAACATTATCCTGTGAGACTTGCTTGAGAGCAATATGAATATCCTCCAGAGATTTTGCATCAACTGTTTTCAAGCTCGAATTGGATTCTACATGATCCTTGGATTCTCCCACAACTAGCCAATCATCAACCACACCGGGGAGGATGACTTCCTCCGCGTCTACTCCTTCACGAAGTTGCTTAAAAGCCAAGTTGATATCTTCAAGTGATCTTGCTTCAAGAACTGGGAGGCCCATCTCAGTCTTTGCTGGGTTTGAATCTTTGGGCAACAACTCAAATTCAGTACTCTCAACAACTTCTTTGACACAAAAGTCCCCAACTGCATCCAACTCTGACAGCAATCCTTCATCAATTTCTTTTATTTCATCAACTTCGTTGACATTTTGCTCGGCATGGGAAGAGCCATAAGCTTCTGCTGGATAGCTGAAGTCTTCTGAGACCTTCGTTTGGTCCTTATCAACAATTCCCCCAAGGACATCAGCTTTCAAATAGAGTCCACTGGAGGGCAATTTGTATTCAGGACTCCCATCTGGGATATCAATTTGGGTGGAAACAGACGCAGAGGAAGACAGATTTGGCCTAATTTTGCACTCGGGATCATGGACTATTAGCCCATCTTCATTGTCGGTCATTTTCACCACCTCTGAAGATTCTGTCCGGATATCATATGATTCCTGCCAAGTATCCAAGTAGCCATGATTAGTTTCCTATGTATATTGCTCTAGTTGATGCCCATACCAAAAAAATCAATCAAACAAGCCAACATGGCTGTCTGACTCTGACTAAGATAAAGAGGACAAATAAAATGCAGAGAGTCAAAGTGTCATCAATCAGACGTATTCTCTAAACATTCATGCCAAATACTCCCAAGCAAGAAATGCAGACATATTGAAAAAATCCAGCAAAAAAGAATTTTTTAAAGAAGAGAAGAATCCAAGCTGACACTAAGATTGTAGGTTACTAAGAATTACTATTGTAGGGCGAAACTATTATAAGCACCTCTCATGTAAGGGTATATTAATTCCACACTAAAGCTTGGGATATAAATATGAGCACCATACACCCGTGTGTTCAATAAATCAATTAAACATGTCTACCGTCTGATACTAGATCGAACACATTTATTTTCAAATTGGAGTTGCTCTCAATGTAGTATATATGGTAGAATATCCCCTTCTGCAGAACCCATCACACGGGTAGCAAATCCAGAAGAAAGCACCAAGGACCTAACAAAAAGGATGGCCACTTCATCCGTTAGGCTGGATGCCTAAATGACATGAGACAGAAGAGTACCAAATGTAACCATTCTGAAAAACAGGATGTTCAACAAATGTGCTACTTAATGAGACAAAAGAAAAGGTGTCAAGTCATCATTGAAGATACATATTTAAAATTTAATAAACAAGATCAATCTTTAAGTATTAGAGTCGCAAAATAACTAGGACCAGATATGACTTACTGTGCATTCATCATGGTCATCAAAGGATGCGTCAACCATAGGCTTATCTGCATAAGTCAGATGTTTTTCTGAACAAGATAGTGGTTTTTCTTCAGAAGGCACATATTGACTATCATAACCCAAAGAAACTACATCAACATCCAAATCTCGGTGGTGACCAGCATCAATTTTTGCATCAGAACCTGATGAGTGGACTTCATCCTGTTCGTAGCAATCGATTTCCTCCTTATTCAAGGACCAGTCCTCCCCACGTTCAGTTTCTGAAGTTGAATGATTGGAAAGAACAAGTATAACTTGCTCAGTTACCAGAGGAGGCTGTTGTTCCTCTGAGGAAGGAATGTGTTGGGGACACGAAGCCACCAAATCCAACTTTTCGCCCCCATCTTGGTGGCTGCTTTTGTCAATCTCTGCACCATCAACAATCGAGAACTGGACCTGATCATGTTCGGGCTGAAGAACCTCATTGATGTGCATCAAACCCTCCCCTATAGATCCATAGTCTGATGAATTTGATGAATAAACTTGATCCTGCTCCCGCTGAAAAGTTTCTATCTTCCTGATGGTATGCCGCTCAAATGGTTCAGTTTCTGAAGCTATCACTGACACATACTCGACCACCCCTGAAGGCCGTGGATGTTGTTCCTCTTTTCTAGACAAAGTTAAATTTTTAGAAGCCATCTGATAGCTTGAAGCCTCAGAATCTGGCTTCTCGTGCACAGCTTGATGGATCCCAAAAATAATCTCCGAATCATTACTCGAGGAGCTAACTTGATCCTGTTTATGAGATGAGCTATCTTTCTTATATACTATACCTTCCTCAACCGATCCAACATCAGTATAAGATGACCTTGAAGTACCTGAAAAATGTTCAACCACATATTCAGACCCATTTTGATCACCCAAGTTAACTCCTGAAGACTTGACCTGTGTAACATGACCCTTACTAGACTCCTGTACTTCCCTCAACCTTGGCTCCGTTTCATTATCTGGATGTGTCACTGAGGATGATCCATGAGTTTCTTCATAATTAGAAGAATCCTTCCCTTCTCTCTCACTGTACAATTCAGATTCCTTATCTGAAATGGGAATAGAAGTCACAACAGACACTGGAGGCAAACCCATTTTGGATATCTCCACTTGCAAGTCAGAAGAAATGGAGGGAAGGGAGAGGATCTTTTCACCTTCCGGGGGGCTTGAATCATAAACAGGTTCATGTTGATTTTCATCCACCCCCCCACTCAAAAAGTGGGAATCTGGCTCCTTAGGGGAAGGTAGGATTGCACTTCTAGATTCTTCAAGGTCATTGGCTCTTGGTTCCAAACTCACCGTTTCTTCTTTTGTAGCATACAGTACTCTCCCATCTATTTCTGGTAACGATGACAAACTTGATCTACTGCTGTACTCGTCTTCAACAGGTTCCATTTTTAAATGAATTTCACTAGTACTAAGTTCCAGAGGAATAGCCACCCCTCCTGTTTCAGACAATCCGGAATCCATTTCAGCTTGATTTCCAACTTGCCCCAATGTTATCTCAACCTCATCATCATGAATAAAATGTGGTGCTTCGAGATAAATTTCGCTAGTGCTAAGTTCCAGAGGAATAGCCACGCCTCCTGTTGCAGACAAGCCAGAATCAATCTCAGCATGATTTCCCACTTGCCCCAGTGTGATCTCAACCTCATCATGGCAAACATCCCTCCTCTGAACTTGTTCCATCTCCACTGAATCAATATTTTCATGAAATCCACTTCCACATTCAACAAGATCAGAAGCATGGTCTATGCTGGAGATGAGTTTTGTTTCTTGACAAAGATCTAGTTCATTGAGCTTCTTGTCATCTCTATCAACAGCAGAACTCACTGATTCAGTATCAGGAATAGAACTCAACTTTGATTCACTAACTTCACTTGACTGTCTCTCGAATGAGGAATAGCTTGTCCCCTCTGAAGTGAAGCGTTCTGGCACAAAAAAGGGTCTGAACCTAATAGCATGCCTGTCTTGCCTGGTACCCCCTAGGCCAGATGGTCCAATACTGAAACTTTCATGCCTACGGAATAATGTATCTTTCTGCTGAAATGTCGTAAACTCTTGCTGAAAATTGTCTCCCTTGAGATCAGGTTTTTCTTCATTTGGGTCATAAGGAAGATCAAAAGGGTTTCGTATTGGCAACAATATAGATGGTGCCGAACCAGGTGGATCATAGGAATCATAAGGGAGATCAAAAGGATTATGTCTTGCCGTTGAAATGGGTGGAACATTAAAGAAGAGATCAGCGCCATCTAAGTCTATCAAATTCTTCTCAGCCATCAATCTCATGTTTTTCCGTGCTCTCCTCCTTGCAATGAGATTCTCCAGGCGCTGGTTCCTCTCCAGCTCGGAAGTCCCCAAATCCATGAGATTCTTTTGGTCATCCTCTGTCCACTTAATTGCCGATTTACTTTCATCCTCCTTGCCTCCCTGTGCTTCTTCCTCGTCATCTTCATTTTCATCAGCGCCGTCTTCTTCGTCTCCATGAATTTCCGATTCTTCATCTGACTCAACGCTGGCATCGTTACTTTTACAAGAGCGTTCTGAAGCAGCATCTGACTCATCATCATGGGACATATGAGCAGGCTGTGGAGCTTTTGGATCCAGAAGTGGGTGAAGCTCCTCAAGGATTGGAAAGATGTCGGCCATTGAAGCATCCGGTGAGGAACTCTCTGCCAGATCAGACCCTTGGTCCGAAGACTCATCATCACCATCCTCATCATCATTAGGAAATAAATCGAAGTGATCTCCACTATGAGCATCGGCCAACTCTCCCGGGCGCTTAACATTATCTTCCACTTCAAGAATCTCATCTCCCGCTTTGTGAACCACAAAACATTGATTCTCGAGAGCTTTCCCATCATTTAACATGCATTCAATCCCCAAGTTCTCCTCGTGAAATTCACCCTTCTTTTCCAACTCCAAACCATTAAACTTTCCCCCGACTTCCCCAGTTACTCGCCTCTCTAACTGAATTTCCCGGGAACTATGATCATTCAGTGGCCTATAATCAGCCAGGCCATCATCTATTCCAACCTTCCCAACTTTATCTTCCACCGAACTAGCCCCTTCAGTATCCTTCTCTAACTGAATTTCCCGGGAACTATGAGCAATCACTGCCACGCAGTCATCCAGACCATCATATGTATCAACCTTCCCGACTTTATCTTCTGCGGAACTAGGACCCTCAGTAGCCTCCTCTACTATGTCACTTCCCTTTCCTGTATATCTTTCTACAAGAAAGCTCTCGTCTCTCTCATCATCGACAACAACAGTGGTGTCCCTCGAAACCCTGGCCTTAAGAGATGCGACATCATGGGAATGGCTAACACTATCATCATCTTTTTCGATTTCGGGTACAATGTTTGGATGCCCAAAACTCAAAAGGGTCCCAAGAAGAACGGCAGTGCAGAACAAAACAGGGGATGCAGAGACCAAAAGGGAAAATAAAAAAGGAAAAGATCTGTACAGAAATAACACAAAACAGAGGATGCCCAAAAGGAATGGATGATTGTAAACTGATCTATAACATGTTCTGCTTGATATGATCACGATTTTTCTCATTTGAACTGCAATTTCCAGTTTTGACCCCATTTCTCTCTCACGCCGTGATGTTCTTTCCAATTCCAATCTCTTTCTGTAAACACAATACCAAAAACGAACCAACGGAACTCATTAGATCCATGGAAACGAAACCCCACAAGTAGACAAAATAAAATTGAAAAAAAAAAAAAACGAAAAAGAAAGAAAGAAGAAAAGAATTGGGAAACGATCCTAGCATAAACCCACATCTGAAATGGAAGCACACGAGATTTCGAGCAATTAGATGAAGATGAAATTACCTGAGAACTAGTGACTGAGAAAGTGATGCGTTTGAATATCTCCAGAGGGGAAGGAAAAGGAGAAGGGAAATGAAAGGAGATGTGAAGAGGAAAGACTGATCAGCTTGGATTGAGGAGAGCAAAGGAAAATAGAAGAAAAAGAAAAGAAAGGGCCAATGGCTCTGCTCTGCTTTTGATGCTTCTCCTTTTCCCTTTACTCTCTTTTTCGATTTTCAAAAGAAATGCTTTTACAACAAGAAGAAGAAATGATTTCGAGAGCGAGCTATGTGATCATATGATTTATTTGATCCTTAATCATTCAGTATTTTTTTTTTTTATCACAAGTATCGGTCGATTTGGAGTCCAATTCATCGGTCACATTTTCCAAATTATTTTGAACAGTATTATTTTGCCTCTTCAATTTATTCTGTATCCTTAATGAAACTATTATATATATTTTTTATTTTAAATATTTTTTAAACATATTTAAATATTTTTAAAAAATAAAAAAAATTATCACTATACTAATAATCATTTTTTTTAATTAGTAAAAAAATTAAATATATAAATTGATAAATTAAAAAGTCGTATAGTAGCATTTTCCAATTTATTTGATCGTTTAGGACAGAGAGACAAAAATGGGGGCAGTACGAAAAGCAGAGATGCATAGAAAAAGATTGAATGAGAAAGGCACATTATCACCGACGAAAAGTATACAAATCTCCAACTCACTCCCTCCACCCACGGCACTGGATTGATTTGAAACATACAATGATGTTCGTTGGTTTGTTTACCCTTTAATCCCAAGTCAGCATTGATCTGAGAATGGTGATCAAATTATTAAAGAGTATATTAGAATTAGAATGATTAACAGAGAGTGGAAGCGAGACTGCAATGGCAAATGGTGGAGTACACTGCATTTAATCGCCATCGCCACACCATAATTTAGTTTAGATGGATGGGGCTTTAAATAACTCAAGTTTAATGGTGGACAGTGTGGGGATAATCATGATCATGACATCCTCGGGGCCTGGACTCTCTGTTTACTACTTTGCTTTCTTCACAAGTTCGCTTGGAAAGTTGAAACAGAGTGGTGGGTCATATTGAAAACATAATTTCAAATTAATGAGCTGTAGAGATGCTTTTCCTTTTATATAGTATAGTTTTAGAAATGCTTTTCCTTTTATATATATATATATATATATTATTATCATCTCAAATCACACTTATTCTTTTCCTCTGGAGTCATCACCAAGCCAACAGTTCGGCATCGAGATCCCGTCACCAAAACTGATAGCAATTTATATATGAAGCGGGCTCTCAGGCACCGTCAAACTGTCAGTGTCCTCACCATCTAGCCACCAAATAACCTGGAAGGGTCTAAATACTCCCAACAGATCGCGGGGTGGTAACATGGGCTCGGCTCTCCACAGTCCGGCAAGACGTATGAGACCTAAATACCCACCTAATTCGTTAGGATTTGAGCTAGATTGATAAGGAAGGTTTTCACCCATTACTCCGGCAAGATTTAAGGGTTTGTTTGGGTATTAGAGTATTCTTAATATTTTTTAAGTATTTTCGTAATTTTAAAAATATTTCATATGTCAAACAACTTAAAATATTTTTAATGGGACCCACAAATTCACTTTAATCTCTACTTATAACTATTTACAAATATTCTATAATACTTATCACTATTATATATAAATAAAAAATAAAATCACTATAATATTTATCATTATTAAATAAAAAAAAATCATTACAATATATAAGTAAATAAAAAAATCACTATAATATATAAATAAAAAATATTTATCACTATTATATATAAATAAAAAATAAAATCGTTATAATATATAAATAAAAAATAAAATCGCTATAATATATAAATAAAAAATAAAATTACTATAATATTTATTATTATTAAATATAAATAAAAAATAAAATCGCTATAATCTATAAATAAAAAATAAAATCATTATAATATATAAATAATCTATAAATAAAAAATAAAATCATTATAATATATAAATAAAAAATAAAATCATTATAATATATAAATAAAAAATAAAATAGCTATAATCTATAGATAACAAATAAAATCATTATAATATATAAATAAAAAATAAAATCACTAAAATATATAAATAAAAAATAAAATCACTATTATATATAAATAAAAAATAAAATACTATAATATTTATCACTATTATATATATATATAAATAAAATCATTATAATATTTATCACTATTATATATAAATTAAAAATAAAATCATTATAATATTTATTATTATTATATATAAAAGTAAAATAAAATCACTACAATATTTATTAATATTAAAAAATCACTATAATAAAATTATTATAATATTTATTATTAAAAATAAAATCACTATAATATTTATGAGACCCACACATTTTTCAACTACCTACTCAAAAGTCAACAACTCAACATACTTCACACATCTAAACAACTCAAAATATTCTCAATAGGATCCACAAACTCACTCCAATCTCTATTTATAACTATTTATAAATATTTTCAATACTTTTCAATACTTTTCACAATCCAAACGTATCCTAAGAATATTTATCAACTCAAAATAGACAAATAATTTTAAAAGATTAAGATTCAAGTTTCAAATGATAGATAAGGTGGTTAAACTTAAAAGATGAGATGAAAGTGAAATATCTATTTAAAAGAATCAGGTACGTAAAATACTCAAAAAATGAATTGATCTAGAGATTACACTTATTATTATTGACTTAGATATTGGAGACTCCCCTTTTCATCCCTGTGCCTTTTAACCTTTGGTTGCAAGAGATCGATAATGCTAAACGGTGAAATACGTCCTCAACTATTAGTGTCGTACGTGGGATTTGAACCCACGAACACATGGTTTTAACATAACCCATAAAAAATAGGCCACTGGTTGATATCAAGCCCACCTCAACGCATTACCCAACGGCCAACACCACTGCTCGGCACTGACCGATGTTAAATTAACACTGCTCAAAATACCACAGATAAAGGTGAGATTATAGGAAAAAACGATGTGGTCTAATCCCAACGCCTAAATTAATTGAACAGTAATGAATTCTGTCAAACAAAAAAATTGAGAAACAAAAAGGATAAAAGTAAGGTATCGATCAAAGACAGAAAAGAGGAGAATGGCCAGTAGGAGTTTGGAGGCATGCATTCCCACACTAACGAAAAAACAAAAGGCAACACAGTCCAAACCTTGTCTTTAGTTTTGCTTGTTCGTTGTTGCATTGGCAGTTGGAACTGCAGCAGAAGCCACTCGCTGTCTTAAAACTCATGGGCGGTATGGAATGTTTGCGGGAAGGGAAGGGAAGCCAGCAAATCCCCAATTGCATTTTTATTGCTGCAAGAAAATGGATAGGTGTGACTATATGAGTCAGAGAGCTGAATATTTGAGACCTCTCGATTGCATTTTATTGCAAGGCATATGGTTTCCATATGTGTCAGTGATGTGTTTGGTTAGCATGTCATGAAGAACCTGCTTCTTCCCTGTTGAGGGTTTTTATTGCAGCAAGGATACCTCAGCAAGCCTAGAATACTACTAAAACAAAGCAGAGGACACCGAGCTTAGTCTGAACAAGCTGATGGGAGTCTGAACTGAAAGATGGTAATCGACAAAATAAATGGAGTCTCCGCTACTCAAAACGGATCACGCAATTCAAACAAAGAAATCGGAAAAAATATAAATCCCCTAAACACAGGTGAGACAGAAAGCCATGCAAATTAATCTCTTTAACGTATACCAACTACTGGAAATTCACTTCAAACGGTAGACTTTTACCTCTTGATGTTGGCAAAATTACTTGTTGACGATGTTTCATCCATTATTACATCCACAAATATACGATTTGGACATTCTGATCCGAATAGAATGAAAAGTAAGCAAAAGAACGAAATAGTAGAACAGCATTGTATTTTGAGCCTCTTGTGAATATTGATGGGGTAATAATCTATACATACCAGGTCTGTGTTACATTGAAAATTTATATGTGGGCATTAACACTCTTACATAAAACAATAATCTACATACAGGAAGCAGGAGAAAGAAAATATTAAAGAAAAAATCAAGCTTACATTAAACAAACAAAAAGGAGCATTTGGAGAGCACTGTCCATTCTCATCAGCACTTGTAAAACTTTGCTTTAGTCTGCATAGGTATCCAGTACTTCAACTAGATTAGAGGAAACCTTCAGGTTTAACTAGTGGAAGGCAAAGAGGGGCATCAATCATAGCCCTCTGACAACTCACTTCACATTAATCCATCTTACCAAAACGTGCTTTGGCATCCTCAGAGGACATCAAAGCCTCTTCGAAAGATCTCTGCATGGCTTTGGGGCCTCCCAACATCATAATTTCAGATGAGTGCATCTTTATCAAAATTGGCTCACTTCATCAGTGGACTTCAAGACCTCTTCGAGTGACTGTCGGCCTTCTCAAAAGGCACCGTGGCCTCATGAATTCTGGCTTTCTGAGTGGATTCTGTGGCATCTTCGACATCCTCTATAGCTTCTTTGAGTTTCTTAATCGAATCAATGGCTTCTTCAAATGATTTCTGAAAGCAAAACCAATTTTCTCCGTAAGAATCTTGAAAGGTAGTTTACCGAGGCACAAATTTAGTACATTATCAAACACAAGGAAAAAGCAAGAGCTCCTTACTGCAGCTAAAGAACTTCATGGGAAAAAATTAAATAAACAAAAAGACCTAATAGAAAACCACATATAAAACAACTCAACCAGAAAAGGTTGTGAAAATCACTCGAGAACAGGAGATGAAAAATGCAGGGTAGGAACCAGTTACATACCCCAGAGTTGTTCCTCTTCCATAAGGCCTCCATGCTCATATCTGTCACGAACATTCCACCTAACAATGCACTAAATAAAAATCCTGAATCAGCAATAAGTTTCAAACCAAAAGGCTGCTACATATCCATACAACTTATTTGATAGACAAAAACTATAAACTGTTTCAAAGTGATACCAAATTCAAAATGCTAGATTTATCGTAAGGCAAACAAAATTACAAGCAAAGTAACTGGGATTTAATTAGACTAGAAAAATCAAGTTGCCTAATAATGTCTCAGTCCAAAAAAAATATTTGCGCCTTAATGATGCAGTACTCAAACCAAGCTTTCATCCTAAAATGCTTCCCAATAGTATAATAAGTGTGGATGTCCATTGGAAAAACCTTAGTTAAACAGGACAACATTAGCAGGGATAAGACAGGGGGACAAAATTTAGCAAAAGATGAAGAGGCCCTTTCCCCCTTTTTTTTTTTTCTTCTCTTTTCTTTTTGGGTGTTCTACTGTGATAGAAAGTTTTCTTCAACATTTACGGGAATTGGAGGCATAGAAACTAAAGGATCGAATTACACTTCTCAGCAATGCAAGGAGAAAAAATTACACCTATCACATCTGGAACCACTTTCACAATCTTGTATGTAAATTCAATGACTTTTTTTTTTTTTTTATATAAGAGTAATAGATTGAATTGCACAAGTAAATGACATTCCAACAGATGCTGATAAAGTGAATCATTTTCTCAAAGTTCTTGGGATCAGTTATTTTTAATGTTTCCAGTAATCAATCCCATCTGAGACTATGTTCTCTATTGAGCTTTTGTTTATCTTTTCCATTGATGTCTGTATTTATACAGCTTATGATAGCCCATGCATGGCGCTGCTTATGCTACAACTCTGTACAATTTAACCCAGCAAATCCTAAACTCGGGTTCAAGGTTCCAAATCATCAGGAGAGCTATAACTTAAAAAAACAAAGCAATCTCTGTAGCCCTCAGCTGGTTCCAGATGGAACAAGTCCACAACACACACACACGCACACACTAAGCCATCCAGCTGTGTGTGTTTGCAGGTACATTACCATCTGTCTGTTTCCCACTATGGTGAGCAATTAAATCAAGAACTGTTATACTGCACTCTTCAGGTTCGAATTCTGTCTCAAACTTTCAGCGAATCCAAAGGACAAAGGAAAATTCGAAGAATAAAAGATTAATGTGAGGCTTGGATAGTGAGTTGAGATGAAAGTTGAATAAAATATTATTAGAATACTATTTTTTAATATTATTATTATTTTAGAATTTGAAAATGTTGAATTGTTTATAATATTTTATATGAAAATTTAGAAAAAATTGTAATGATTAGATTAGATAAGTTAGATGAATTCTGAATCGAAAAGGCCGAAATGTACCATAGACGCAGAATGATATCATTGATGAAAAGACAAAATGTAATGCAAATATTCATCAAGCAGACGCATATAATAAACCCTTCAAAAGGATACAACATAGACGCATATAAGAAACAGCTTTCACTTCAACGAACATGACTCGAGAAAAATAAAATATAAAATTATATAATAATAAAAGACTTCCATTTTTCTCCGAAATTTGATTCCATGAAGAAAGAAACATCACAAATGCATGTAGAAATATGAGGATGGTAATAAGAACATTAATAGCAATAATACCCTGCAAAGCCAAGATTGCGAAGAAACGCACGGGTTGTAAGAAACTGAAGCGCAGACTCAAATCTCGATGACCCATAAGCTTTCCCATTCCAGCCACGATAGTTACTATGACTGTTATGATAATGATGGTTATAGCCATAACCACCTCTTGTGCTCGGTCCAGCCCCAGAACCAGAACGAGAGCGGAAATCGTAATTGGCACGCTTACGATCATCGCTGAGGACCTCGTAAGCCTCGGAAACCTGCTTGAATCTCAGAGTGGCATTTTCACGAACGGAATTGGGGGACTGAGAGTGCTTGTCCGGGTGAAACTTGACTGCCAATTTTCTGAAGGCTTCTTTGATTTCGCCTTTGCTGGCGTTTCTGTTCAACCCCAGAATCTTGTAATGATCATCCATCGTCGTCATCAATACCATATACCAGAACTAGTGCTTGATATCAAGTCCCATCCGAATTACAAAGGCCCTCCTTTGGTCTGATGACGTCTTTTTGGGGAGGAGAAGACAACGGCGTGGCTGCGTGGGGGCTGAGAGGTACGGGCTGGCTGTCCGCTGCTGCTGAAGGTTCTGGACCTCGTGGCATTGCGACCACCACTTCCTTTCTCGAGTCTGGCCAACATGAATTTTGTACGGAATTAATTGGAAAAAAATAAATATAAATTAGGATAAATTAATTTTTTAATATTATAATTATTTTAAAATTTTGAATTATTTATTATATTTATTTAAAAATTTAAAGAAATTATGATAATAAAATGAATTAAGATCGATCTCAATCAACCTAATTATTTTGAATTAATTCTGATGTATTGACTAATTATTAGTACTCTAATATCATGTCAATTACAAGAGAATAACTTCCCACGGTCAATCAGTTTTTCTATATATAATAAAGATGAATCACAAAATGCCACGTAGGCCATACGCCATATCTGTTGTGGGGAGCATTTCAGAGGAAAAAACATCTCTTTCGTCTGCGATCCCCCCCCCCCTCTCTCTCTCTCTCTCGTCTCCCCCCGAATGCCTCCAAGAAAAAACCCTACGTCTGTGTACTGATTTCCCGTCGGCTGCCTAGACCCCCGGCGTACGACGTCCCGCCCAATTATCTCCTCCCCACAAATCTCCTGCGTCCCCTTCGATTTGGAGACACTACTGTTTTGCCTGGAAAGGATAATGGCAAATTGGATCAAGGGCCTGGTCTCAACCATCCCATAAAATTTGGTTCGCATGGAGATGAACCAGTTAAAGGAGAAGGAAATGACGTTTCTGACGCCAACTTCCCAAAGGATGCAGTTGACGAGTGGCCTGCACCTAAGCAGATACATTCTTTCTATTTTGTCAGGTACAGACCATATGATGACCCAAAAATAAAAGCCAAAGTTGATCAGGCTGATAAAGAGATTCAGAGGAAAAATAATGCCCGATTTCAGATCACTGAAGCACTAAAGGCAAAGAGGTCGGATCGAGCAGAGTTGATTTCTCATATTAGAGCTTTGAAAGATGACAACCGGCAGTTTAGGACAATCTTGGATGAGAAAAGAAAGGAGATCGAACCTCTGCAACAGGCTCTTGGCAAGCTGCGCAATACAAACACGGGTGGTCGGAGTAGTGGTTTATGTTCATCTGAGGAAGTGCTTAGTGATGTTATCCATAGTTTGAAGTGCCGCATATAACACGAAAGCCTTGTCCGGCGTGCAGCGTCCGGCGTTCGGCGGATTGGTTTCGGCGTGCGGCCAGGGCTTAAGCAGGGGCGTTAGGTCGAAGGTCGGGTTCCGTACAAATGCTAGTCTAATTGTCCTAAATATCCCTGCTATGGTGCAACCAGTTCTAGACTTTAATTTTATGCAATGCTGAAGTGTCATCTTACTATTGATAAAGCCACTCTATCGAATTTCCCTGTCCAAAGATGCTCGGCAATTATAATTAATATTTATGGAAGTAATTTCTCATTCATCCTCTAAAAATTGGGTTCCAACATATTAGGTATAATTGGGCCAAATGGAATCAGAACTGGCGTTTGGGCCAACAAGAATCATTGGTCTAACTTCATACGTTTGGGTAGAAGTGAATAATAATAAAATATTAAATAATAATTATAAAATAATAAATAGAAGTGAAATATTTTCAAAATACTTGAAAGTATCCAAATTAGGACAGTTGGTAAGTATTATATTACAGTACATTGATTTTTTTATTCATTGGATTCGGTTTAAAGAAATTAAATTGAAAATGAAATATTTTTATTTTAAATATAAGCAGAAAAGGAGGAGCCATAACATATTTTTTTAAAAAAGAGGACTCACATTTACCTTTTAATATATGTGAAAAATTATATTTTTAAGTCAGGATTAATACAACACTCTTTATACATATAGCTAATATGGCCAGACTTGTTGTTTAAGAAAAATTAATTTTAAAATTTTCTTACAAATTAAACTCTGCTATGTCCGCCTTGTAAAGAATATAGTGTTCATATCGATTTGCAAGTAGAATAATTAATTTGTAATATCTAAAATTTCATTTAAAAAATCGGATCATATGTCATCAGACCATTAGGCTCTCAGCCGGCAGATATATGCTTTATTTGATCTGAGGTTAATGCAAGTAAAATCACATAATACTGCAATAGGCATGAACATTGTCATCACTGAAAAGATGGACAGTTTGATCGGGGACAGTATCGTAGGCTTGGTCAGGGAAGTAACCGTGCACACTTTCGTTAAAGCCATGGCGGTAGTAATTATAGGAAGAAGAGTAGGTAGACTCGTCTAAGTACTGGGATGCATAAGGATAGTATTCGGTGTCGTATGGGAATGGCCAAAACTCTGCCTTCCTTCCTGTTCTTCTCACCACCTTTAGCACCTTCCTCTGCTCAACGTATCCCGTCACTGTCACCTTTTGCTTGTCCATGTCTATATCCAAGCTATCAACCCCTGCTTCCGTGGAAGGGAATTTAGAGAGAGAGAGAGAGAGCAGATGGTGATTAGATAAGAAATATGATCTCAATGTAAGAAAGAAATTAACCAACAGACAGATGAATGAGTTCATGCCTTGTATTTTCGAGATTGCTCTTCGAACTCTCTTTTCGCATCCTTCACAATCCATATGTACCAGAAGTTCCACAATCTGTCAAACGGAGCCATGAAAAAGAAAATATATATCAGAAGTACTGGTAGAACACAGAAGCAGTCCAACATTAGAATGTAAGAGAGTTTGCGCGCAGTAGTACTTACAGAGATGGCATCAGAAAACTGTGCCCTTCTAGCTCGCCTCCTAAACATTATGATACAGATGCTGCTACTGCACAAAACCTGAATGCCTCTATCTTATAGAAGTCCACATTTTCTGACTTAAATTGATATATGCCTTTGTGTGTAGGCAGATCGATGTTTTTGCTTGTGCCTATTACAACTTGCATCAAGTACATCCATTCCCTTTCTTTGGAAGTTCTCATATCATTTTTTTTTTTGCACATGACCATTTTATGGCTGAATTTCTCATTATAAGAACTCATATTAAATGGCCCAAATGTTCAAATTGGTTTCAGCTCGAATCTATCCTCAACTTGATTCTTTCTTTTTCTTTTTTTTTTTGGGTAAATTCCTCATGACTATTATTATTTCAGTATAAGAAAGATACCCCCTCTCTTTCATTGAGATTGGAGAATGATGATGAAATAAGTGATCTGAAAGAAAAATGCAAGTAAATAATAGTTATGTCCTTAATACATTGGTTATTACTTTCCGAATATTTCATTGGTTTTGTTAAATATTCAAGATCAGAATGATTTAACATCAATACTTCCTTGTGCGTGTTTTGTTGATGGAAAAGAACGGGGCAGTGCTGCGTGCAAGTTGAGTTGAGTTGGGGCAAATTTATGGAAGGGATCGGAATATCAGCAGGAAAGCAACGTCGGGATGTTATCTGGGCAAGGACAAGTAGCTGTGATTTCTGGCACTCACGCACGCTAAAGGAATATGTAGCTTTCACACACATCTATAAGTTTTTTTTTTTTTTTCAGAATAATTCACTATTATTTTTTATTATTATTTAATATTCTTTTATTACTTTTTCATTATTATTCATAAAATATTTGAAATCATATCACTATCCAAACGCAATTTAGCCAATTGCCTGAGACACCATCCCAATTGAGGCCCCCAACTCAATGTTCTGATTATCATTTCAATCGAGACATTAAAATGAGATATTTTAATATCGATACTGTTTCAGAATAGTCTATATATGAATAAATTACATATATAAATATATATTATATTCTAAAATAATAGTCTATATATGAATAAATTATATATATAAATTATAAATAGTCTGATCTGAATTAGAGATCAAAAAATGAGAAAGTAATGAAAAAAAAAGAAAATGCTGAAATTCAAAATATCAGCTGGTACCCACCGATACGGCCGAAATTTTGACCAGTATGAAACTCGACCCTTCTCTGTACCGGCTATCCGGCCGGTACAGCATATTTTGACCGTACCGGCTGGTACGAAAGGAAATTAAAAACCTTGCCCCAACATGAAACACTAACTTTGGTTTAAAAAAAAAAAAAAACTCTCAAGTGACACTAAAGAGAGAAAAAAAAAATGAAGAGCCACTATAGGGAAACATAAAAGTGGCAATGAATATTGAAACGTTGCAAAAAAACCTGAGAAAAATAAAAAGAAGCATAAAGCAAGAGGCCGTGGAACTTTGCTACCTCAAAGTAAGTTGGCAGTAAAAGTATATACAATGAAAAGCGAAAGGATATGTTATATATTGTTAGCTTAAAATATTATCACAAAATAAAATGCAAATTCAGCAATCCTCTCCATTTTATGTTACTCTCTCATCTTTAGTGTTTGTCACTCTCCATAAATTAATATTCAATATCCCTTCATTTTATTTCAAAACCCAACCGAAAATATTAAATTACATGAATGTTATTCATTGTACTTGTAATCAAATTAATATATCCTATTTAGGCGTACAACAATATTACAGGAAAAATAAATAAATTAGTCATTTTATCAATTAAAATAGAATAATGGCAAATCTTAAATGCCAAACTTTGATAAATAATTTTGTTTCAGTTATGGTAAAATAAGATATACCGCAAATATTTGTTTCAGTTATGTTCTATTGCTAACTCTGCCACAAAAAAAAGAAACATGTCATGCTTCCTCTAACAAATTTTGGAATTACATAAGAATTCAATATGCATGGTGAATTTATAACCGAATTCCACACAGGAAACCAAAAAGCAATCAACCATGAAACATGTTATGACTACGACTGATCAGATATAAGTATTGAGATTTCGTTGCAGGATACATTCAATGATCTGCTGCGAATTGTTGTGTTTCGACAATTTCTCAGCCAAAACCTGTCCGTCAGATTCGCCGTTGCTCATTATGCCGTTGAAGAAGTTTTACATATCGTGGGGATGTCCTATACCTTAAAAAATAAAGTGTAACAATTCGGAAGTGACAGAGAGTAACCCAGACTATCAGCAAAAAATAATGGCAGAAACAAAAACAGGTAAAACCATCACTTATAAATGCTAGCAGTTTTCATCATTTTCCAAATGCATAATAAATACATCTTTACATTGATAATACAAATCATTCTTTAAAGCAATAAGGTGTGAAACATAGGGTCATTGTATGTGCTTCATGTCACACCATGTGAACTAAAACGCACACCAGAACACATGCTTAATATTAACAAAAACGTGTGCATGTAAAGGTTAGTGTGTATGTCACAGGTGCTACCATACCCAGTAAAATGGAAGAGTAAAAACTGTGATCAAGTG
The DNA here is from genome assembly GCF_001411555.2 of Juglans regia. Taxonomy (NCBI): domain Eukaryota; kingdom Viridiplantae; phylum Streptophyta; class Magnoliopsida; order Fagales; family Juglandaceae; genus Juglans; species Juglans regia. The sequence continues at coordinate 30,757,819 of NC_049904.1, forward strand.
AGAATGTGAAAATTGTTCTGAGGTTCCAGCCTATACCACAGAGATACTGCGAAGTTTATTGTAGAATGCAAGATCAAGTTTAATTAAAGGAAAACAGTCTCCATTGTATAATGGAATTCCAAATTCCTTAATTAAGAGGAAAAAAAGTACAGCATATTTTCAATAAAAATTCTAAACTTACTTCTGAAACACATGCCTTAGCCTTTCTTAGCTTTCTCTTCCCTCGGAAGAACCTGAAAGAGACATCCCACAGTAAGACAGGGAAATCAGAAAGAAAAATTTCAGAAAATTCTAGCGGTAGACAACAAATTCCAAATTGCAATTACAATTTATTTACCGAAATAGTGGATGTTTTCTTATATGTGTATAGATGATTGTCAGACTCAGTATTTGCCTCTTAACTCTAAAATGTTGCAAAAAGTTAATAACAATCAAAGAACAGCGAATCACGGGCAACACATAGTATTTTCCATTGGAAAAGCAGTTCCATTCACTTTTTTCGATAAGTAAAAAAAAAGTTCCAGTCACTTGATGCCTATACGATAATTAGTATTTTTTTTTCTCATTTTATGGATCACCACAGCATGAAAGGCATTGTCCATTCTATTACCAAGAAAACGAGTAAAATGAATTTAAATCGAACTAATAATCCTACATTCCTCACCATTAAACTAGTGTAACGAATATTTTTAAGAATAAAAAAAAAGTAACACAGCGCACCCTACATGAAATAACAGCTAGAAAACTTGGCTAAGTTTTACAACTGGAAAGCCTGTTTATGAGATGAGCTACCTTTGTTATATACCATACCTTCCTCAACTGATCCAACATCAGTATAAGATGACCTTGGAATAACTGAAACATGTTCAACCACATATTCAGATCCATTTTGATCACCCAAGTTAACTCCTGAAGACTTGACCTGTGTAACATGACCCTTACTAGACTCCTGTACTTCCCTCAACCTTGGCTCCGTTTCATTATCTGGATGTGTCACTGAGGATGATCCATGAGTTTCTTCATAATTAGAAGAATCCTTCCCTTCTCTCTCACTGTACAATTCAGATTCCTTATCTGAAATGGGAATAGAAGTCACAACAGACACTGGAGGCAAACCCATTTTGGATATCTCCACTTGCAAGTCAGAAGAAATGGAGGGAAGGGAGAGGATCTTTTCACCTTCCGGGGGGCTTGAATCATAAACAGGTTCATGTTGATTTTCATCCACCCCCCCACTCAAAAAGTGGGAATCTGGCTCCTTAGGGGAAGGTAGGTTTGCACTTTTAGATTCTTCAAGGTCATTGCCTCTTGGTTCCATAACTCACCGTTTCCTCTTTTGTAGCATACAGTACTCTCCCATCTATTTCTGATAACGATGACAAACTTGATCTACTGCTGTACTCGTCTTCAACAGGTTCCATTTTTAAATGAATTTCACTAGTACTAAGTTCCAGAGGAATAGCCACCCCTCCTGTTTCAGACAATCCGGAATCTATTTCAGCTTGATTTCCCACTTGCCCCAATGTTATCTCAACCTCATCATCATGAATAAAATGTTGTGTTTCGGGATGAATTTCACTAGTGCTAAGTTCCAGAGGAATAGCCACGCCTCCTGTTGGGGACAACCCAGAATCCATCTCAGTATCATTTCCCACTTGCCCCAGTGTGATCTCAACCTCATCATGGCAAACATCCCTCCTCTCAACTTGTTCCATCTCCACAGAATCAATATTTTCATGGAATCCACTTCCACATTCTACATGATCAGAAGCATGGTCTATGCTGGAGATGAGTTTTGTTTCTTGACAAAGATCTAGTTCATTGAGCTTCTTGTCATCTCGATCAGCAGCAGAACTCACAGATTCAGTATCAGGAATAGAACTCAACTTTGATTCACTGACTTCACTTGACTGTCTCTCGAATGAGGAATAGCTTGTCTCCTCTGAAGTGAAGCGTTCTGGCACAAAAAAGGGTCTGAACCTAATAGCATGCCTCTCTTGCCTGGGACCCCCTAGGCCAGATGGTCCAATACTGAAACTTTCATGCCTACGGAATAATGCATCTTTCTGTTGAAATGTCGTAAACTCTTGCTGAAAATTGTCTCCCTTGAGATCAGGTTTTTCTTCATTTGGGTCATAAGTAAGATCAAAAGGGTTTCGTATTGGCAACAATATAGATGGTGCCGAACCAGGTGGATCATAGGGATCATAAGGGAGATCAAAAGGATTATGTCTTGCCGTTGAAATGGGTGGAACATTAAAGAAAAGATCAGTGCCATCTAAGTCTATCAAATTCTTCTCAGCCATCAATCTCACGTTTTTCCGTGCTCTCCTCCTTGCAATGAGATTCTCCAGGCGCTGGTTCCTCTCCAGCTCGGAAGTCCCCAAATCCATGAGGTTCTTTTGGTCATCCTCTGTCCACTTAATTGCCGATTTACTTTCATCCTCCTTGCCTCCCTGTGCTTCTTCCTCGTCATCTTCATTTTCATCAACGCCGTCTTCTCCGTCTCCATGAATTTCCGATTCTTCATCTGACTCAACACTGGCATCGTTAGTTTTACAAGAGCGTTCTGAAGCACCATCTGACGCATCATCATGGGACATATGAGCAGGCTGTGGAGCTATTGGATCCAGAAGTGGGTGAAGCTCCTCAAGGATTGGAAAGATGTCGGCCATTGAAGCATCTGGCGAGGAACTCTCTGCCAGATCAGACCCTTGGTCCGAAGACTCATCATCACCATCCTCATCATCATTAGGAAATAAATCGAAGTGATCTCCACTATGAGCATCGGCCAACTCTCCCAGGCGCTTAACATTATCTTCCACTTCAAGAATCTCATCTCCCACTTTGTGAACCACAAAACATTGATTCTGGAGAGATTCCCCATTATTTAACACGCATTCAGTCCCTAAGTTCTCCTCGTGAAATTCACCCTTCTTTTCCAATTCCAAACTAATAAACTTTCCCCCGACTTCCCCAGTTACTCGCCTCTCCAACTGAATTTCCCGGGAACTATGATCATTCAGTGGCCTATAATCAACCAGGCCATCATCTATCCCAACCTTCCCAACTTTATCTTCCACCGAACTAGCCCCTTCAATATCCTTCTCTAACTGAATTTCCCGGGAACTATGAGCAATCACTGCCACGCAATCAACCAGACCATCATATGTATCAACCTTCCCGACTTTATTCTCTGCGGAACTAGGACCCTCAATAGCCTCCTCTACTATGTCACTTCCCTTTGCTGTATATCTTTCTACAAGAAAGCTATCGTCTCTCTCATCATCGACAACAACAGTGGTATCCCTCGAAACCCTGGCCTTAAGAGATGCGACATCATGGGAGTGGCTAACCCTATCATCATCTTTTTCGATTTCGGGTACAATGTTTGGATGCCCAAAACTCAAAAGAGTCCCAAGAAGAACGGCAGTGCAGAACAAAACAGGGGATGCAGAGACCAAAAGGGAAAATAAAAAAGGAAAAGATCTGTACAGAAATAACACAAAACAGAGGATACCCAAAATGAATGGATGATTGGAAACTGATCTATAACATGTTCTGCTTGATATGATCACGATTTTTCTCATTTGAACTGCAATTTCCAGTTTTGACCCCATTTCTCTCTCACGCCGTGATGTTCTTTCCAATTCCAATCTCTTTCTGTAAACACAATACCAAAAACGAACCAACGGAATTCATTAGATCCATGGAAACGAAACGCCACAAGTAAACACAATAAAATTGTTAAAAAAGAAAAGAAAAAGAAAGAAAGAAAGAAAGAAAAGAATTGGGAAACGATCCTAGCAGGAACCCACATCTGAAATGGAAGCACACGAGATTTAGATGAAGATGAAATTACCTGAGAACCAGTAACTCAGAGAAAGTGATGCGTTAATTACAATTTGAATATCTCCAGAGGGGAAGGGAAAGGAGAAGGGAAATGAAAGGAGGTGTGAAGAGGAAAGACTGACCAGCTTGGATTGAGGAGAGCGACGGAGAACGAAGAAAAAGAAACGAAAAGGGGCAATGGCCTCTGTTTTTCGATTTTCAAAAGAAATGCTTTTACAACAAGAAGAAGAAATGATTTCGAGAGCGAGCTATGTGATCATATTATTCATATAATTTATTTGGGGCCTGATATCTGATAGCCGGACCGATAAGTTATAACGGTACTTTTTTTTCAGGTATTTTTAAAATATTTTTAAATTTGTGTTTTTTTTTTATTTTAAATAATACCAATTCACTAATAATTATTTTTAATAATTTAAATTTAGATATGAGTTGAACTGATTTATGAATAGTAGAATAAAAGTTGAATTATTTAATATATTTTATGTGAAAATTTGAAAAAATTATTTTAAAATTTGAAAATGTTGAATTGTTTATTATATTTTGTATGAAAATTTTAAAAAATTATAATAATAAGATAAGATAAATTGAGATGGATTTTAAACGCAAACAAAACTATTTTTTATTGGCATAGTCGATTTGAGTTTCAAATTCGTCGGTCCCAACATTTTCTAATCTATTTTGAAAAATACTAATATATTGATTGTGTTTGCCTCTTTATTTTGATTATTCATATATTTAAATTTTTTATTTAATAATTAGAAAATAATTTTGAATGTATTAATATATTTTTTTATCTTTTAAAAATATTTAAATAAATTAAAAAATAAAAATAAAAAAATAACTTTGTGCTGGCGGAGACGGCACGCTAGCATTGCTTATTTATTTTATCGTTTAGGACAGAGAGACAAAAATGGGGGCGGTACGAAAAGCAGAGATGTATAGAAAAAGATTGATTTGAGAAAGGCACATTCTCAATTGAGGCCCCCAACATGAAACACTAATTTTCGTTTAAAAAAAAAAAAACTCTCGACTGACACAAACGAGAGAAAAAAAAAATTTGAAAGAGCCATTATAGGAAAACAGAAAAGTGGTAATGAATATAGAAAAGTTGCGAAAAAATCTGAGAAAAATAAAAAGAAACAGAAAGAATGAAAGAAAAAATCTGGTAAATTGCATGTTATACTCAAGTTTATTCTTCTTTCGAGACATAGGAAGATTTGGTTGATTGGTCTTATTCTCCTTGGTATGATGATGAAATTGTAGATGTTTGAAGGTCTTGAATCATGACAGGGTGATGATACCATTTCAGTTGTCCAACGGTATCTATTCATTACTGTAGCCAAAAGTTGTCAATATATGTTTGCTTTGTAGTACTTTGGCCACGCATCTAAGGATCCATTCCTTTGAAATATATGTGCATAAATTTAAGTTGCAACTATGGTAAATCGAATCGAAAAATTCTACATACCACACTCTCACCCCCTATGACGAGGTGACATTGCCCATCAAACTCATGGAAATTTTTTGTGTTCCGTGTTTAGTTGGTTTTCAACTATTGTACTTAATAGAAGGGCTGTTCATGAGTTTTTATCCTCATTTTTCTAGTATTATAATTCATTTCATTAAACCAAGGAAGAAATACATGTTGGGATCTCCTCTAATGTTACAATATGGTCAGAAAATGAAAGAGAGTTTTTTGCTAACAAGTGAGCTATAGAGTTACCATTTCTCCTAACATGAGAAACCTCCCACTTAGCAAACTTTTGAAGTAACACTTTAGTTTCATTCATGATCATACTAGTACTACTCCAGCCTTCCTTCTCGCTCTTAAGTGCCCTTACAACTTGGAGAGAGTCCCCTTCGATTATGACCTGTGTAAAGCCAAGCTCCAGTCCAAAATTCACTGCTTGCAGCGCCTCATAAGCCTCAGCCAGTAGAGAATCAGGGAAGAGGTGTTTGCTAGTTCTCAATGTAGAGATAATATGGCATGCACTGTCCATGGCCACCACTCCTACACCAATGAGACCTTGTGCCTTATCTGTTGCCCCATCCCAGTTCAGCTTGATCCAGTTCAAAGGGAGAGCCTGCCATGAGTTTGTAGAGGTGTATACATGATAGGTTCTAAAATCTCTTCTTGAAGCTTCCTCATTTAGTAGCTCGAGAGTATGTCTAGTCTCCCTAATTATGGTCGAGGGACGTGTAAATGTTTCCTTAAAAATGAAAGAGTTCCTTCTCCACCATATCTGTCTTGCCACAACTACAAATTCTTGAACCACCTGTGGCGACATGCTTTTAGTAATGACATCCAAAAGTTGTAGCATTGATTCCTGAGGATTTGACTTCAAAAAAAAAAAAGAATGTATTTAGGCATTTTTTTGTATACATCTCGTGTACATAGACTTCGCCTATTGTATTTGATGAATAAAATTTTTACTAATAAAAATATGTATTATATTTTATACCGGAGTGAAAGTGGGATGGGCATGGCATGTGCTAATGTAGCATCACTCAATCTAATTTGTATTTTGTGCAAATTAAAAATGGAGTTATGATGAAAAGGATGCATGATGGGAAAGATCTTGTACGTACGGGTTAGTACGCCTTCACCATCAACTTGCAAACACAAAGTGAGTCAAATGAATGTTATTATTGGGCTACATCCATGATTGTAATGACATTCACTACCCCCACCCCCCATCTAGTGGCATCTCAAGACTGTCCCTTTGTAAATGCAGCTTGTGATAAAATTATTGTTACTACAACTTCGCTATAGCTTACCATTTCTTTTTTATGTTTTATGAAGGAAGATCCGTGAAAGGTTTGGTGATTTCGGACACCCCGATCTCGAATTGACTGCAGTCACAGCTCCAGCCATCCAGACAATGGAAGTTGCTTCCAAGGAGTAGCGCTTAGAATTTCTATAAGATCTTTCAACAAAATAAAAAGGGAAATAAGCGAGAACAACGCTTGCTTTTGAGTTTTTCTTTCTGCTTCATGTCTTTCACCATATTATCTCTACAATTTCTCGTTATGGTATATTACATCTCTGTTTGGGTGGAGTGTTCTCAGAACATCCCACCACTGTTTACTATTTTATTATTATTATTTACTACTTTTTACTACTATAATTACTAATCACTATTATTCAATTTATCATTACTTTTTTAATATTATTCACAGAATATCTGATATCACCTCATTACCCAAATGCAACTGGCTCTTGATTGCGTCATAGGGTAATGGGTTTTCTGTACACAACAAGTGTTGAATACGTTTTCAAGTAATTGGACAGGTGAAACTATATTTTCTTGTGTAGAAGTAATTGGATGATGCAAAGTGTTGATGCGTAAATTTGCATAACAGATCGGAAGGGTCGAAAGAATCATCTCCCGCTTACATTGATAATTCAAGTGTTATTTGTATTTATCCATGAAATAAATAATAAATAAGCAAATAAAAATAGATAAAAAGAAACACATAGATTTATATGATTCAGCATAAGGCCTACGTCTACGGATTGTTTAGAGGTGAAATCCACTATGATCGGTGATTTTATGATCTATCTTGACCTCACATATATCACAATATAATAGAAAAATTTAGTCTGTGTAGAAAAGTTGTGGTGAGTCTAGGCTTAAGGAGCTTCTCTAGAAAGCTTGTGGAGAGTTCCCTTCATTTGTAAATATCTCCTCCTTTTATAGAGAGCTTCTCTACAAAGGAATGAGACTCCACAAGCTCTCTACGTACAAACTCTACTACACATAGCGACTCCACCAGATCTCTCTCAATGGAGGCATCGTCTTCAACCTCTCAAAACCCTAGATTTCTCCACTGTACTCAGAGATATGTGAAGCTAAGAGAGATTGTAAAATCATCTATTATAATAAATTTTGCTCCCAAATAATCTGTAGATGTAGGCTTTTATCCCGAATCACGTAAATTTTCGTGTCTATCTTTATTTATTTTTATTTGATTATTATTTTATGAATAACCATGAAGAACATCATATTAACACTTGAATCACCATCGTGGGCCGAAAATAATTCATTCCTCCCTTCCGGTCAATTATGTTAATTTAGGCATTAACACAAAGATATCTTAGTTAATGCTTATTCTATGTTTTACATTTTGGTGGAGATGGGTTGCGTATTGGAGGCTTGGAATGTGTCTGTCCTCTTCAAATATTATTTCTTGGATAAATATATACTGTACACTCTCAAGCTATTATGAAGTGTTTTGCATTTGACCTTTAAACGCAAAACTATATTGTACCCTTAAAGTACTAAAAATTGACTCTCTGCTTCGTTCATTAAGATTTAATTGTAAAGATTATACCAAGTCACTCATTTAAAATGATTTTGAATCAAAATAAGATAAAATCGAAAATGTGTATATCTTAAATATATTTATTATTTTAAATATTATGTCAACTTTTAAATAAAATAAGGCTTTATTTAAAGTTTTTACATAAAATCTATAGATGATATGCATGAATGCCAGATACATACAATAAGGTAGGTCTAAGAGCATTGACAATAGAATTATTAAGTTCAAAATTTAACTAGAATCGTAACTTTTAGCTATAGCATCACAATAGAGTGATGAATACACAACACAATATAATAGAGTGATAAATACACGACACAATAGAGCACAAAATCGACACAATAACTACTTTATCTTTTGCAACTTTGCTTATATTTTTTCTTTTTTCTTTGTTCTTTTTTTTTTTTTTTTTGGCCAAAGCTTACATTTTTTTCTTTAATTTGAGTCTTTAGGTTGTTTTTGTATGCAGGGGGAAGGTCCCCCCGATTAAAATAAATTAAAGAAATTTTTCTTGCGAATAGAAACAGAACTTTGTTGGAAGGTTTGGAGTACACTTTGTTCATGCTTCATGGAAGTCTAAAAAGGATTAACCAATCACTTGGGCGGGGTTCTGTTGGCCGTCTAAGTTATTCTGCAGGCTGCGGCATTCATACACGGTTCGGGTTTTGGAAAGATCGTGCAAGAGTTCAGAGTCACTCTACTGACTCAATAACGAAACCACAAAAGTAGTCAACTGTCAAAACCTCAAAAACCCCCGCACACTTTGCCGAAATCCCTTTTTCTCGGAGCAAAAAATGGTTCCAAATCCAGCGTCACTTATCCTCAAATCCTCACTTTTACACCGTTTCGTGGGGTTCTCTCGTAGACCCACTTCGCTTTCTGGACACCTGACTCGGATTCCCGTAAAACAAGTCCAGATGAGGGGCTATCTGAGTTGTTCTTCGTGCCAGTCTTTCTCTTCTCCGCTGAATTCTGGTCATGGAGCTGTGCTTCAGAATTTGTGTCGTTCTGAAATGGGACTCGGGCAACTGGGTCTTGCCCATTTCCGGGTTTCTGCCGTCCCGGATGGAGTGCCCGGCGGGACCGGTGGGTTTGGGGGTTCTGGTGATGGGAATTCTCGTGGGAGAGGTGAAGGCGGTGCTGGCAGTGACGGTGACGGTGGAAATAACTGGTCCTTGCTGTCGTGGTAAAGTAGATACAACTGCATTTTATTTTGTATTTATATCTTTGCATTTTGGCTCCTGAACGTCGTTAAATATCAAGCTTTTTGGCTCCTAAATGTTGCTATTACTAGTGCCATGTAATTAAACTCTTCCCAAGCAGAAAGAAATCCACAATGGATTGGGACTTTCAGTATGGAACTCTTTTACTTGGATTTTTTTAAGGTGTTGCTACATCTCCAAGGATGATAGGGTTGTAATATGCAATAGGATTTAATGAAACCTGGATTAATGTTCTATTCAGTCACAGGGTTCTTTTAATAGTGCTGACAGTAGTATGTGTGGTTGAATTACTTAGCAGTTTGTTAAGGGGCTATACTCCGTTATGCTCTCGCAGGTGAGAAGTCTTTAGGAAGTTTCTGAGCTTTTCTCTGCCTTCCTTGTTTTGGAGTAATAAATATCTTAGATCAAACCCTGCTGCATAGCACTAAATCCATCTTAACGATTTGATGGCAAACTCAAGTTCTACATTTATAAACTTGCTAATCTTATAAACCTAGAGTTCCCCTAGCCTCCAGGAATTCCTGCAGCCTTTCATCATTTATTTCAGCGCTAAAAGCTATTGAAATCATTCCCAACCTAATCTTTTTTTTTTTTGCCCCATAGGTTTTAACTGATAGTCTCAATAAGCAAACCTTTCTTTAAAGCCCGAGGCTATCAGTACTTATTTTAGATGACTTTTATCCCAAATTGAAGTGTTTTCCTCCATTAATGACTTGCATTTAAACATGTTTAGACATGCATTGCTCCTTTTTTTGTGATAACTCCATTAATGTCACGAAATAATGTAGAATGGGTTGAAGTCAGATGACTATCATTCAAATCTTGAAATGTTGGATTCAAACATATGGCAGCTATGCTAACGAGTATTGACGAAGAGGTTGTATGTAGTCACCTTGGCTCTTTTACCATCACTTTTTTTTTACACAATTGCAGCAGTTACTGCAGGTTATGACTTTTCATATTGAAGCAGTTACCCCGGATGTTATTTTATTCTCTAATTGCTTCTTAGTAGCGGTGTTTATGTTGCCACAGACGTTATGCCGGGCAATTTCACTGATCTAGCTATATGCGCGGTTATGCTGAAGTGTTACATGTTTCCTTCATGGCTCTCTGTTGGCCAGGTTGTAGTGCAGAAAGGAAGTTTAAGATCCTCGTTTCACCTGCCACCTGCTAAAGATTTTTTTTTGCTTAAATAAAGAATCTCCTTAGGAGGTGGCCAACAAATTGAGATGAGAAGTTGGAAAATATATGATACTTGGTGAACTAGTTATTAGTAGAATACCAATCACAATATGTTCTCTTCGTATGGTGAAGTATGCATCTTATGAAGTGTATATGTTCTCTTTATAGGTATTGAATGCTCCTACTGGTTTTCTTGCTAGGTTTATATGCTTTCTCTCTTTATTTTCTTAATTTTCAGACGGAATAGATCTAGGCAGAGTTTTTTGTTGATCATTCTGTGGCTTGTCCTTTATACTTGTGATTGACACTATGATCCACGCTCTGCAATTTCAACATGGACATCACATATTACAGGTATTTGGCTCTTCTTGCAAAGTATCCTGTGTCAACAAAAGCTCTGACATCTGCGCTTTTAACTTTAATTGGAGATTTGATCTGCCAGGTACTTACATCAAAGAAAAATCTAGATACCTATTATTTTTTGAAAAATTCTTCTCATCAGCCACTATTCACCATCTCACACCCTATGAAAAAGCTATAGGTGTGGAGTATGAGAGTGAATAGTGGCTGATGCATAGCATTCCTCTTATTTTTCAGTGGGTTTATCAGTATTTCGCTTAACTGTACATGTATCCTAAAAAAAAAGTAAAGAAGATCACTTTGTGTGTTTCATGTCTTTTGAATTGCATCAGCTGATTGAAAGCTGGATCACTTGTATACAAAAATATCTCCATGCTCCTTCAACTCCGTCACTATTTTAAATTGAATTACCTTTCTATTAACTTTTCCCCCTATCCAGCTATCCCTGTAAAAAGGTAAGCAATTATAACAAAAAAAGTCCTGCTCCTTTTTATTTGTAATAATTAAATAATCATTTGGTTCTTTCAAGCATTTATGTTGGGGTGTGCAATGTACATGTTGCATTCTAGTGTAGTGCTATCAAAATATTTTGTTTTTGTTCTAAATTGAATTAAGCTGCCCATGCATGAGGTTGCATATACTTATAAAAAAAAATGTATGAGATTGCATATTGGTGTCCTGCTTGAATTTTTCAAAGCTTATCCTGCTTCTAGATTAGTTATTAGGCTTAAATAGGGTTGAAGATGCCAATGTAAGATTGAAAGTTGCTCCTCATGTAAGCAAGTCAAGCTGCAGGATATTTTTTATATAACAGGTGACTGTTATAGGGACAGTTACAGTACTTAATTAAAACTTGCTGCTATTCAATTGTATTTTTCAACTTAACGTTGCAGTGATTTAACAATTATGGGTTTGGTCTCACTGATTGTTTATAATTATTTGCCTCAGCTTGTGATTGATCAAGTGCCATCGCTAGACTGGAAAAGGACATTCCTGTTTACTCTGTTGGGCCTGGTGTTAGTGGGTCCCACATTGCATTTCTGGTAACGCTTCAGAGTCCATGTATCTGAGTGCCTGAAAATGGGACATATAGCAATATCAACTCTTATCATTATTTTAACCGAATAGGTTCTCGAGGCACTTTCATACATCTTTCAACAATTTAATAAAAAAATTTATTATTTGTTTTGCATTGTGCATTTCTTTTGACTTGTAAAAAAGTAGTGCCTTCAAGTTTCCATAGTTATTGCTGTTGTTACGTACATTTTTCCAGTGACACAAACTTATGGTTTCTTAGTTACAGCCTTTTTTTATTTGTTTTGGTGTCAAAATACATGCTAACCAATCATAAGAAACTTGTTATGGAGAAAAATCTTGTAAGTTGTTTTTTTTTTTTCAATATTCCTGGCTATGCTTTTGGGTTATCAAATGCAAGGGTGGTCTGGAATGATGAGCATGCGCTCCTGCACTATAGAAAAACCAAGACATGAAATCTGGAAAAAATATATATATATACTCATGTTTTCTATGGTGTTTCATTTTTGAATCTACATTCTCACACAAGTACTCTAATGTGTCTTTAGGTATTTATATTTGAGTAGATTGGTAACATTGCCTGGAGCTTCAGGTGCGTTCTTGCGCCTTCTACTGGATCAGGTGACTTTTATTTTTATTTATTTATTTCTAATTTCTCAAATAAAATAAAATAATTTTATTGCCACCTATCATCATATATATTTTTCACTGTATCTGAATGTAAGGCAATATTATTGCAGTTCCTCTTTTCTCCTATATTTATTGGAGTTTTCTTAGCCACGTTGGTGACACTGGAAGGAAGGCCATCGTTAGCCATACCGAAGCTTCAGCAGGTGGTTTCAAAAAGGCATTTAATTATGGATAATGATAGGCTTACACTACTTCCTACCACCCCATTTACTAAATTACATGAGCTTTAGATCTGGCAGAAGAATTGCCTTTTGATGTTCTTTTGTTTTTTGTTTTTGTAATTTTATTTTGTAGGAGTGGTTCTCTGCTGTTCTTGCAAATTGGAAGTTGTGGATACCTTTCCAATTTCTCAACTTCAGATTTGTACCCCAGCAATTCCAGGTCCTTGCTGCTAATTTTATTGCTGTAGTGTGGAATGTTGTTCTCTCCTTTATTGCACACAAGGAGATTCTTCCAAGAAAAGACAATCCCTAGTACTCTCAATCTCGTGCCCTTCTTCTACATAATGCACAGGTTTTCCAATTACTGCTTCAGTAAACTGCAGAATGTTAACATACCTGTTAAAGAGCTTTGCTTTGATACAAAAGGATCTGCTTTGAGTTTTGGAAAAGCTGGATTTACATCTCTAGTCAGAGACATTCGCTGCTTGTTGGTAACTGTAACATTTTAATCCTTTTTTTTTTTTTTTAAATAAATTATATGGGCATGATTAGTTATTGAAAATAAATTTAATTTTATAAAATTCGCCTCTATTTCAGGGTAAAATAATTATTCAAATTTTATTTTATTACATGAAACTGATAATGATTTATATGAAGTAAAGCTAGCTGAAAAAGACTATGACGCAGTACAGGCGTAAGCGTGAGAGGACATAGAGGAACCCATCAAAATTCAAAAGAAACAAACTCTTCATTTTACAGTGAGTTGAGATAAATTAAAACTATATTTAAATATTAAATTGAGTTGAGATGAAAGTTAAAAATTAAATATAATATAATTTTTTAATATTATTATTATTTTAAAATTTTTAAAAAATAATTTAATTATTATATTTTATATAAAAATTACAATAATAAAATATAATGAGATAAATGAAAGATTTGTTCTGTCCAAACCTTAACCACACTGGTAAAGTTGACAACCGTAGAGAAAAAGTCAGAGAACACGTCACCCCTTCGTGGTCCCCACCCTCTACGCTTATAAATCCTCATCGGTGAAGAAAACAACAACCTCTCACGACTGGAAGCTCTGACGAGGGAGTGAGTGTCATAGTTCCAACCCTGGAGGCGACAGGCGACAGCACGCTATTAATCTCCGGATGAGGAATAGCTGGACTGCTGACCGTTGATTCTCATTGAAAGCTGGCTGATCTTGACGTGGCTGAGACGTGGGATTGGTTGAGAACACGTAGAATGGGGGATGATGAAGGGAGTGACGTGGCATAGCCTTAAGTCGTAGTCAGTCAGTCAAGAGGAAAAGGACAAGAGAGTACCATCAAGTACAGCCAACCATCTTTGACTTTTCACCACCTTTCTGTACTCTCTCGAGTGCAACAGTGCTTACACTCGCCGTCACCGCCCGTCCATGCTGGATGGAGGAAAATGGAACTAACCATTATTTGTTAGCAATGATATCGTACAAATTATTTTACGATACATTTTCTAATACATGTTTTAAAATATCATATATTTTATTAAATAATACTATTTTTAAAATATTTTAATAATAATTTTTTTATATATTTTATAAATACGCTCTATATATTAATTAATAATTTAAAATTTTTACTTAAAATTATTATTTTTTAACTATTTTTTTCTCAACCTAATTATCTATTAGTAGTTATTGAAAATATTTTAAAAATAAAATATTATTTTAAAAATAAATAATGACAGATCCAAATTTTTTTAAAAAAGAGAGAAATTTACAATAACTAAAAATGAAACTTTATAATTTTGACTATTGAAGACCACTTTTAAACTAATTAATAAAAAAATTAGCTAAAAACTAGCATTTAGCTAGGCGAATTACAGTGCCCTCATTATCATTTATTTTTCGCATTTCCGGCTTTACACATCAAATTTTATTACTGCCATTAGTTCTAGTACTTTCGAAATTATACGATCCGTGATCTAGTTAGCTAGGTAGTACTGTTTGTCAACTTGCCTGTACCTGACAAGGACCAAAATTCCCGTCCGTATTTCACGGCAGCATCTGCAGTCTGGATCTGGTCTTTCGATATTGTGATGATACCAAACATGGTTCCGTGAATCCAACCATGCATGTTCTTAATTTGTCAGTTGCCGGAAAAATTCATACTGCTAAATGGCAACATTTCTTTTACTTTTGTGTTTTTCTATTGGGAAATGCTATATCTCCCGCTGGATATTAGTGTATTTTTTATGTGTTTTTTTTTTAAATTATTTTTTATATAGATTTTTTAATAATTTTAAATATTTTTAAAAAATAAAAAAATTCAAAATATTATTAAAAAATACTTTTTTAATCACGAAGTAAAATAAAAAAATTATAAAATAATTTTTTTATTTTACTTCGTGATTAAGAAAGTATATTTTAATGAATTTTTTTTTTACTTTCTAATTAAAGAAGTATTTTTAATGATGTTCTAAATTTATTTTATTTTTTTAAAAATATTTTTTATAATTTTTTATTTTACTTCATGATTAAAAAAGTATTTTTTAATATATATTTTTTTACTTTCTGATTAAGAAAATATTTTTTGAATGATGTTTTAAATTTATTTTATTTTTTTAAAATATTTTAAAATAATAAAAGATCTATATAAAAAATTACTTAAATAAAACACATGTAAAATAACATTACACCCCAGCGGAGCCCCAACGGGGGCTGTAGCATCACCCTTTTCTATTTATCAACTTAATTCGATTGATCACTCGTTTGTTTGTTTCCTAGAAGCAATCTTTTCATTCTTTTCATGCCAGCATACCTGTCATTTAGATCTAAGGGCACCCACAGACCAGACATGCCGGTCTCACTTCAACATTCAAACTAACCGGCCGCCATGTTTCTTCTTTGGGTTGAATTCAGTAACCTTTTTAGGCAATGTGAGAAATGATTCCCGCTTCTCATCCCAAGATACGAGAGTGTATATATATATATATATATATGATTTAAGCGTTTAGCATAGTTTAAAGAAGAATTAGAGTTTGGCAATTAGACACAATTGTTAGCCAATCTCTCACCTAACCCACGAGGGGACTAATTTTTTAGTTAAAACTTTTTGACTTGCGGTAAACACTTTGCACCTTAAACTCAACTTAATTCACCAGATTAGAATCCTAGTTTATATATTAAAACATAACATTAATTTTATAAGCAATATTAACTTGCACTTTAAACTAACCACTTTAGCTAAAAAGATGTGTTAATCCCTGCAAGGATGTTTTTATATAAGCCATTTACACCTACTATCTAGCAACCAAGTCAATTCAGAAAAAAAGTAACGTACGGAGTACTTTGCAATTAGAGAATAATTACCAAATTAAAGACTATTTTTCTTCTCTCAAATATTTTCTTAATTTTGATTTGCTGTTGGATCAAGTAGTCCAATGAAACAATAAAAGAAAAGGAATAAACAAATGGAAAAATCTCAAAGAATCTCTTTTCTTCCTTGGATATATATATAGCTTCCTAAGTAAATTTATTGTTTTCAGTTAATTTGATCCACCAGTTTCTTTGTAGTTCGATTTTCTCTCCAGCCCTAAACCATGCCAAGAATGCAGAGTGCAGAAAGCTTACCAAGACCTCGGATCTTTCTGATCTCAACTCGAAATGGGTGTGTTGATTTGAAGTGAGAATAAAAATAAAAGTAGTAATTCTAATCATCATTTTAATTTTCACCATTTTATTATATAGTATTAAATGATTAAAAATTATTTATTATAAATTATGAGAGGATGAGAAAAAGAAAATTATCAGTAAATTTACTTATTTTTTTAAAAGAAGATCAATCATAAGCAAAACAAGAGTCATCTATATAATATTCCCATATAATAAGTAAAGTAACAACAAAGAAACTATGCAGTAAAAACCAACCATCCGAACATGGCCTTCCCAAGTTATGAACAGATCAACCCCATGAGCCACGACATGACTACCCTACAAGTGCCGGGTCTCCCCAAAACAAAGAAACAAAGAAAAAAAGAAACAAAGAAACATGATGTTACTTAGGGATATATATATCTATCCTGGAAAATATCACACGACTTTCCACGATTCTAAGGTGGGAAAGCTCGGAAAAGTGTCAAAATCTAACCCTCCAACACCGCTGCCATCAGCTAAAGCCATATTCGATCCAAAGGAGAGTGGGCCAGTCCCAGAAACCCCAGAACTCACGGCTCCAGCAGCTGACTTGGGTCGTACTGTCTGCTGCTGCTGCTGCTGGTCCAGCAGAAACGCCGATGTATCGAGGGTCGGCAAGCATCCCGCCCCTGGAATACGGCCCCCGGGTCTCTGGGGCTCCGGCTTCAGGATCGGTACGACAGGCACATGCGAGTTACCGAGTCTCACGCCGGTCACCTGTTGTACCATGTGGCGGAAGTTGGCCGCATCTGCCGCGATGAAGGTCGTCTGGGACTTCTTCGAAGCACGCGACTTCCGTTTGGAAATTTTGCCACCTGCCGTGGCGATCGTGTTACGCTGGCGTTTCTGGGTGGCGGTATCTGGTTCGGAGCCTCCGGAGAGACCCGAAACGGTTGGTGTGGTTGGCGCTGTGTCGGGATTTACGGGATTGAAAAAGGGAGAGATGGTGTCGGTGGGCAGAAAGTCGAGGTTGCCCTCGGTGAGCGATTTCTCGAGAGCCCTGGTGAGGCTCTCGGTGTCTAGAGCAAAAGCTTCGGAGATCAAGGAGTCCGCAA